>NC_134366.1:48117854-48439506 GCF_035582795.1 Mycteria americana | reverse complement strand
CAAAGCATTGTAACACTTAAGACAGATATGTTTCATTTCAAAATGTCATAATAGGGATTTTCAGATAATAGACCATCCTGGTTCCCTTTGGAGATACATTCTTTATGTTACCCAACATAACATTAGCAGCTCACATGTTTTCTCCCAGCACTTGAAAACAATGCCCTGAAAGAAAATAGTAATGTTCTTAACCATATTTAATAACACATTACCTATACAAATCTGGATTTACAAATGCCAATAGATACTTGCATGTACAAACATATATTTTAATCCTGCAGTAAGAGACATTAATAATATATAGTCATTAGAGGTCAGGGTCTGAAAGCTTGGCCTTATCAATCTGCCTGAAACCAGAGGAGTGCAGAACATTTGAAGTGGAAATCAGTAAGACTCAGGGAGATGTTATGATGGGAACAGGACAATGTATTTCAGTAACAAGGTAGGACTATTTTGCTGTAAAATTGACTATTTGTAAATAAAACTAATCAGAATATTCTCAAAAAGGGGTTTTAATATATTCTTAGGGATAATTTTCAAATATATCAGTAATTAGTTAATTGCATCTTTGTGCACTTTTTAGTGATTTTCTTAACTTTTTATTTTACTATCAGACTTAAAGGAGAAACTGTTGCTCTCTTTCAAGAGAGAGCAAGACTATCTCTGATCAGAATTTCTCTAATCATGAGTTTAGTACAAAACACCAGTGTTACTGCGTAGGCAGTTTTGTAGTTAATACAATGCATTGGGCTGTTCCCTCCAGTATTTTCATTTGTATTAAGTTCCCTCTTTTTTTCCTCCTCTTAAATGATCTCAAAAGATTCACAGTCTTTCTTATGTACACCCGAACCTGCAAGACTGGAAGATGACAGTACACGAATCTGGATATCTCTCTCAGTGCTGTGTCCATACATATATGTTTGAAGACAGATGTTTGCCCTGGGCCTTTTTCTGTTAAGATCTGTATAGTTCGTGGTTTTCATTTTTTCTTCTGTGTGCACCATTATTTGATAGGATTTAGTCAACTGTGGAAATCAGACACTGCCATTTTTGTTAATTATTCAATTTGTACATAAATTTTCCTTCAAGCAGTGACTGCTATTTTTCACAGGTACAATGGGAATGCATTAACCCCAAGTACAAAGCAAAGAAGAAGAATTACAAGAACTCAGGCATCGTCATCCTTAACCAGTGCAAGGTAAATAACGTGTTTTGCCCTTTGGCTGTTTCTTTACTAAGCTCTCAGCGATATATTTTAATGGTGTTTGGAAATGTAGACAACAAAGTGGAACTGCATGTAGAATAGCAATGGGAACTGATCCACTACAAAAAGTAAAGACAAAGACTTGAATCCCAAAAGTAAGTTGACTGTCTCCAACTCTCCTCTTTCATTTCTCTTGCCCTATCCCTGTTGTTGTGCAATGGAGTAGGCAGTACTAAACTCTTACACCTACAGGCTTGGCAATTGGCCTTTTGTGTGTTTCCTTTCTAATCCTTCCATCATTTCTACAAAATTGCTCTTGTTCCTCCTAAACCAATAGCAAAATTTCCACTGACTTCCCACTGAGAAGGAGCAGAGCTTGGTTCTACTTTTGATGTGAATTTTTATTTCTGTAGTTTTAGAATTTTTATATTTTCTGTGTTTACATTTTTGTTTCTGTCTCAAACTATATTTAACGCTTTCTTCCTTTACCTTATTTTCAGTTGGTCCCTTCCTTCCTTCCAGTTTACTTTTTTCAGGCAGTTCTCTGATGTTTTAGCTGTACACAGCTAATTTGAATGTCTTGCTTTCTTGTCTGCAGATCCACAAGATGCATTCTTTCTTAGATTATATCATGGGAGGCTGCCAAATACAGTTTACAGTAAGTGTCTTACTTCTCTAACTTGATTTAAAGAAAGGGAATTCCCTTAGATACTGATTCATTACTTTTGCAGAGAAATGATTCTTACATGCCATTCCTTGGTAAATTATTAAGGTCTTCTTGCAAAATGTATTAAGCCCAGAAAATAAAACTATGCTAATGCAGTAAGATTTTTCTCACACATGCTGATTTACTTTTATGTTTTACAGCAATGACAATCACGGTGCAAAAAGTAATGACAACTTCATACAGGGGTGAGAAGCTAAGCTGGTGTAGTCCCACCAATTCCATCTGAGCTACACGCAGTCCCAAAAGCTGGAGAACTGAATTAGCCCCTGTGAAAGTGCTGACTGGCCTTTGGCTTTCAAGCCTCAGTTTGTTCACAAGAATTTCAGATAAATTCCCTTGCTGGGACTGTGTCACGGGGGGGGATTTCATCTCACCTGCCTTTAGCTACTTAAATGTTAGATGTCCTGTTCATCAATCCTATGGGTCAGTCTTCCTTTCCAGAATGAGTCCTCCATTCGGTTTGTTGTTTCCCCTCTGATGGTGCCATACAGAAAGTCACAGGCAGAGAGATAGTCCAGTCAGGGACCTCTCTCCATCAGTCTGGCATAAATGCTAGGGTAGACGCTGATGTTTTGTACCTCAGCCAGAACTACCAGCAGTGAGATAGCACTACAGGGGGACAAGGTTGTAACTTAGAGCGAATTCAGAAGCTATTCAGTTCAAGGAACAGAGGATAAAATGATTTGCAGAGCTCTCCATAAACAGAAATACAATATTTTGCATTTCCAAATAATCATTTTTATAAACATTTAATGCTGTGTAGTTTTGATCTTTTTTTTTCTTTTTTTTTTTTTGGTATTTTGAATCTGGGAAATAAAGTAAAGTAAAATAAAATACTATATCAGTATTTCCCACAGCACAGGAATACAGATTGTGGTTCAGTTCTAGTCTGGTTTATGTGACTTCTAATTTCATGCCAGTTACAAGGATAAAATCTAATGATCCAGGATAATATTCTTCTTCTGGAGATCTTTTCTTTTTCTGTAGCACCCTGCCCTGTTTCGGCTCCCAGGTATCAAGTATCAGACATTGGATGCTACTGAAATGTTCCATTTCACTTTTTCCAGACAAGTCTTCATTTTCCAAAAAGATTTAACAAAAAAAGAAAGTTTTTTTTTGCCCAAACAGAAAGTTCCAGCACCAGCAGCAGCTCTAGACAGCAGTGGATTGTCTTCTTGTGTACGAATCTGCTTTTTGAGGTGTCAAACGTGCACTTTGCCAGTACACCTCGCAAACTCATTGGATAACACCCAGAACTGAGGACTATTTCTGGTTTTGAAGGAAATACCTACTGTAGTGGACAAAGATCTTTATAGCTGTCTTCTTTCAAGCAAAGCATCCTGTGTAATTACCTCTCCACCTTACCCGGCTTCTTCTTCTGTTATCCCCACGTGCCTGCAATGCCCATTTCTCCTGCAAATCTGAAACTTGCCAATCCCTAGAAACCCCTTTAATTTCTCTTTCCTGACATTTCCTCCCTAAAAATATAACTGGAAGAACTCAATTATCAAATGTGTTCCAGGTCATTAGCAGAAAGACAGTAATGTCTTCAAGTAATATTTAAAAGCCCTTTCTAACGAGGGCAGATGCTTAAACACATGCAAAGACTGGTTAATATGCATTTCCCACAAGTCTAGCACAAGCACAGGAGCACTGTAACCATTAGAAAGTGTCTAGGGATATACGTATGATTATCTTACAGCTGTGCTTTTCAAACTCTTTTTGATTCCTCCTAAATGTTTTCCAATGGAAGAGCAAGTCTTTACACAGTGCACTGAAGGGTCGTGGCAGTTTGCTTCCCTTTTATTTACTTCTCGCAGATTTCCTATTTAGCAAGCTGTGAACTACATGTTGAAAACTGCTGTGTTAAAATGGATTTCTTGATATATCTGACTGATAGTATTGCTTCTACTGTATTTTACTATTTTACTATTTTATTTTGCTGAAATGAAACAAAACCATTGATAATAGGAAACTTAGGTAAACTCATCTGCGAGAACGGGCAGTGAGGGCGTAAATGAAATGAAAGATCCATTATACTGTGAACTGTGGAGATCCCTGAATTACTGCTGACCTCAATGGTAAATCCACCAGCTAAAGAATTGTGTAAACTCATCACTATCGGTTTTCAACCTACATGGACTCAAGGGAAGCTGTTGTGGATGTCTCTGTGCCTGTAGCTCTGTTCATGCATAACCTAGTGGTTCTACTTAAAGATCGTCACAAGCTGGCTGTCTGCATATTTTACTTCCTCCTATCTCAGTTGCACCAGTCCCTGGTGCTGACAGCACAGGCTGGTCGTGAGATGTGTTGCTGTTTCCAGAAACGCATCAGAGATTCTCCAGAGGGCACTGAAGCAAAAAGGTGCAGCCTACAGGGGAGATACTCAATGCTCCCTTGCTTTCTGCACACATCATATAATCTCCTTTTCACATAGTCCTAATCTGGTTAATTCAGACAACTGAAATAGAGGAGGCCTATTCCTTCCACCTTCCCAGATTTCCATTTCTTCTAACTGGAATGAATCTGGATTTATTTGAAACTCTCCTGGTACATCTATTGTTGTTGTTGTTGTTGTCTTAATATTAATGACATTTCTATTGAGTTCATGCTGTGTACAGGCAGTACAATACAACTGTGATTTGAAAGGGCACTTGCTGAGGGAGGGAAACTGGGATGCTAAGCATACATTTGATAACAAAAAGCTGTAGTATGATGTACCTGCTAATTTAAGGCACTAATGAAGGCTTTGGTAATGCCATGCTGTGTGTTCTTGGGATACTTTGTACATCTATTGTAGGAACATAGTTTGTAGTTAGAAAGAATGTCTCTGAAAAACGAAAGTAAACTTTTCCTTCACTTTAAAACCATTTAATAAGAAGCTTTCATCTATAGAGATCAATAGCGCTGATTCCAGTCTGCTACTTTTATGCACTGCTTATTGCAAAATGCTGTATCTCTTATCAGCCAGCGTTCCCTGCTGCAGGAGAAATGTTCAGAAGTTGGCAGTGCAAATGGGTCTCTAGTCAGAAGACATTTTCATCACTTTAGGAAATACAGCAGAAAGGATGTGTAACATGCATAAAAGGAACTGTAATAGAAAGATATGTTGGACAGATTCTCTCTTAGGCAGGTCACGGTATTGGGCAGGCTGATTCATTGCTGACAGACCTAGCAGGAGGTCCAAGCTATGTAGAATGTTTTCAGTGCAATGAAAATCACCCTTTTACAAGGCTGAGGAAAAAAAAGTACTAAGAGCGTAGTTATTGCTATGTTATGTTCTTATTTAACTGTGGGAAGATGACTGGTACATTTAAACTGATACATTTAAAGATACACTGATAAAAATCAAATGTACACGCTGTAAGAAAGATTCCTACTTGCTGCCCACAAGATTAGCTGAGTTGTGATATTAGCCTAGCTTCTGTGATATGTTAGTTTTACAAATCCTTATCCTACTTATTTGCACAAGACCTTGGTACTGCCAGTAATGCTAAAAGAGCAGAGCTCTGCATTGTTATTTTGGAATCGTGGCAAGTAACAGCAAACATCTTTCTTAAAGGTCCTCTCCTCAGGAATCAAACAGAGATTTGGATCAAAGTCAAGTACAGTGCATCCAAGTACAAATATTCATAAAGGCTTCATCATAGGAAATTAGGATATTTTTTTCTCATCAGCAGATCTCTACTACAAGGACCATTTCCAAAAAGGAAGCTTGTTTTGGGGAGGGTTTTTTTCTTTCCCAAACACTAGCCACAGACTTTTTTCCAAGCTCATGAAACCCACTGTAGTCTTGTTTTCAGTTAAAAAGCATTTAGGCATGGCTAGCAGCCACAAAGGAAGACTTCTCTGGTGTGTCACTCCAGCCTCATTAATGTCTGTTTTGAGTTTATCATTGAAAAGGCCTACTTTTAACCATTTTAGAGGAATGCCCTCTCTTTCTCTATCATACAGGGAAATTTTTGCACTTTCTATAGTCAGAACAAAAAACGAAGGTTAAATTAATGTCAGAGAAAATATACAACTTTTTAAGAAAATATGCACACCTTGGCTAAGATTTTTTAAAAATAAGTGTCCCAAAACTAAACTAATCCATACAATTATCTATGGATTTACCCTAGGTTTTACAAACCACTAGTGTTTCTTTCTTCCTCAGTTACATACATGCATGCAAGTGAGAACATGAGAGGTTTCCCATTGATTTATTCAAGTTAAATCAAGCTCTCATTTTTGGAAAAAGATCTATGTGGAAAACAGACTCACTGCTTCAGTGCATGAACAGTGAGTAGGGAAGCAGAGGTGAAGGATCACTTTATTTGCAAGCCAAATCAAGCTCATATCTCCTGACTGAAATGTGGTGAGGTGCAGGGGTTTCATAGTTGATCAAGGCGACGAAGGGATTTCCAAGCTAACTAGAGCCCAGTGAAAAATATTTTTCTTCAGCCAAGAGTTAGAGGTGGAAAATCAGAAATGGTAGGGAACAGCCACGTTGGGATGACCCAGTATGATTTTTCTCTTTTAGTTTTTAGCAACAAAAAAAGGAGTTTCAGGAGGACTGTGTCTTTTTTTTAAGGGAGAATGAAAATGTCATGCTTCGTTTTCATTTTATAGCTGCGTAAAATAGTCTTCCCTGTGCCAAGCAGAGGCTCCAGCTGGGGAAGCTGCACATTTGCCGAGGCAAGCTGGGACTTCAAAGTTCTTTTTGCAGCCTTCAGCAAGGCCCTTACCTGTCAACTATACTGTAAAACTGAAAATTGAACTCTGTGCATTTGTATCTATTGAAGATCCAGGTATAAGGGGTTTTTTTGGAGGAAGAGGTCATTGGACAAAATCATAAGGAAATTTATAAATGGCTTTGTTCGCTCTATGAGACCCTTCGGGTTTCTTGTTGCTCCTTTTAGGAATTCCTAGAAAGCAGCATCAAAAATTCAGAAGAGGGCTTTCTGGTCCATGACAGTCGTATCACAGGAAGATGCATGCCAGAGTATATCTTCAGTGAGAAGTATAAAGAGCATTTTAAAAGGGAGAAGTTAATTTTAAGAGGATTCACTAATATTTGCTTTTGTGTTGAATGCTTCCCACAATCTTCTCTAAGCCTTTTCAACACAAAAATCTGTGCAGGATTCAAGCTTTGTTTTTACCCTGCAGCTCACCTTTAAGCTTGCTATCCTCTATGAAATTGGGAATGTTAATTATGTAATGCTTAGGTGTTTTGAAGATAAAAAATACCAGACAGGCAGTATCTACTACTATTACTGCAGCCACAGTAAGGTTTAAAATAGCTAAGAAATGTGCCTAACTGGAGTTTTAATTTATAGTTTTAGTAGGACTTTTAAGTCTCTTGGGACATTTTGCTGCACAGCTTTTATGTCCTGAACATCACCTGAGCTGGAATAATTTAATTAAGTATGAGAACCTACAGATAGTTAATTTGATTCATCTGTATTAGAATGTAATTTTCCACATAGATTAAAAATGCAGTTCATTTTTTCCATAATTATGCCAGTTTAGTTTTATTATTTCTTATTTTATAGGCTGTCATTTACTTTTAGACATATTTATCAATACTATCATAATTCAAATTTTATGAAGTACACTGTAAAATGACCTTTGCTTTAAGGCTGCAGTCTCTGCAGAAACCTGTTTCTGGTAAAGATACATGGTTGGTGGGGGTATACTTATGCCCAGAAGAGCTCCACAACACATTTACTTTTTTTCTTTTCCAGGTAGCTATAGATTTCACTGCATCAAATGGTGATCCTAGAAACAGCTGCTCACTGCACTACATCCACCCCTATCAACCCAATGAGTACTTGAAAGCATTGGTAGCTGTTGGAGAGATTTGCCAAGACTATGACAGGTAAATAACCACATTTGATAACAGAGTTGTCTTTAGAAAGTGTTTTCACAGTGTGAAGTCAATGACTGCCTGCTGCCGGCTGCAGTAGCTCCGTGTTTAGTCACTTAAGAGAAACGACTGCACGTCAGAAAGATCAGTGTACCTTAACACGCTTTTGAGAGTGACAGTGGGTTTAGATTAGCTTCACGGTAATTAAAGGCCTGGTTCTTGGCTGTTTGGCAGATATGTGTGTTAAGTTTCAGGTTTGTATTCACATGCCAAAATTGCATGTTTGAGTAGATTTTGCATTTGTGTTAAACTTGAAGCCTGTTTTGCAGATGCTGATAGCATCCTTTCTGATACGCTTGGGAGTCTGGTTCTGCCCCATCCTACAGAAAAGTGTTCCTGAGATTTTGTGTTTGAAACTGGATTTGTAGTTGCCTAAACTGCTTAGTGGCCATGTCTATTCTTAGAAGTAAATGTGTGGTCTTTTTCAGTGTTCTCCTGGCCTGTTAAACATTACAGTCTCTTCTAAAATAAATATTAAAAGATAGTGATAATGTGTGCATACATCATGCCTTTAAATAAATAAACAAATGCAAGTAATTGGGCCAAATATGCTTTGATTACATTATGCACTTCTGTTGCTTTCAAATAGGCTGCCTGCTTCTATCAAGTTAATTGTCCATTATTAATCTAATTACCAAGTGCATTTCCTTTAAATATTCTTTCTTTGTCGGTGAGGCATCGTATCTTACACAATTATTCTTTCTAATCTTTGCACAAGTAATAGACATCCACCCACCACTTTGCCATATGTAAATACCAGATCTCAAAAAACCAACGGTATTTCCAGTCAAATTTGAATTATACTTTCTGTATAGATTGTGGAGTGACTTAATACTGTGGTTAGCATGTTACATGTCGCATATCGCAATTAGCCTGCTCAGAGGCACTTCTATTTGCATGGTAATGAAATGTCTTCTCAAAGAAGAATTAACTTCGACTGCCCTGATACAATTTCTGTAAGAATTTGATGGTCAAACTTAATCAGTAAGTCTGAGAAAATTAATATTTTATTGTAAGTGAGCTGATAATTCCTCAGTGATTATCCTGTAATTTAATAATTACCAGCAATAATTCAGTGGATTAATGTACTTCAAAATAGGGAAAGGAATAAAAAGGGCTGGTTTATGCATACAGGTTTTTTTATTTTATCACTTAAGGTGTGTTTTTTAAGAAAATGAAATAGTTAAGTGGCACAGGCCCTCCTGTATGGAGATATTAATCCCAAATCAGGATTCTCCTCTCAATATAGCATATTCCAATCAGTACAAAAAATAATGGCCAGTCATTTTTTAAATGTAACCATCAGCATCATTCAGTTCTATTGTGCTGCAGAAAATGCCTATTGATGCTAATCAGCACAACTAAGGTTGTATGAGCTATGGACTAGGGCTGAACAAAAGCCAGAATTTCTTTTCCCAGGGAAATATCACCTTTCTGGCATGTGTTTGACCTATACATGCTCTCAAGTTGTGACATTATAAATACATGCCCATGGGCAAGTTGATTCAACATGGTCAATGCTTCCTGATCAAAATGTCAAGTGAGGATCTTTTCTTTATGCTTGCATGTTTTGAATCCAACAAACTGGAAATGGAAACTTATAATTTCTCTAAAGAAGAAAGAAAATTAGGAGGAGCGAACGTTCACACAAAATAATCTACAGGTTCTATATAGGAGTTCTTTTTGTGTTTAGTTGTAGCCTTGAGACATATGAGCATACATGACCAATAAAGCAAATCTTCTGTATATACACTTTTAAAAAAAGAGATTCAAATTCGGTTAAAAATCCAAAATGTGGCACAGATCGCTAACTTCTCCAGTGGGCCCAGTTGTGCTTCAAATACTGGTGTAGGATTTCTGTTTCCAGGTTAAGATTAGCCAGAAGTGAAAAGAGAGGGACCCACTGCACCTAAGGGCTGTTTAGAGCCAGAGTGTCATCATTTGCATAGGGGCATGTCTTTAGTAAGATTAAAATATGAGCCCACAAAGATGGCAGTGCTCTTACCTGAAGTTTTATAGTTTGTACCCATCAATTATCTCTAATAGGCAGAACTGGCTGATTTCAGTCCAAACCAAGGAAAATGGAGTGGTTTTCTTTGGGCCTCAGGATTAATGTATTTACATCCAATGAAAGAATAGTTGGAATAAAGTAAAATCTGTTGTTTGCAATGCTTTTTGTATTCCAATATCACAGCTATTATATGCTAAGTACTTTTGCTACACTTATATACCAAAAGATTGCTTTTTTATATTTGTAAAAAAAAAAAAAAAAAAAAAAAAGACTATGGCTATTACTTAAAATACTTCTGTAATTAGAAACATTCAAATATATTTGTAATTAGGGAGGAATTGGATTGGCAAGTAATATATAGAGAGACTACACACAAATCCAAAATTTTCTTTCATATACTTTAGTTACTTCTGTCGATCAAGCCAAATCTTCTCATAATCTAGGTTTCTGTACATATCAGCCTAACATAATGTATCCCTAAGCAATTAATGCTCCAAATTAAGTGCCGCTTCACATCCCTTGATCCAGTGGAATAATCCTGGCTCATCCAAAAGCCCCTTTATCTGTATGGTTCAGAGATTCCTGAAACAGTTAAATGAATAGTGCTGTTCTGCATAGTTAAGCGTGAAAGAATAAGATTCATTCTTTCATCAGCAATATTCAGAGAATGAGAAATAGACTTTGATTATTATCCTGATTGTAGAAATGCTGCAGTCCTGTAGGAATAGGCCAATCTGATAATGGTATGGGAAATGGAAGAGCTGTTCACCTGCACAAAAGACTTAATACTTTATCTATACGGTGGAATTGTTTCAGGCTGTAACAACATTTGTCATAAGAGAGAAAGTAGAGTTTATATGTGATATAATCAGTGGCTAAGCAACAGCAGCAATGGCTCATAAAGGAAGGAGAAACATTCATTAGTTTTAAGGAATTCATTAGGTTCTAAAATGTAGTTTGAAATACTGGAAAGGGGAAAACACATTAAAAACTTATTATTGAAAATATTTGGTAAGATAAGCAGACAGCTCCATGGACAAGAATTTATTTTAAGATAAATGACTCATGAATGTTTAAAGGTGACCTCCTGAAGCAATAAGTGAGAAATACATATTTCCATTCAAACATTTTCACAAGCTTTCTTTTATATAAACAATTGTATCACCGGTATAATTTTACCTTGAAATTGAGCAAGTCTACTCCACCTTTCTGTAGCATAGAGAAACAGATGAAAATTATGAAAAATCATTAGGCACTGAAGTGTTTAATATTAAAAGGACCTGCTTCTGTATCATTCCGTATTTATTCTTTACCTCAGTAATTTCAGTGTTGAGTTCTCTGGATCAGAAGTCAGACCACGTGGTTTCTGACAACCAGCAATATCAGCCTAGCCAGGATCCTGAAAAAATCAGTTGATCACTACCAAATGTGCATATATTCCCTCTACATGTTTTGAACAATGAGTTAGCAAGTGTACTTAAGGCAGATGAGGTTATACCTAGCTTTCTGTGCACTATGGCTGGCTTAGGACTTCTAACCTTAACCAAGTTTGAACAATGGTTTTGGCCACCCTTTTGTTTTGGAGCCTGGTGGAGACCCCTTCAAGAGAATGCTATTTTCAGAGGGTAGATGGCAGATGTCTTTGCTGGTTGGATACCCAGATATGAGGAAAGACAAAATCATTCGTCAGATGAAATATCAGACCTGTGAACCAGAATCTTATGTCATAAAAGCCATGAAACTCTGTAAGTTATATAGTAATAATTTTGAATGTGTCCTGTTCTCCATGGCAACTGTTCCCCAAATGCTCTTCATTTGTATCACAAAGCTGCCCCCTGCTCAGCATGGAACAACACTGCTTTGTAAGCCAGAGAAGCCTATGGCTAAACTGAGGAATCGGGGAACGTTTCCTTTCCCCGTGTCCCAGCGTAAGGTCTGGCCACGTCCTGACTGCCGGTCAGGACCTGACCTACCTCTTCTCCCTTCCCCTTCACACATCCTGGCTTCCATCAAAAGGAAGCAGAGGCATGTGGACTGGGAGGAGCTCCCATGCTCTGCAGGAGGATGGACCATCTGAATAACGGCAGGGACACCGTGCCTGTGAGCTGCACAGTGCAACACAGCTGCCTTGCATAGGCAAGAACCAGCACCAGAACCAAATAGTACTGGGATGTGCCCTCAGCACATATACGTGCACATTGACAAGTCTGTTTCCATTATTATAATCTGGAAACATCTGTGAAAACTAGTATCTATAGATAAAACAAGTACTTTTCCCAAGATAGGTGCAGGTGTGCTGTGAATCTCTCATGTAAGCACCCAGAGCTATATACCTAGACACACATATATGTATGTATATACAACTAGAGTTTTACTCATGTGTGTATAAATATATAGGTATGCATATAATATATAGGTATTATAGGTACTTATATATGTATAATATGTATGATTAACACTAAACCATGCAGTAAAAAAATTGATTTCTCTTTTATGCTATTTTATAGCTTCCCTCTCTGCAGAGCAAAGCCATAAGTCACAATAACAACAGTGCACAGTTTATTAAAATGGCTGGTCCTTTGATCTTAATGATTTGTTTTACCAGTGCTGGAATACAACCAACTAGCCATGAGTGTAGCTCATCTTTCATTCTGCAGTGATTGCTGTCTCTGGCAAAGGAAAAAAGGGCTGGAATGCGGCTGTAAATAGCTTGTTTGTAAGGATAAATGCTGTTACATGCACACAATGCTAAAGGCTGAAATACTTCCTAAATGATCTTACATTATTACAGGTTTTAATGATGATATTGTGAGTGAAGCCCATGGCAGGACTTGCAAATCTGCTCCTCAGTTTGAAATCTGATTTCTGCAGTTAGTACCTTTCCTTTCTCTTCTGCTTATTAAGAATCTCATTGTATTACATTAAATATTTATCTTTGCATTAAAACCTCTGTTCTGATTCAGCAAGACACTAGAGCTTATTATCTAATCACATTGAATTCAGTCTGACTCGAGCAAACACTAAGGTATTATGCAAAATATAGATGGCACTAAGATGGAGTTAAGAGTTTTACTGAATTTGAACTTTATTGTTAATTGTTCACCCCACACCCAAATGTTCAGTGCTTCCTGTATATCCGGATGATCTTTAAGATTAATTTTTACACATAGTTTTTTATTTGTGCACACATTCAGAGTTCTTCACTGGATTAATAAAAAGCGCTCACAAACATATGTGAGAATCAGCTTTTGTGTTGTCAAATCAATGCTCATACCTTGAAAAAGACAAAGGTTAGATGTATTTTATTAAATACTTTTAAGTATTTGTTGCATTGGATATTTGTGGAACTTCCCGTTCTTGATGGGCCATCCCTGTTCTGATCTATGCACTCAACTCATGATTCCATATGTTTGACCACATAGTTTTGTGAAATTATGTCATAAAATTGGTCTTCTTTTTATTTGTATTCAAAATCTATTTCAAAAATTAGTTCTTAATTATTTTAAATCTCTGTGTCTCTTTATTCACTCTTAAAGATACTGCAGATTTTTCTTTATTTCCAGAGCCCTTGAAACACACAGAAGATAAATTCTATGTTTCCTGACACTAATGTCCTTTTTCATTTAGGCAAATAGCCTCCTTAACTCTAAATACTCAAGTAGCTCCTTAAAACTGACATTCACACTGAGACCGTATGTTAATAAATAAACTGCTTGTGTAAAACACACTTGTCTAGCAACCTCCCCAAAGGCTACTAATGAGCAAAGAGTACATTATTCCTGCAAAGTGCAGAAATTATTTATGTGTAGAGCTCTATAAAATACTTAAGAGTGAAAATTTAAAAACTGGGCCACATTCCACAAAAGATATGAAAGTCCTGAAGTCAGTCTGAGTTTCAGCATTAGCTTCTGCAGTCAATTAATTGCAGCAGTCGCTGACTAGATGCAAAAATTCCTCTTTATGATTCCTCCTTCAGTATGTTAGGCCTGAGTGAGTGCATTCACTCTGATTGAAAACCGTATATAAAACCTTCCTTCCCTTATGCAATAAAGTGCACTTGAAAATTAAGAAGGGAAAAAATGAAAGGAGAAAATAAAAAGACCAGAGTTCCCAGTCCAGCACATCCCTTTCAGTGTAGATCTAAGGGAAAAATCTAAGTCAGATGAAAGGTCCATCTGTTCCAGAAACATATTTCCTGAGGTACCCAGCAGAGGGCAGTTAGGGAGAAGAAAGAGGACAAGGTATGTATAATGCAGTACGTGATATGGAAGTCATATATAAATCAGTGCGATTGGTTCCAAATACAAAGATCAGCACGTACTTAAATGCTTTGTTTTGGATTGAGGCTTTAAGTGGAAAAGAGATCCCAGAGTTTACACCTTGCAGTCTGCTTTATTAATCAGAGCCTCGTCTCCAAGAATTACTTAACAGGTCATTCATCCTGAAGCTATGGCTGGGTTTGTGGATGAAGACTCAGAGAGTTAGCTTGGCTGGAGGAATCTGAATTAAATACCTTGAGATTATTTTGCCAGAAACAAGGAGAAAAGCAGAAACTTGCTTTGGTTGAGATAGTAGTATAATAGTAGTTCATTAAAACTGGGGTGAAAGAATGATGCCTAGAATAACTGGCAGTATATGCGACATTAAATATTTCATGAAATCCTTATGCAGAGCTATAGATGTTAAAATTTAATCTACCCATGCAGATCAATAAATAAATATATGCTTAATTATTGAGCATCTCTCTTTATCACTTTAATTACAGAAACAACCTTTCTGGAGGCTGTTAAGCAAAAAAACTGATTAGCATATCTAAACAAGTTTAAAAACCATGGGGGGAAAGACATGAATCTTTTTTATTTAGTGCTTTAATAGGACCAAATTTGCATAGACATACAACAGAATAAAAACAGAAAAACAGTAACCTACATAGAAAAACTTGTAGATTATGTTTATCAGTAAGCTCAGGTGTGGGTAAACATATTCTGAAGTGTTTGGATAACCCAGGACTAGAACTGCACAGGGAAAAAGGAATTGCTAATACTTCTAATCACCAAACTGGACTGGGGAAAATCCTTGGATTTAACTGTTGAGGACCTAGGCTGGCACAATTACATAATATATACATACACATATTTAGTATTTGCCTTTGCAGAACCTGCATTTGCAGACTGCTGCCACACAGGGGTTTCTACAATCACCACTTTTTATGCCAAGAATCATTACAGGAGAATTAGTCTAGTACAACAACTGTGTTGGGAAGGTGACTTTGTAACAGTTTCTTTTGCATGTGTACATACATACCTATATATATGTGTGTGCGCATGTATATATATGTATATATATGTGTGTGTATATATATGTATATATCTGCAGATCCTTTATCTGGGCAGATACTATCAATTCTTACATCTCTGCCTTTTCCCTTACCAAGTTTTCATCTTTGGGTCTTCTCTATGCTGCCTCTTCTAGGAACTCAGTTCCTATGTCAGTATATCAGTTATGAGCAGTCCCTTCCAAGTTTCTTAGCAAAACAAGTGCTTCCTCCACGTGCTTTTCGGAGATCTCTGCCACATTCTGTCAGCCGGTAGATACATGAACATCTGAACCTTCTGCAGGGCTTTTCTATGCAGTCTTTACTATTTCTCAATTCACCTTGAAATCTCCTCTGAGGAAGATCTTTGCTCTGTGCAGTAGCTGACACGTCTTTGGGACTGCGCAGACTGGTACGATTGGGATTTCTCTGTCAGCATTTCTTTCTGAAGAGAATGACTTGAAGTATAAAACCCTACAAACTTGATTTGAAATTGCATGCCACCTACTGCTGTAGAGACTAGACATCTGTATAAATAAATAAGTATTAATAAGTAAATAATCATAAATAAAGGAGATAGCAATTTATCTTGCCATTTTCACTGATGCCATCTGATACTGATCTGGTACATCTTTAGTCAACGCAACAATTTCCACTATTTCAGAAGCGTTAATTTCCTCCTTGCGTTGTTAAGGATATAACTATTCTAGTCATCCACTCCATTATATTAGCATATAGCTGAGAAGAAAATTATTCCCATTTGGAAACCTATCCATCCATAAATGAACACCATGTTCTAAATCTTCTCATGCAAGCTTCCTCCTTTACAGAAAGTGGACACCTTTTGCCCGAGTCGAACTTAACAGGATGTTTGTGGGTCAAATTGCTCTCAGTTAAAGCTAGGCAATTCTTGTGAATTAGGTTCCACTTACTATCTTACTATCCCCTCCAAATTATTGTGAAATTAACCTTGATTAGAGATTCCAAATCAGCAGATGAACAGGGGGTAGTAGCCCATTTCCTCCTGCATATTCAGTGATGCCTAGCTGAATGTTTAGTCATCAGTATATTTCACTTACAATTTTGCTCTAACTTGTTTTGCTAGTGTTCTTCATTTTGACTTAATGTCATTTTGATTTTGGTAAAATTACATCAACGGCTCATTTGGTCACATTAAATCACAGTATAATCTCTGTAACGGTTTTATCCTGCTCATCCTAGAAAGCTCATTTGTATCTTGAGAGCATTTGATGAGAAATTCCTCTTGCAGCACCTCCCTGCAAACGTATGCCAATGCAGTCCTGTATTCTCCTCTTCCCAGCACACCCGTTATAGATAGATATTTTCTGATAGAAAATTGTTGCAGAGGAAGGTCTCTGACCAACCCTTTCCACCGTAATTTGTAAAAAAGGACAAAATTCTGTGCATGTGTAGAAAAGCTTTTGTTCTTGTGGTTGCTTAGTGCAGTACACCTTGAAACTTGAAAGCCACACTTGTGTTTCAAGAGGGCAGGGTCCCACCACCGTTCAGTTTGGGGTTCTTCACGATCTGCATGTCATGTGATGGAATTCAGCCTGCTGCCTGCAGTGTCGTCTTCAAGTCATGTCAAGTTTTAAACATCTGAGATTACAGTCTGTGTGCGAATTACCTTTTCAGTGATGGTACAGTTTTCCATATATGATCCCACAGATATGCCAATTCACCATAGAGTTAAGGTTTTGGAAGGTACAGGGACGTATGTGCAACCCCTTAAAATACATAGGACTGTCTGGAAACTGCCTGGATTTGAGAAGTTAAATATAACTCACTGTACCCTCCTGCAGCATCCCCTTCCCTAGTTTATTCCTAGTTATAAAGTCCCATTTCTTTTTCAAAATACATTTTGCTGAACTGGGTCATTCATGTAGGTATAAATCAGGTCATTGCAATTTATTTGTCATCTTGCAGGGAAGCTTGACATTTTGTCTCACCTTCCTGAGTATGCCATTTTATTCGGCTATCATTCTAGCAAGTGATACATCTCACTGCCGTTTCATTTTGCTTAACCTACTCCTCCCCCAAGCTCTGATTACTTTTTTTTTCTGTGGGTATTTACCTTTCCCCAGTCTGGGAATTTCTGAGTTCATTTGATATTTTTACCCTGCTTCTTTTGCAATTCTTTTAATGTTAACAAGGGGAAGTTTAAATCCATTGTACCTGGATTCGGCATTGTTATTTCATGAGTTGATGGCTTTTGGTGGTTAGCTTCAGGGAATTTGTATTCCCCTGCTTCATTAATTATTTCCCTCGCAGGTGAGACAGGCATTCCCTCATATTCTTGAAACCCAATTACATGACAGTATCTATTTCTCAGTATTCAGCAGATTCCAGCTCCCGTAAGGTGACTAAGAGCTGTAATTAAAGATAGCGAATGAATTTTAATGTCAGGATTTTGCACGATTGTGTAGCATCCCCGTCTGCGACAGACCAAACAATGTAGCTGTTGCAGTGATTTACCGTTGATTTGCATGCCCCCAGCTCTCTTTTGTAACCAAGATGTATGATAATCAGTTCATTCCTGCTGCTCCGTTAAAAATCACTGTGCATTATGGACTGGGTGCCAAACCTTGTTAGGTAAAGTGCAGATTTGATTAAACATGCAGTAACCTGGCCGAAACCAGAGATGTGGTTGTGTCGAACCAGGCACAACTGCACAGTGAATATGTGGTGACGGCGTAGCGGTACCCCAGAGAAGAATACAGGTTAGGGGGAGAAAACCCTGCTGCTGCTGAACTCTTGCAGTCTTCCTGACTCTGACTGGGGCAGGCTGAGAGCTGTACCACGGCCTGGCTCTACCCCTGGCCCATCCTGGAGGAGCACAGGCAGCTGTGCAAGACTGCAAGGGGTGAAGCGGGTGGGCTCTGGTCCCTTCCACTTAAATGGAAGGTTTTATTTAGCCCTCTTCGATCATACAGATCATCTCCTTTATTTACCTAGCTCTGCTTGCAAAGCAGGAACTGAAAATGTTTAAATATTTCAAATGATTTCTGTATTTTCTTTGGAACTGCTGCTAATCCCTGTAAGCTGTTATGATTCAGAATTTACTGGCATCAAGCCCTTCTCAGATAAGTACTAAATAATACACTCAGGAACATGATTCATTCATATGCTTTAGAAAAGAAACACTTAATTCAGTTCATATCCTTCCAGTTTGCTCCCTGAACATGAAAGATTACAATTTTAATTGAGTTTAGAGATTACTCTATTTTGTGTGTGGCATTTGCTGTTTTCTCCTTTTTCTTTTCCTTTCCCCTTTCTTCTCTTCTCTCCCTCTTCCTCTTCCCGTGCCCCCTCCCCTTCCTTCTCCCCCTCCTCACATTCACACTTTTTTCAATTACATGTGTAACAGACGCTCCCCTTTTATTTTGGCAATTTGAAATATCTTTCTAACAGAGGAAAAATACCTGATTTCATCACGGGAAAAGTATGTAGAGCAGAGCAGATCCACAGTTTATTGTTTTAAGATTGGAATTAAAAATGAAAGGCACAGTAATTGATTTTGCTGCATCCAGCATAGTACTTTTAAAATATCTCCCTGGTAATTCTGATCTGACCCAAAACCAAAATTACAAGTGACAGTTTAATATCCAGGGATTCTAGTCAGGTATATTCCTTGCAAGAATTTCAAAGAGCTGTAAATTTAAGATTCTTATATTTCTTTCTCCCCACCCCATGTTTCTTTCTTTTCCTCCCATTCACTGCATCATTAGTACTGCTACTGGTACTACGTTGCTCTAGCATAAAGCGAGCAGGTTTTCATGCTGAGGCTCTCCAAGGTCAGCTCAGTAACATCCATACAAATTGCTGCATTGATTTCAGGAGCTTAAAGGTAAGCACATCTATAGCTACATACCAAAGGGCTTTCATGAGCACCAGTAAATAATGAGTCCCAAACAACCTGTGTAAGTGGCCAGCTAGAAATCCATCTTTCAGAATTAATAAATGGCATATAGAGTGACTTGGGCCTTTTTTCCCCCTACATTTACTCCATACAATTAAGAACGTAGATTCACAATTTAGATTTTAAAAGGGAACTAATTTTCAGAGAACATAGTCCTGGCAGCTCTTGTTTTCCTTTCTGAATACAGGTATTGCCACACTGGTGAATATCTAGCTCTACCTCCAGCATCATCTATACCAGCAGCTTCAGAGGAAGTTGCAAAAGACTCTCTAATGTCTGACTAATTAATTTCACCCAGTGGAAGAGTTTCATCTGAATTCTCCTCCTTGTTACTAGCAATAGCAAATCCTTCTCAGAATAAAGCTGAACTCTACGTTTCAATGATACTACATGTCAGAGGGCACCAGTGGTTAACGAGACAAGAGTTTGAAATATTCTTTGTTTTGTCTCCTTATCTTTATTATAAATGTATTTCTTACCTTCCAGTAACACTAGGCTTCATAGTGAAACAGAAAAAGGTATCATTATCTGTATCTCTTTTACTAATTTACAAAACCTTACTATTTCCTCTATTCATCTCTTTTCCTGCCTGTGCATTACAGCTCACTGAAATCTCTCTCCTCTCTGCCTCTATTAATGTATTGATTTGTCATTGCGCTTCCTCTGTTTCCACTAGATAGCTTGAAGGATGGGTGGCTAAAACTGAGCAATGTTCCAAAAGGATAATATGGGATATTTTCAGAATTTGTTTTCTGCTATGCATTATGTTATAGTTGAGGTTACTGAGGGACTTTTCTCTAACTGGGTGTATTTCTGTTCGGAAGACTGCAGTCTTGGAGTCCTGACAATTCCTTTCTGTGTGCATTAATTTACATTTACCAATATGAACACTGAACCTGAACCCTCTCCCTGATTTTACCTTTAGGGTATAACCTAGATCTGCTCAGTCTTTGGTATCTTTCAGTATATATGCCTGTTTGACTGGAAAAAGCACCAGAAGCCATATACATCTATGCTTGCATGACTACTCGTGGCCCTTATATAAACAGGTATAAAAGTCAAAGTCCAATGCTTTTGCTTTTTTGATCTTCATGTCAAGTACTTCAGCTTTTTGAAAATTATGCCAAGTTTCAATGTTCAAGGGAACCTATGTAAAACAAAGAACAATATAAAATGTGAAGTAGACGTGACAGAGTAATTTTGTGAAGATTCTGATAAGCCACTATCCTCTTTCTCTTACTTGATTTTGTAAATTTCAGGTTTTATAGAACCAGCTTGTTTTTCCACTTCTGTGTTTCTCTCCTGTCCCTTTAGCAATCTGTCTCCAGCAGGACAGTGCAGGCAGTTTCCTTGCATGTGCCAAGGACTCTCTGGCTAGGTTTAAACAAAACAAGTCAAAGATCCTGATGTGGCCTCGGGCCAAGGACATGACACTGCCCGTGTCCTTGTAGCTCAGCTTTCCCTCCCAGCACCAACTGGTGATGCCCAAACTGCCATTTGGGAGCAGTCTCAAGCACAGCTGTCCCCAGCACTGTCCCTGGGAGGTCTCTGGGGGCTGCTGGTTGGCAGGGGCCAGCACTATGCCGGGGAGGGAGCTAACAGACCATGTCTATAGTCACGTCCCAGTGCTTCAGCCAGGGTCCCAGGCCTGTTTCCTGGTGTAAATGAAGCTCAAATGCTTGAGCAAGCAACACGAAGGAAAAGAAAACTGGTTCTCACTTTTCTTCTTTTGAGTGAGTTTAAATTACAAAGGAAGAAAAGAAAAGTCATTAGAGCGGATCCCTTTCCTACTGAAATACCAGGTTAGGAAACAGGGCTGGAGTCTCTGATGCATGCAATTCACCCTTGAGGCAGGAGGAAACGTTCTTTTCATTTTCTGACTGTAGTTTCAGTCCCTGGATGGCCTAACCCTTGACATAGCTTACAGAAGCTGGGAAGCTGCTCTGCTTTCTGCTGCAAGCTGCCATGATAGCCCAAGGTCTGGTGGAGCTGCTCTGTCATGCCTCTATACCATAAGGGATTGTCCTGGAAGCAAGAGAATCCTTGGCTGCCCTTCTGGGTCACTTTTCCCCTGCTGCGTCTCAGTAGTGCAGGATAAGCAGAACGAGGACAGCAGGCTCAGCTGCTGGGTTTTTTCTCATATGACAGAGGAAGGGGTGGATGGGAAGACTAGAGAGGGTTACTTTGTAAAATATCACTAAGCCATTAAACTGCATACTTACTAAAAAGCAAGACCTTTATAATAGCTAAACACCTTGTTTTGTGTGATAGGAGGAAAAGTGTTGCTTACATTAAAATTTTATTTTATTCTGAAAGCTGTCAGCCACAAATTTTGAGGTGTGGTCAGGGAATAACATGATCATCTTTTTTATGCAAGGGATGTCATGAGTGATAAAAGGTTCCCTTCTTACCTTAAAGATCAAGTTCTGGGAGTACCTGAAAGTTAATTCCTTGGTCCCAGCAGCTTGAATCAGAATACCAGAGGTATGTACCTAAATTCTGGAAAATGAGGAGCTTCCTAAGGAGAGTGTGGAGCTATTCTGAGTGAGGCAAGAGAAAGTACTAAGCACAGGAGTAGACTCCAGGATACCCCCTCCTCTCTAGAGTTCAGGCTCTTCCCTCTAAAAAGCAGCCGCATGGAATCCCATCTTGAGGGTGTACATGATCAAGCTTTACTCTTTCACAAGGCAGTGGTAGCAGTAACTAGCACTTGCTCAAAAAGGAGATCTGGGAGATTCAGACATAAAGGCAGGTGTCCTGACTGTGGTGGTAAGGTACTCGGAGCGCAGAATAACAGTGGGGGCTGTGCCACTGTGTGACTCGGAATGTGGGCGTCTCGCCACCAGAAGGAGAGTCCAGGCTGCTGGAGGTACCACTTAGTGCTGTCTCTGAATTGCTGCAGAGAACAAGATGGAGCTGCAGATACAAGAGTGCCTAGACTTGTTTACACTCGAGAAACATTGCAGTACAAATGCAGGCACTGTATGGGTTTAGGCATCTCCCAGGTTGGATAATTGCTGCCAACATCAGCTTTTTGGATTGCTTTATTGAACTTAGACACTTATGGTCTACCTAAGTATTCTTTTTTTAGTCTTTGTTTGCTCTTGCCCAAAATCAATTAACTTGCAGCTCCACAGGGTTTGATTTTCTAATCCAACCATGCTTAATCATAGATGTAAAACAAGATTTTTTTCTTCTCTCAGATTCTTTTCTAATGTCTTCTTATTTCTTGCCTTCTAAGTGTGTGCCTGAATTCCCTGCTTCTATTTATAAGGGCTTCCCCGCTTCCAGGAGTGTTTAATCAAAGAGAAGGCTGTCAGCAGGTGGTTAGCATCAAATGTCAGCAGCTACTTCGTTTCTGACATCTCTTGGAAAAAATGTTTCATTACCATGCAAATGATGTTAGTCTTCCTTTCCAAGATCCATTGTCACAAGGTGTAACATATGGTACACAGAATTGTGCTCCCAAGATTTATGCGGCAACTAAATTTCGTAGCAGAACAATTGAGAGCTAAGCCATCAGATGACAGTCATCACTGCTTGCCAATGATCTGGTGATTATTCCTCTGTCCCGTGGTGGCAAATCTAACTTCAGGGGGGCGCTTATTTCTGTTTTCTTTTAAACCCTTCCATTTTTCTTTAGCTTGTATCAGAAATATCATGGTGCCTTTCACAGCCTATCCCAGACAGAATAGCCCAGCAGCTCTAATGGGTGCTATTATCTTTCTTGAGTACGGTTGAGAAGCAAATTATTCAGTGGATACTTGGAGTGGCAATGTCTTGAACTACACAAAGAGAATTGAAGCTGCTGGCCTTTCTTGGGAATTTTTGAAAGTGCCAATAATGGTAGTAGGAACTCAACTTTTCCAAGGGCCTTGAAACCCTTTAAGCAGAATCAGATAAACCTATGAGGGGTTTGATTCATCAGAGCACTGGAGTACAGTTCAGTGACTTCAGCAGGCTTCAGGATGTGTTTAAAGCTAAGCATATGTTTGGGTGAATTGTTAACCTCAAGTGTGTGATCAAGTGCTTTGCTGACTCAGGGACGAGACATTCCTTACAGCTTGTTGTTTTCCACTTTGCCATCTGGGAAGAGGCAGCTTGACAGCACGTGGGCTGTGTGAGACATTGCGTTTCTGAAAGGGTATTAACAGCCTTGAAGTTTCCAGGTCCTCTGAATCAGGAATTTTTGTCTCTAAAGATCTAACTGGGGTGGAACAACCTCACTGTAGTGTTTGAAAGCAAATTGACCATGCCACTGCATTTGCTAGGTTATCAGTCAGCCTATGCCTAATTAAAATAATCTTATGTTTTAGTGGGACTACTAATGATGCAGGTGGACCTGCATCATTTACAGAGCCTGCAGGTTTGGGGGTGTGAAACTACCCCTTTTCAGGTATTTTAGGAAGTCTCTTTAGCACCTGGACAAGTGTAAGAACTCAAATTTGCAAACACTTAATTACAGAGTCCTCTCTTCACTACACCCATTTTCGGAGCTGGGGGAGCACATCCATATTTCTATGAAATAAATGTTGTTACAGGCTGTTAAGACAACTCACCTTCATGCTGTAGCCAGATAGTGCAAAAGAGTGGGTAATACAGACCTGTTATTGCATTGGTGGGAGAAGTGCAAGATATCTTGATCCCTCGGTATTCTCCAAATGATTTTAACTTCCCAGAAATACTAGGGGTTCATCTGAAAGATCTCCCGTATCACTCTGCATCTGGTCAGCACACACCCCTCCTTCTCTAAGCCGATACCCTTCCAGTCTGCCATGTAACACTCTTGACCTAAAAGCCTTTTCTGTACTGTTGCACCGCTTTGCATTTTTGATGAATGCTTACAGAAGGATAAATGTTTATTGTAACAAAACACATTTCTCTGTGGGAACTCTTCTTTTTTTTTATTCTTTTCCAGTGACAAAATGTTCCCAGCCTTTGGATTTGGAGCAAGGATACCCCCAGAATACAAAGTAGGTGCATAAATGACATTTTTTAGTTTCCTTGGTTTATGAGGCACAAAATAAGGGAGAAATGGTTCAGTGCAGGGCAAGGGTTGTGGGGAGCAGTTCCTACCGCTTGTTTTCTTTCATCTGCCTTTCTCATCCAGTGATACCTCACTGAAAGCAGAACTCGAGGTTAGACTTAAAATAGTTGTGTTATACCCAAAATATTTCATGGTATTGGCAAAGCTCTGTTAATGGATGCTAGTCTAGTAGGAGGAGAACAGTCTAGTAGGAGGAGAATTGAATTTTTGAACAACTTGCCAAGCATATTTTGAAGCTTTGCAAGCCCTGGTTTGACAGAACCCATTTTTGAAAGACGTGGTTCAGCGAGCGGCCTCGTGTCTGTGCTTTATGATGAAGAGATTGAAAATCTTCCTGAAAATAAAGACCTTAGAAGAGTTTTGCTCTGTGGCAAATTTCTGTGTCACAGTGGATGTCTTAAATACCAGGAAGAGCATGTATAAGAGCATGTATCCATGCTAGAGAGAAGTGGTGTTTATAAACAAAACAAAATGAGAGTGATCCACAGTGATGGTGCAATTGTGTGTGCCAATGTGCGGTCCGGTAGGGCTGGAGTGAAGAGAGCAGAGTAAAAGAAGGAGCATCCAACAGAGAAAGGCCTAAGAAGAAGTAGGCAGAAGTTCAAATCCTATGTTGCATATGCAGAGGCAGCGTGGGCAGAAGAGTAGTTCTGCACAAGTAAGTAACCAGAACCTAGCCGGGGATTCTGCAACTCAGATACTATCTGGGAAAGAGCAGCACTGGACTTCTGATCATGCAGACTTCATCCAGTATCCCCACGTCCCCTGCTCTGGGTTGTGTCTCTCAGCTGTGGCTATGGTGGGGCGGTGAACGCTGGCCAGGTGAGAACAGTTCTGTGCAGAGAGGGATCGTGTGTCACTCAGCATTATAAAGCATGGATCAGCAGAGGAAAAAAATGTACCAGTGTGTTCCTCATGGCTTGTAGGTTTGATACCTGCATGAGAATAACAGTAGTGATGTACAGCAAATTTGATAAGTGTCTTGCAAATGGGTCTCTAAGGTAAGTCAACATATGTCTTAACAACACGGGCTTCTAAGCTAAAAAGCACTGTTATAAAAAAGTGGACTGTGCCTGACAAGGTGTTTTGCAGTGCTCTGTTCCTGAAAAGTAACACCAGTGTTAATGCTTTCCAAAATCAGAGACGGCTTCCAGAACTTTGAGATTTTAATGTGGTAAATGCACACAGAATATCTGTGTCTGTTGTATATCTGTTCCAACTGCAGCAGCTGACAACCATCTCTGCTGTGTAAGGAGGAGTGTTTTGGAGAATAAACATAATGAGCAGCCTCTACCACCAGACACATTAGTGAACCACAGTAGCTATTTCTCAAATGTCCATCCCTTTGCCACAATTATGTGCCTCCTTACCCATGGCTGTATAGCAGTGTTGACCGGGTGAGTTGATCTATATATCACAACCAGATTGCTCTTTCAAGCCCAGTACTGGCCATCACTGACAATGCCATGTACTATTGTGATTGTCCTAAAGAAAGGTACCAGCCTGGTGGTGTGTCAGGGGCTGGTTGTTCCATCACCCGCGAGGTGACCATCATTGCATGGGGGAAAACTTGCAATTCCTTCAGCTGTAGAGAGACATATTTATCTAAGGACTCCTTGAAGGAAGATGTTACTGTGCCATCTGAAATCTTTTCACTGGTTTGCTGGTGATGGCAGTAGAGTAAATTTCACACTATAAGACTGCTTCTTTCTCAGCCAAAATAATCAGCTGGTGGCATTGATGCCTCAGGTCACATCAGCATAGTGGCAAATACCAGTTTTGTTAGTCCCAAGCAACAGCCTCTTCACCTGATTGTGAGAGCATATCTCAGGTGTCCGCTGAAAAACACGTCTTGCCAGAAAGTGATTTCAGGGGGACTTTTTAACCAGATATTCCCAAAATCACCAACCGCAAGAGATCTTCTGCTTTGGCAGAACTGGTGTTTGGATAACTTCCTGACAAGTACTCTTAAGAAAGTCAGAGACTTGCATTGAACTTAGTAGCCCATCCATGGATGGAGGGTCTTGCCCAATAGCATGAGCTGCCCTGAAGAGTCTGTATGTTCCTAACCTCTCAAAGCAAGAAAATGGATGAATCAGGACCTTCAGATTTTGTGTAGTTCAGGAAAAATAAGGGTAAACTTAAGAAGATGTGGCTACTTCCTTGTGGATTACATATGTGTGAGTAAAGAAAACAAGTCCCAGAGTAAATGGAGACACAAGTGAGGGCCAGAACAACATCTTTAATCTCCACTATGGAAAATTGTGACAGAAAATGACAAAGACAAAATGACATGACATCAGCTTACCAATGTAATAAAACTTTGAAGAAGAGAAGAACCACATTGCAGGGGGACTAGCCCTTCTGTGCAACAGATGGGAACAAATAATTAGCTTGGTGTCTATCATGGGCATATCCAACTGGAACTGGATTAGGAATTAACAGTCATCTGTCCCTCACTGTGATACTCTACAAAGTCCACACAGGTATCTGTCTTCTTAAAATAAACTGTATCAACACTTCCGAGTCCCTGCTTGGCTTTGGCTGCACTTCTAAATTGAAAGATACACACTCTAAGAGAGTGAAGAGTCAGCCTCATCATGATGCATTAATAAGTGAAGACCAATAGACCTGAAGATCCTTCAGTAATTTGGTCTAGATTGGTATCATAAATTTAAT
Source organism: Mycteria americana (assembly GCF_035582795.1). Lineage (NCBI taxonomy): Eukaryota > Metazoa > Chordata > Aves > Ciconiiformes > Ciconiidae > Mycteria > Mycteria americana. The sequence goes on along the minus strand of NC_134366.1, from coordinate 48,412,676 downwards.
TTAAAGCCAACAATGATTAGTGTTTGATGTGGAACATAGCCAAGATGCAGAGGAAACTGATGTAATTAAAAGTTACAAAGACTGTAGAAAAAAGTGCTCCCAATTTGTCTCCCCTAACTTCTTATCTTCTGCTGCAAAAATATGGTAACACTATAGACACCACAGCAACACTGCAGATCTTGTGCTATTCAAATGTTCTTTTGATGTTTTCAATCTAAGGTATTACAAGTCATACATATATTTTGTTTTATTAAAGGACAGCAGTGTCATAACTGTAAGAATTCACATCTTCAAATTAAGTTGAATCATTATGAGAACTTCTAATTTCTGACCCCATCATGTGGATAAATCAACTTTTCCTTTTAATTTAGACTGCCTGCTTTTGAGTCTTCAGTCCTAATGAGATGATCTAACCTGCTCATAGCACATGGGTCTCTGCACACCAGCAGCTGCTCTTTATTTCTTCCAGTAGACAACAAAATTGCTAGGGCTGTGGAAGAAACGACTCTTACTGCCAAGGGTTTCTAAGTACCCGTGAGAGCCTCCACACAACTAAAACAACATAGCTTCCTTAAAAGTCTAAATGAAAGCTGACCAACGTATGCATGGCACTAACACAGCGAGGGAAGGCCATAGGTAAGCAGCCTGATAAAAACAGCAGGCAAAGTAAGTGGATCCAGTGGATTCAGGTTTAACTTACATCACGCTCAGTCACAAGCTGTAGAAAAATGAGGCCTGTAACTTAGTATTCAGCATGAATCAATGGTAACAAGTATACACTTAATGATCAATTGCTATTTAGGACCAGCTGAAGGCTGCTGCTTTCAGGCTGGCCATAAACTTTAAATCTTTTGCCAAGGTTTCCTTGGTGCACTAGACCACATGGGAGAAAGGTGTCCATTTGTGGTGTTACGTCAAACCAGTGCCCTGGTTTCATACTGACTTGAGCTCCTGCCAGCAGCCTGGGATGGGTGCTGTAGGGCAGTATCCATCTCTCCGTTTAGTGAGATACCAGCATCCTCACATTCTTCTACATTCTACAAGAAAAGCAATGTTTGCTATGCCAACTATTATTCGCCATGGAAAAATATACCCCCCTTTTTACATTAGCGCTTCAGACCAATGTCAGTATCCACCTCTGCAGGCTCTTCATGAATCTCTTGAGGGTGAACTCCTTTAAAAACATGTTTTTATATATGCTTTCTATAGAATTTCCATTTCAAGAGCACACCGCTATGTTATGCTGACTTTATTTTCCCTCATTTCGGCTCCAAATGAAACACTTCAGCTGTTAGCAGAAAAACAGCAGTTTCTTAGTGGCATAAGGAATCTGTGGGAGTGAAGGAAGCAAGACATGCCATATATAACATTCCTCATCAATCTAGAGATCTTTCATCTAATATTCGGCAATATGATCTTTTTCTCCAAGGCCTGACAAATACATCACCCTGCTCCTTGATCTGAGTAAACCTCTGAGAACAATATTCCCCTCTTGAGTTTCTATCACACGAAACTTGCAGAACATGCCGGTTATGCCACAGCAGTGTCTCCAACCCATCACTTTTTTTTTGCAATGAGAAGTATCTGAGAAGTCTGATGTAAAGTGAAGAGGTGGCAGATAATATGGACTGACACTGCTGCAAAAGGTCACAGTGAAGAGGAGGAAAGCAAGCTGAACCACACACACTAATTTCTTAGCAGGCAGAACTCAGAGGAGCTGAAAAACCACAGAGCAGCACAAAACTTACTGTTAAAATGAACAGAAAGTTAGAATTGTGTCAGCCCCATGACAGGTGTATTGCCAATAATGAAGTGTTCTTTCCTAAAGAAGAATTGCAGGCTGACACCTGAATAGGTATGAAACAACTTGCAGTTTGTTTTAAGACAGTCCTGGTTATTTCTGCATTTTTAATGAAAGCTTCATTCACTGCTTATGCTGGGAAGAGTTGCTGGAGAGAACATCACTGCAGTTACAGAAACAGTACAGCATCTTTACGACCCTAACCTGCACTGTCTGGTTTGCTGGACAGGTAAGGGACTTGAAAAGTGCTGTGGTCTTTGTGATTCCTGCACTTTGCATGAGCTTGAGGGCAAAAATATATGCAAACCTGACAAAAAAGAACCAACACAAGGTTGTGTAACAGACCAAGGGAAAAACCAGAATTTGTCACCTTATCCACACAACCTGGATTTAGACATGGAAACTGGGCAGCATGCTCAAAAATCAAGTACAAAGGAAAATAAATGGCCAAGCTTTGCCAAGCAGAAATGTCTACAATGTGGTCTTAGCCAGAGACACAAGCTGTCCAGTTCCCAAACTATTTGATTAATGAGCATTCTAAAAATAATAGCTTTTGAGCAATGGTTCTTTAAATCTGTTAGTGTCTTAAGCTTTTCCAAAATATGCAGGCATTCCATATTTAATTTTCAGACTGGCAGTGGCTTAATAGTGTTCAATTTATTCTCAGATAAGTGCTCAACATTTTGCATCTCAGCATTTACGCTTGTATGCATCTATTGTTCATGGTTTTTTGACAATCTCTATTTAAATTAGTAAGAAAGCGTTCCTAAACATGGCTGAATTTGTCAGATTGTTTGTCAAGTAGTCCCAGTACCATCACCATAGAGGTTTCTGGAAAGCTGGAGCTATTTGGGACAGGGAGGTTAATTTAAATGAGTTCAATAATCTAGAGAGGGGAAAAAAAAGATTACTAATTTTCAGAATTGAGGCATTCATATTCAGCATTTGCAAAATGAATGAAAAGCGTGGTTTCTGAGTCAAAACAGCTTTTTATCTAAAAAATGGAAGTTCAGTTAGAGTAAAAGGGGTTTAAAAAAATGTGGAGGCCAAAATAGAATAACGTGTTTCGGTGCAACTTAAATAAAATGCCTTTGCATAGTCCAAAAGCTTTTCAGCAATTTGCTTTCTGATTTTGTGGGGGTTTATTATTTGTCAGATTCCAAGGTAGGGGTTTTGTTTGTGTTTTGAGGTTTCTATCTAAGTCCAGAAGACTTTTTTTTTTAAAGAAATCTCAAAAATTCTCATGCATTAGAAAATTCTTCTTTCCTTTCAGCCTTAATTAGAAACCTATTTAGCAAGGGCCATGCTATGAGGATGGATTTCATTACATCCCAATACGAGGGAATTAAGTTACCTGCTACATTAAATCAAGGTGACTTTTCTACTAAACTGGTCATAAACATGTGGAAGTACAGTTATGATTCTTGCAGGAGTCTCCCGGGCGCCATCACACTGATGGACAACTGCCTTTCTGTATGCAGATGCTTGTCACTGTCTATGTACAGGCAATGGAGGTGCTATACGGTGGTAAAAAAAATTGCTATAATCTGCCCTAGCAAAAATATTTTAGACTGTTTATTTAGTTGATATATCCTCAGAAATCTTGTCATCGTAATCTACATCATGATGTATGGTAGAGCTACCTATTTTGCTTGTTAAAAACCTTGAAGAAATTACCTGAGAAATAATATATTCCTGGTGCAGGAAGTTCCTGGACAGCTGTGTTTTAATAATCCCACATCCATGATGGTATCTGCTAAATAATTTATCTGGAGTCCTGCAGAGGGAAAAGATTAATACATAGCCAAGTGCAAGTAAATGTCCTTAGTTAGAGGCTTTGAGTGGTGTTTTGTGCAGCAACGCAGGTAATGCCACGCTGAATATATGTAATCACCTCTGCACTCCAGAATTTCTCTCTCCTTTCCCTTTATGGGGGAAGGCTTGACGTATTCCAGGATTTCCTGGCTGTTAGGAAATGTTTGTCATACAAACCACCCTAGTAGATTATATAAACATGCTTGCTTCTGAACAGCCAAGTGTCTTCTTGTTTTCCCTGAGGATTTCCCAGTCTTCAGCATCTCAAGTGTTCACACTTTTGCCTCCTTTTCCCCATTAGTTTATCAGTTCTGGGAGTGCATGGGACTGTGTCATTCAATATCAGAAGGATACCATTTACTATACCAGCTTTTGGTCCTCTGTCATCAGCGTGGTTTGCCTTTCAGTCACAAAAGCCCTTGCATGTTTAATTTAAAAAAAAAAAAAAAAAAAAAAAAAGAGGGAGGCTCATTACCTTTCACTGTTTTGAAAACAAAAGCATTGAATGTTTGATCCAAACCACCTTTTGACATGGGTGGGCTTTACATGGAGTCCTATCAGGTAGCAGCCCAAGTTCAGTAAGGCTTCAGTACACGTCATGTGCCTGAAGTCTCTGCTGGTTTGGACCCTCTTGAATTCTGGCCACCACAGGGGAGAGAGCACCGGGGCAGGCTGAGGCACAGCTGGTTTTACTTACCTGAGTGGGGAATGAGTTCTGAGCATTTGGAGAAACTCTGCTTTAAAAATATCTGCTGTTGGATCGCTTTGGGTGATGACTTCCTGTTTGTGAACCATCACTGAGCGCTCAAAGAACTTCTCTCCTTCACGTTATACTTAAACCTTGTTTAAATTGTGATATATTGTTCAGAGAGCATAGGAAACAACCCCATACTTCTGCACATTCATTGTGTTTCCTGTCCTGCCTTCAGGATACATTTTGACACTGTTCTTGGTGAATCAGGATGGCAATGTATGAGGGCCACTTGCTTTTGGAGGATAGCAGCCATTGCTCAGACAGTATTATTTTTTGGACCATTGTGCAGACTTACTAGACTTGGGCTTTCCTTATTGGCCTGAAACGTTGTCTACATTTTTCTTAAATAATAGCCTGGGTGCCATAGCTCTGAACCAGATAAATTGTTTGCGTAGTGTGATGCTGAAAGAGGTATAGCAACAAAAGCATCCAGCCCATGCTTGCATCTGAGATTAAAATACTGTATTCATAACTCTGGAAAAGAATTGTGATACTCCTTTAGCTATAATTTCAAATGCATTTGGAATAAAGAAATAAAATCACTGAAAAGGCACAGTGTTGGAAGAATCAGCCTGCAATACACAAACATGCATCGACATCCTTCTTGCTTTTGAGATGCAGATAGTACAAAATACAGAAAGCCTAAAGGAAGAAGAAAGGCTATTTATTGAACAACAAAAAAATCATCAGTGAGTGAAAACTCACATAACTGTTCTTGACAGCTGCAATTACCTTTGGCCTGCAGCTGGTCATGAGACTGGCAGATACCAGCTGGGCAAAATGTGCCAAGAGACACACAGAGCATCCAGACAGAAGGGCTCTGGAGCACCTCCGAAGCGTATCTGACAGCCCTGCTCTTCTGTGCCTGCTCAGTGAGGAACATACATCGTGACTTTCTGCATTATCTGCCGTGGCCGAGTAGGGTAGCCTGAATGACGCACGTAAAACGCTTTGTAAGAGGCAATTGATGCTTGGTGTAGACATAGCAAACTCCTGGCTGGGCTGAGCTGGCTGCCGACTCTTCAGTGAGTTTTTGCTTCAGTCCTTTCCCATCATGGTAGAAGTCCTGCTCTTAATAAGTAATGGTAGGCATCACTGTGGTGAGAAAAGCCAGATGGGGAAATTTGATTTCTCTATGAGAAGCTCTCTTTGGCAGTAATTAGCCAACTTATACTACTTCGCTTTTACAGAAGCTTCTCTGTAATCACATATTTGATATATTGGTCTATTAGTCATAGACCAATTTCTGTGCTGTTCTGTGAAGTCATCTAAACTAGCAAATAAAACAGTGATATCCAACAAACAAATCTGTTTCTGCAAGTAATCCAGGTTCCATTGTACAGGGAGTAAACAGGTTGCTTTCCATATGACTAGGACTGTTGGCACTTCTGAAGGTCCTACAGAGATCTATAAAGTCTCAAAGGTGTGTAACTGGAGTTAGCTATATAAATGCCTTCGTGCATCTGGGATTATATACCTGAATTCAGCTTTAAATTACGCAAATCACCTGCTTAACTCTCAGCCATATCCACTTTTTGCAAACCAAAATATATATAATATATATATATGTTGTGCATTGCAAGACAAAAGTTGGGCTGCATTCAGGACAATTGAAGACAAACAGGAGAATTAAGAGACTGAGCTTCAGAGCTGAAGAGATTAAAAGGAATCAAGCCTTCTCAGTGATCAAAGAAAGGAACAAAAAGGAATCTGGAAAAAACGCAGGCAAGAACAAACCTTGAAACCGGAAAAGAGCATCTGAAGAAAGTTTCAGTCCCAACAGATTTGTGCTGTGGATGCAGATCTCTAAGTGACAGACAGATAGAGGAAACCTGGAACCTGAGACTTGCATTGCCTTGCATTATTTGCGGATATAGAAGTCTTGTATTATTTTCCCAAGCCACTAAAGAGACAATACATTGTTTTACTAGAAAATCAGCAACTTTTTTGTATTCACAGTCATTTCTCTCAGAAAATAGCTCTGTGGTATTTTGTTACAGACACAGAGAGAGAGAGAATGGGATATTCACTAAATTTGAGGACAAACAAGAGCTTTCAGGTTTTTTCTTATTAATTTCCCCCCTGCCTAATCTAATTTCTTAGCCAGCTTAGTCTCCTTACATTTCTTACATTATTATTTCACAGTGGGTCTGGGTGACTTCCTTGATCTCTTCAGAGAATAAATTATTTTCCCAGTAATCCCATGGCCTTCAAAGGTTCACCCATGGGAATGCAGGATTCGGAAGGGGGCTGAGCTTGTGCTGTCAGTGCTGTATCACAGCCTGCTTTCTCTCTCCTGCCATCTGAGCTGCTGAGCTTGGGAGGGCTGGCATTTAAATCTCCTCAGCAATAGATCCCTCTTCTGCAGCTGGCATTGATAGCCCAATCCTGACACCAAATTTATGTGATTTCTCATGTACTTTGGTGGTTTTTCTTTGTGGTTTTTTTCTTGGTTTTGTTGTTGTTATTGACAAGTTGGATTCCAGTTTTGTTACTTTGTTTCTGCAGGGAGTTCCAGCTGGGACTCTATTTCACACTTAACGGCTGAAAGCTTGAAAGATCTCTGGTTTAACACAGAAAGAATGTTAAGGGTGTTTAACTGCAAGTCCTCTTGGAATAATTTTTCTGACTACAGTCTTATTCTCTTCTTTCCATGTATCTGCAGGTCTCTCATGATTTTGCAATCAATTTCAATGAAGACAACCCAGAATGTGCAGGTAACGCTCACATTAGGACAGACTGCCGTAGGTCTGCTGTGTGCAAAATGTGCTTGTATTTTTTATTCTGTCCCCTGAGTATTGTTTAAAGTGTTTTTTAAAGAAAGCAGCCAGGAGTTTCAAAACCTGACAGACTCCAAGCCATCAGGCTTAGCTTTAGAAACCTTAGAAAGCGCCACACATTAATTTCCTGAAAAATAGGTCCCTTTGAAAGTACACCACATTGGACATTCAGCACTTGAACTTCTCCAAATCACTAGCATTTCTGAAAACTAAAGCCATGTTTTCTAGATTCATTCCAGATCTTCAGCTACAGCAACTTCGCAGGTTGTGCAGCTAAGAAGGGCAGGACATGCAAGAGCAGGCTGTGCACCTCTGTGATCAAAGACTCCCTCTGTGTAGAGCCAGTTCTTTGGCCAGACCTATAGCAACAGTAGCCTGCTGCAAGTCAGCCCAGCGATGTCCAGCACCAAAGGGTCAGGGCAGCAGCTGAGGACTGCTGTAATAGAAGGAAGCATGCTTTCATGACAGCGAATGCAGCAAGAGGCTGTTTTAACACGGCGGAAGGTATCAGTGTGTTCTAGCAACAATCGCTAATCCTCGGTAGTCGGAGGCGAGATTCACGTAGCAGATTTTGCTGTATGTCTTGTATTTGTAAGTGAGGTCTGCAGTGACTGATGCTGTCTTTCTAGAATCTTCTGCCACAATTCACACATTTTGTAAAAGATGAGAATAACAGGACAATAATCTCTAAACAGTCTAACAAGTAATCCCAGACACTTTATTTGAGAGTCTTGGTCAGATGATCATTGCTGTCTAAAATCAACAGGTTGTTATTCTTCCTTATCCTTCTGCTACCTTCCAAACACTGAAGTGCGTGTTTCAAAATGCTCTTCCTGTTCGAATTTTCTAGCTGCTCCTTTCAGCCCTTCTCAGGCTTATTAGTTCAGGCATGGTCAGCAGAATATGTTCAGAATGAGAATTAAGATGCCAAGAAATGAAGTGGAGAAAAGAAGAGAGGACAAGCAATTCAAGGGAAAGAGACATTAAAAGAATTCAGAGTTCACGCATCTTAAATGCAAGACCTCTGTTTTCGGTTCAGTGTGCATTCCTGCTTTGTTGTTGCGCTTGGATAGTTGGACTGCCCCAGCCTCTGCAGGTCATATGCTTGAAATGTAATTGTCCTACAGCTGCTTGATGTGTTCACACAGCTTTTTACATTGCTTTTATGGAGCTAAAAGAAGCTGAAATTACACGTATGCATCTAGATGTGCCTGTAAGCTTGTGAGCCAGCTTGAAGTTGAGATTTTAGTCACACTGAGAGTGTGGGGTTGAGGTGGGGAAGCAAAACAGACCTCAGAATTTTGTCTGGACCATCACATTTTAAAATGTAGTTAGCTTGCCTGCTTCTGAACACAGACACATTGGTGTCTACACAGGGCCTGATCTATTTAAAACATCTCAGTTAACAATGGTCAGTATTAGCTGATAACATATTATGCACGTAGTGTTAGAATATAGCTTTGTTTCCCAGTGTGAATGCAGGACATTTCTGGCCGCCTGTGTACCTCAGAAGAAAAAAGCCCTAGCACTCTATGCAAAGAACACATTTTTTATTCCCCCTTTGCTGCCTCTTTTGAGTCCAAGGCTAATTCTTTTATCCCACTGATATTGTTACATAATGATTTGTATTGATTGACTCATACTTGAAAAGGCTGTCTCATCTTATATAGTGCCAGCAGCAGGTCAGAGGTTGGACAGACAAACCCTCTGCAAGTAAAGAACTTACTATCCATACCATACTATGTATGCAAAATAAAATGTAACAATGGAAATGAGAGGAGGTTAAATGGAAATGAGAGTGCGTTGGCTTATGTCACTTAATATTTATTATGTATTTAAACTTTATTTGGTTCTTCACATAAGACTCAGTTATCTGACAAGTTAACCCATCACCTAAAAGGAGTTTTAGGGCTAAGACATAAAAATATGGTTGCAGCACAAAAGGCGGCCAGGGAAGAAATTTTACAGTGCTCACACATGCATCTACGAGATATAAAAAGCACTTCTTTGTCCTAAATTATACCATTTAAAATAATAGCCATCTGGATGAAAGCAAGAAAAGGAGACAGATCAGAAAACGTGTTGTTTAATCATCTGCTGCAGCTTGTTCATCACCTGCCTGTCATGGATGCTTGATTCCTACCGCCAATTGTTCTGTGACGTTTTCTAGATGCTCGCACTGTATTAGGTGACACAGGGAGCAGGAACACCAGCATATCATGTGGGGAGAGGATGCAAGAGCGAGAGGGAGATAAAGTGCTTAGTAACCACACTGGTTTTCCTTGTACTATTTCGCATACTTGCCAGAAAACAAAGGGAAATTGCTGAAGAGTATCTTGCTTTAAACCAAGAAACAGAGGTTGGATCCAATATAAAAAGTATGTGTCTAATTGCTTTTGAGGAATGAAATCCCTTTCTTTGTGGAAGTAGTGAGCTTTTGCTGGCACAAGGTAGTGTGAAGCATCATGCTACCTTGAATAAGGACTGTGTATTGATATGAAGATCACTGGAATTCATAAAATACGGATATCCTCACCTTTCCTCCCCTATTACCATTTCCATTCTTGGAAATTTTAGTATTTATAGCCTTATATTTAGTATATTTATAGTATATTATATGTATAGTCTTATACTTACTATTTAGTCTGTATTGTCTGAGGAAGAAAGTAAGTGACAACCTCTAATCTGAATGAATGCTTCTACACATGCATGCGTTTTACATGCATCGTAAACCCATATATATATGCATACACTGTATTTCATCAGAGCTATTGAAAGTGCATTCCATTTAAAAATGTAAAGAGTTGAATTGTGAAGAAAGGTGTACATTGGCTCTCCCTAAAATAAAGGAGTCCAAGGAGAGTAAGCTACAAAGTAAGCCACTCACATATCCTGTTGGATTTGAATATATAAGGACAGTCGATATTTCTAAAATATAGTAATCTGAGATAGCGAACAAGAAATTCTGTTTCTAGAACATGCTTCTATCTAAGATGAAAGCAACTTACTGACACAAACCACGCTAAATCTGTGTGGAACTCAGGGAGTAGCGTTTCTCTCATACTATTTTAATGCATAAGAAAAAAACTACAGTGTATCTTATCATCTTAGGGAAGACTTATGAGGCATTCATGCAAGATCAGTAAGTATATGTAATGAAATCCTTAGCAGGTTTAAAATTGGGAGTTAACAAAAGGTCAGTTTTGTAATATGTAATTTAGTCACTGGAATTACCAAGGGAAATTTTGTAGCATTACTCTACATTTTAGCCAATCATAGCTATAATTGGAGCTTGTTCTTTTGTCTGTGACCACTGCAATGGAAAAATTTGTTTGTAACTATCTATAAAGAGAGAAGACTGCGTTCTCCACCATTTTTTCATAGGAGGTTCAGGTGTACCGTTGTGAAGCAATTACAACTCCCTGTGATTTGTTAGTAACGGGTCTGCACCCATATATCCTGTAAACATGGTTGAGTAAAACCTCATGAGTGAGCTAGTCTCAGTGCAAACTGAAACTGGCTTAGGATCTTACTGAAGTCATTTCATTCTTCATCATCCTTTACAAAGCTCTTCAGTCTATCACTTTCTTCCCAACTTTAGACCTCTAATCCTTTAGGTCTGGTAAGCTGGGAGTTCTGAATGCAGAGGCTAACGTGCATCACTTCAAGAAATCCTTCTTCTCAGTGACTGAAAACACCAATTTCCCTTCTGTGATCTGTCAAGTGTGTCAGCAGAAGTCTGTTCTCCCTGGTCTGGCTATATATCCTGAAATGAGAAAGCCAAAAATAGCTACTTCTCCATCAAAACTTCTTGACTAAACCTCATTTTTCTGTAGACTGCAAAGCATCCTGCTGTTTCTTCCAAGATTTCACAGCTTTTGGTCATAGTCGAATTCAACCTGTGAGCAATTATGCAAATTCACCCTGAAAAATTATTTTCTTAGCACAGGAGAGTCAGATATTTGAAAAGATGTTTGAATTCCTTGACAGCTCTAGGTTGTAAGTACAAAGGGCAAATTTGTTGGTAACTACCATGATAAACAGAAATAAATATTTATCTGAAGAGGAGGGGAGAGAAATGTTGAAGTGTTTTTAATTTGTGTCTACCCTTTTAGCATGAATCTGAGCTGGTGATCAGGAAGTGATCACTTACACCTTCAACTGAGAAGGATGGAAGCTATTGCATTGCAAGCTGCTACCTGGAAAATAGACATTAAAAACTGCTGGGAAGGAGAAGCATGGTATAATGAATTATATATTACAAACTAGATTCAAGGCAGCTAGAGACAGCTACTTGGAAACCATCTGAAGTTTTTAGTCCTTTCTAATCATGTGATATTTTGAATTTATTCATTAAGAACCCACCTTGTATTTACATTTTAAACAAGCATGATATGGGTGATGTGCTCCACATTTATTTGCCTTTTGTGTGGCTTTTCATGCCAGGAATACAAGGTGTTGTGGAGGCTTATCAGAGCTGTCTTCCCAAGCTGCAGCTGTATGGGCCGACAAACATTGCTCCCATCATCCAGAAGGTGGCAAAATCAGCATCAGAGGAAACCAATACCAAGGAGGCCTCGGTAAGGGCATAATGCTGCGTTTGGCTTTTTTCTTGTCTTATGATGGATCTCTTGTAGGCCTTTTCATGCATGTGAATCATGCCTTCACAGTTTTCACTAACTGCCTTCACAGAAGGCAGCTTGAGTCTTTGTCAGCTAGAGCAGTGTATCTAGCCTTTATAGCTTCGATAGTCACAACTTTAAATTCTTTCCCCTCTGTTCTGTTTCCTGCTTTTAGAGCTATTTTACTGTAACACACACAGTTCTTCACTGTGGAAACATAAATGGCACCACTAAGGTTACAAAAATTTATGGGCCAAGCCCCAAAGTGTTGATCATATAAGAAGATGAGTTCAAATGTTTCCCTACACACTACCCAATTTCAAGTCTCTAGCAGAGGCTGTACTAAAACTTCTTTGTTCAACTAGGGGATTTTTCCAATCATTCCTTTGAAAACTGTAGTGATACAATTTTCAATTTGCTATTACTGACATGGAGTATCATGTGCCTTTGAGAAATCAGGAGATAAGTCTGTTAGTCTGCGTGATACAAAACCCATGATAGATTTCTTGGGCTAAAAGACTTAAGCATAGATCGTGTTTTAAATGTACATCTTTGAAATGCATTATGCTTGTTTTTCTCCTGCCTTCCAGATAGAATGGGAGAAAGTGAGAATGAGAGAATTGGAGCAAGTAGGTCTGAAACATTTACAAAAGCAGTGCCGTGGGAGTAAAGGATGTAAGAGAGAACTTGTATACTGCAGCAAGAGAAATGCCTATGTATAGGAATAGAATAGAGCTGTACATTGGCATACATCTCATCACCAGGCCTAGAGCTTTCTCTAAGCTTTCTTCATGAGCTGAGCCTTTTTTTAAGTCCTATTAAGGCAGCAGTTCCCAAACATTTCTGTTCATGAGTCTGGGCTTGTGATTGTCACTCCACTGCTGTTTCCAGGATCTTGATAGTATTTAGGGTCCCTGAGAGTCCCCTAAAATAGGGAATTGCTATGTTAGAATGTCCATACCCACCTAATCCTGAGGTGGATCACTCTGTTCCCAGTGCTGCCGCTGAACTAGTATGTCATATTGAATAAGTTGCTTCATTCTTCTAAACCTAAGCTTCCCCTCTTTCCATTTGAAAAACAAATTAATTTATAGCATGAGTCTTAAAGACAAAGTTTTCTCCCTGCATGTTTTGTTTTATTCATGGCAGGAGGGGATGAACAGAGCACTTTGAGTTTAGATAGCTGTGTATACATAAACTTTAATGATGTTTAGTGTGTTGGTATTGCTCGTGCAGAGTGACCAAATTCTATGACCTGTTCATTTTTCCTATTAATGCACATTTGTTAAATGACTCCAGCTGCCAAACAATGGGTAAAGAATCCAAGTGAGAGTGACTCTTCCCCATTACCAAGTGAAGATATGTCATAGCCCCTGATCCCAGTTCAGTGCACTTTGGAGTTTGGGAAAAGAAATGACAAGCGCGCAAAATTGCTTGCTCTCCTTTAGAGAATGAGAAAACCTCTCTTCAGGGCTCTCTATGAAGTGTTTGAAGATGGATATATTCCTCCCTGCACATGCCCTTACCCTCCTCAGGGACCCCATTACTCTGCAGAATGCAGTAGACCTGCCATGGTGTGGCACTTCTCCCACAGGCAGCAGTGGGTCACCCTCCAGTTTGCAGACAGCTGCACCCATCCCACTTGCCTGTTAGCAAAGCTCCTCTACAAAGTGCTGTCAAAACCTCCCTGACAGCTCTGCTACAGGCTTGTAACGCTTCAACACCCCATTCCTCCCTGCCTCCCACTGGTTCCCAAAGGGAAAAAAAATAATCAGAAACTGTCAGCAGAAGTGATTGTGCAGCAGATGGAAAATAGGGCTAGTGAGGATCTCAGGACTATTCCAGACTTCCCAGCCAAAGTCCTGACTCTCCCAGCCCTAGCAGCTAGAAGCCCCCTTTTCTACACTGTGCATCCCTTGGCTTCCTCCAGCTCCTGGAAATTACCTGAACTACAGCTAAACTCCAGAAGAGGAGAAATTAGTAGCTGAGGAGGTTTGGATGGGAAACATACTTAACCTGTGTGTTACTATAAAGGCTCTTTTCTATTTAAAAAAGTCCATGGGTGAGCTACCAGAAACACTTTTATACTGGAAAAGGGCAAGCGGCTTTGGAAGATTAACTAATGATATAATTTTTCACTTCTTGTCCAACAACTTCAGCAATATTTCATCTTGCTGATTCTGACGGATGGCGTCATCACAGACATGGCTGACACCAGAGAGGCCATTGTCCATGCTTCTCACCTTCCCATGTCAGTCATCATCGTCGGGGTGGGGAATGCCGATTTTAGTGACATGCAGATGCTGGATGGCGATGATGGGATCCTGAGGTCTCCAAAGGGCGAGCCTGTGCTTCGAGACATTGTCCAGTTTGTGCCATTTAGGAACTTCAAACATGTAAGCTGACTTTTCCATCCATTCCACAGAACAGTGAATGTATATAACATATAGTGAATGGTCCCTGGGGCTGGGCCTAACTTTGGATGGGCACGAAGTGTTTAGTAAACCTATGGCATTATTATGTCAGAAATAGAGAAAAAATGAATACAGAATGAAATGTGCTCCATTAGTGAGCTGGTGAGGGTGGGAAAAGAAGAGATGGGGCAGAATCCATGTGCTGCTTCTGGTGCCAGCCCTTACCTCCATTTTCTCCCTGATTTTAGTTTGGTTGCCCTCCCTGCCTTATTTTTCCTGGTGTCTCTTTTCCATTATCTTTGCATCTGTCCTATTAGGACTACCGTATTCTGCTTTCCATCCTTTCATTTCCACAGGCAGCTGAAACGGCTGTTGATTTGTATTCACAGTGTTCCCCAGGAGGCTGTTTCCTTATTGAAATTTAGATCCCTAAGTTCTCAAAGGCAGAACTATCCACAAACAGCATCCTGGTTGCCTCCAAACCCTTTACCCAAATGCCGTACAAGAACAAATCCAAGGAAGTGGTGTTACAGAGAGCTTCCCCGTGCCCTCAGCCAGCTGTTCCTGTCTGAGCCCAGCGTGGTGTAGGAGAGGAAAGGAGAGACCCAGCATTAAATTGTCAAATTTGAAATAATCCCTCGGCCACATTCTTTTCTCCTCAGTCACCTGCCCTACATTGCAGCATCTGTCCCAGGGACTTTTTCAGCAGCTGGGTAGAGACAGTGTTCACCCACAGAGGGAGCTTTCCCACACACAGACAGGTTTTTCAGGGCCCTTTTCCTCCATATGGAGGTGTGAAATGGCCATTGTGTTCCTCTGCGATACTGATCGCATCCCTTTCCCTCTGTTTTTCCATCTTTCTCTCCCTTCCTTCCCCTCATTCCTTCTGTTATATTTAAGTGGTTCTCTGGACTGTTTTTTTGCTCACCCCTGTGTCTAGGAAGGACATCCTCGATATTTGATTTGAAAATTTCTTTACCGCACAGCGTAACTGACTCATTCTCCTCATGAGATTGCCCTTTCCAATCTGCTCTCATACACTAGTGATCCTTAGATCTGAATTTGTCACACAGAAGTTTTCAATTCTGGGTTGGTTTTGGTCTGCATATGGGTTTGCAGTGCTTACATTTCTTCTAGGCTTTTTGTTACCACAGGAGACGTTTTTCTTTTTGCTACTTCCAAAATACCTTCGTTTTATTTTCCTCTTCTCAACAGTTGTTCTTTTTTCTCTCTTCAAAATACAGTTCTGCTATATTTGTCTTAGACTTAGACACACTTCTTACTTTCGCAAACACTACTGAGGAGTAAGAGAAACAGACTTGTTCCCCTTTTCCCTCTACCTTTATGTAAAGAATAGATCCTCGCAGAAGGTAAAACTCACCTTGTGCTATTAGTTTGGTGACACCATGCCAAATGGCTGCAGATTTGCCACTGAACTGTAGATACATACATTTCTATGTTGACAGTGCCACTCAGTCATCTGCTGGAACAAAATATGAGCACGACCTGCTCATAGCCTGCGAATCTCCTTCATCAGATAACCACAAGTGCGTAGTGCTGCACTGTAGTCTATTGTAAAAGTGTTGAGAGGCAAGTTATTTATGGGCTAGTGCTAGACCTACTTTCAATTAGTTGAAAATATGTTTCTGCAAGGGACTGGCAAAGCCAGCTGCATTTGTTATTTTTAGTTTCATTTTGTGATTTTATAACAAAGTTGAAATCATCCTTGATTGAATAGATTAACGTTGACAGTTGCAGTTCTGGGCACTGAATATATTGTGCCTCTGGTGTTAACTTGTGAGTGATTCTATGTGTGATTTTAATTGCTAGCATTGGTCAAATGACAAGCATGTATTATTTTTAGCTGTTTTAGATTAACTTCTCCAGTACTGAGAGAGGATAGCAATCTTAAAAATGTATTGTTCTTGTTAAATAGTGATATTTTTCTCCCCCTTTCTCTCAGTAGCAGAGATAATATAGATATAGAGATAGATCATGTATTTGCTATATCAGAAAAGTCAATATATCTTATGCAACTTGATATTTAGACTGTTTATTGTGATCTTTCAGCATTTCAACAAATGTTAGTGTAATGGATGAGTGCCCATAACAATAGCCACTTCTGGCTGAATTTCTTTATTGTCATATCCCAAATAATCTCTGTGTCTGAACAAAGTGACATTCACAGCTATCTTGCTTACTTATCCTCAGCACAAAGAAAAGACCATGCCTTTTGCATCAACTAGTGAAATAATTTTTCATGGTAGAAATGAGTATGATGTTTTGATTCAAACTTATTTTTTTCCCCACAGAAAAATGCAGATTTAACCCATTTTGGAAATTTTTGTCAGATCAGTTCTGATCACACACAAGAATTACCATAAATCAGCATATTACATTTAACAGCTTTGAGTAAAAGATGTATTTAGTTAAAAACCACATCCCTTTTGTCAATGTACCTTGTGTTTAGTTTTGGTATTTAGGATGTTCAACTGTTAAGTAGAAAAAAAAAGTTGAAGGATCTATTTAGAAAGACTACAAATCAAGCTGTATAAGGTTTATAGATTTCTTTGATAAATCAAGTATTTATTTATGCCTAAATCTGTATTACCTCTACTACTGACAGAAGGAGGGAAGAAAATGTTATTTGTGAGCAATTATTTTTTGTTTTGCTGGAACAGTAAACCAAAACTCATTTGGAGTCAACCCAAACAATATTTTTTTTCATTACTTCAATTCTCAGGTCAGCCTGGAAGTCAAAATCTCATATCTATCCAAAGAGATCAAAAATAATATATCCAAAAGCTGCCCCTGTGAGAAAGTTGAAAGGAGGGAGAAGGAAGTTGTAAAAATAACCTATAGAGTGAATCTCTTTTATTTTATACGTTTGACTTCAGAGAAGGTTCTGATCCTGCACAGCACTCATACAGGCATTTAACACATTTCAATTAGTTACAGTTATCCACATACCTAAAACCTCATACCCACTTCAATGTTTTACGGGCTCAAGACCCAATGTAGACAGAAATCTTTATTATAGGGGTTTAATCTCCTACATGATCTAGTACTTCAGTAAAGCATCCTACCTTTTTGACTCTCTCTTTAAGGAATATCTTTGAAGTTATCAAAATAATAATAATAATAATTGTAGTGATTCTTGACAAATCCTGTAGTTGCAGAGGCTTGATAAAATCCAGATAACCATTACTGTTTAAAAAAATGTCCCATTGTATAGGGGGTGACATGTGGAATTCACTACAGGGGAACATAACAAACAAAGGGAAAATATTTTCCCTGAACCCAAGTGAATTTCTTCTCTCTATGACCATCACCACCCCAGCAATGTGAGTGTCCTTCACCTGAAACTGCAGAACAGTGATGCTCACAGTCACTGAAATCTAGTTGAAAAAAATCATCTGTCTCAATCCATTCACGGTCATACTTTAAGAGCTGAAATTCTCTGCCTTTAAGATGCATGATATATTTACTGTGCACAAATCTGATGCCACAGGTAGATTGTATTCTACTCGGCATTGTATTTAATCATAAAGGCTAACAACTGTGATTTAGTAACACATATATCACAAATGAGTGTGGAAAGCACAGCTCTTAGCCACTGCAAGGAGCAATGTTTTGCACTATGCATTGTAATTACAGATTAAGCACGGTGAAGCTATAGAACTGAATCAACAGTCATTTGTAATATACACCAATTACCATCACAGGGGATTATTTTCCTGCTGCTGGCTGATCTGATTGTTGTGTATTAGCCATCAGTTGAGAACTGTTCATCTTGAGATGTTTATTGCTAGGATGGTCTTCAAGCATAGCAGTTAAACAGTGGAGAAAACGTTACAGTAAAACATTAATGTACCACCTGTGTTAAAAACCCAGCGAAGGTAACCCTTGCACAGCACTGCTGAACTGGGACTGGTTTCTAGCTCAGAAGTTACCAGGTCTGATTCTTACTTATACAAATGCTGCTTTGCACCATCTGGTCTAGAAGTGAGAGTGCTTTACCACCACAAAAGTACGTAAGGTACAGGTGGCCCAAATCGTCAGACAGGAAGTCACCCCTAACCCTGGTTTTGGGACGGTCCCTGCTAGAAGGAGCCCCAGGACCCACAGACGTCACCGGCACGATGAAACTCTGTAAAGCAACTGTTGTCCATGTTCAGACTGAAGCACGGAGTCAAGCCAACTACCTCAGGACAGCTCTGTGTGGGGCCACACATTGCCTGTGAGCCTGTGGGCACAGTAAATGTGTTAGCTTAAACCTCAGCGAAAGGCTTTTTTCTTTACTTCACATGCACGCTGGGCGAGGAGTGCATAGCTCAGTTGACTCCTCAAGTGGCGGTGATCAAGCTGTGCATCTGAGCCCCGAGAGAGCCTGTTCTGAAGGGCTGACCCTTCGTTCAGGAAGAATGGATGTGGTGTCAGAAGAGAGAGAAGCGGCGACGGGCGGGTAATGCAAAGAGATGAGTGTTGGCCCAATGTTCAGACATGTGGACTACACGTGATCCAGAGAAGCTGGTGGCAAGTGCTCCTGCCCAGCATTTTTAAAGATAGAGCAGAGTGAAGTTTCCTGATTGCGAGGGCTTGTGTGTGCAGCGATGGCCCAGAACTCTTCCCCCACTCCCTGTTTTTACCCTTTATGTAGGGTTGTATTTTTGGTAAGGTGGCACAGAGGCAGGCTAAGGTATACACAGCTTTGGCACACTGGAAAGGACATTAAAAAACCAGTAATTCTCAGTAGCAACATAGAAATCAGCCATTTGCCTGACTCCAAGGGGTATTTTCTGCTGATTTCAGTGAAAACAGGTTTAGGCGACAACAGGGCAACTGTGGAAAACCATGCATTTCACTTTGAAGGATTAAAATAAATGGGTTCTGTTACTCTGTAACACCTGAGAACAGTTGCTGCGCTGTCACGCAAAGTATGGGCTGTGCTTTGCCAGTTTGTTCATGCAGAAATGTTCCAGGCTTTTTTGCCTGCACAAATATTTTGGTATAAATGTCACAGTAGGGAAATAGCGGTTCATTTTATTCGTTACTAATCACATATGTGACTCAAAATACCAAAATACAAAAAACAGTTTTGTTTCTAGTTTTGCTAGCATTATCTTTGTATTTGTAGTATTGTAACATTTGATACTGGAATTTATAATAGCCCAGGGGCTTTCTGTACCCCTGGATTAGCTTGCCTACAAATAGTTTACCATTTACATCCTATGTAAGCCTAATTTTAAGACTCTGGAAGGATAAGGATCCCACCCCATGAAACAGAGTAGGGCAATAAATAGTCAATACAAATACTTTGTGACATGATAGTTTTGAATCCTGGCTGAAAATATTACAGACAGTGAGGAGGAAGGTGTTCATTAGTGTGGGAAAAAATACTTGGTGTGCAGAAGAAGTGTGACCCAGCCACCAGCTGAGGAGTTCCTGTGCATCAGCTGAGCTGCAATGTGTGATCCACGTGTGCTCTATCTGGAGATAAACACATTCGTTTAAACTTCTCAAAACGAAGTTTAAGCATTTGCATTTTTACTTCATTTTTCTGGTGGGCTCAGAGGGAACATGGGCGGGCAGGCTGGCTCTGGGGGGGTTGGAATCAGCTCTACCCAAATACTTAGAAACAAGCAAATCCAAAACACGGGGCAGGAGGGTGCTATTGAGTTGCGTGGGAGAACAGGAGCCCAGTTCTGTCACTGCTGAATACAGGGGCTGAAGAAAATCCCTGCAGCACATGCAGGTAACGGATGCCCACAAAACATCCACAGTTTAAAATGAAGCATTGCCAGGGTGTGAGGCAGCAACTGTGTGTTGTTGATGGAGGGCATGGTTTCTCATTGCACGGAGGGGTAGCCCTCCTCCCTACCTGTGGTGAAAGCCAGTGGTCATCTCTGCATCCATCTCTACATTTCAGGGTCATCAGTTCTTAAGTCTGGTTGACACCCACCATTTATACATTGCAGGAAGAGCGTTAAAGCCTCCACAAAACCTAGGATTGAAGCTTTCTCATGACCATGGTTTAATTCCAATGAAACCTAAATATTTGTATTGAATTAAAAACTTCCCCAGCCATTAAAACACCATATCAGATCCTGAAGAGCAGAATGGTGATGAAGGCCTCCCTTTTACAGTGATGTCCATTCATGTTCAACTTGAAGCTCTGCAGGGTTCCTCAGAATGAAGTCTTTGCAGCCCTTTTCATTATGATATGGTGCTCTCCCAAAGTGCAGGGAAGTTCAGTTACCTTGAACTTAAAATAGTCCAAACAGACCTTGAAAACATGGAGAACACATATGGCTTTAGTGCGCTTTCAGGCAGCTACAGCTACAAGCCCAAACTGAGTTTCCAGCAATAGTGCCGCTCACTTTGAGTCTTTTTTGCCTTCCATTTCTGTACCATACATCTTACCGTGATCTCATGGCACCAATGCCTCTAAAACCCATGGCACTTCTAGCAGAGAGACAGGTTAACGCTTGTGTTTTCTACCATTTCCTGCAGGCATCCCCAGCTGCTCTAGCAAAAAGCGTTTTGGCTGAAGTTCCAAACCAAGTCGTGGACTATTACAATGGCAAAGGGATAAAACCAAAATGTATGTCAGAGTACGAGTCTTCCAGGACACTAGCTCCATGAACCTGCCTGCACTCTTTTACAAAATTAAAAAAGAAAGATGCTACTGTCTACAACTACTGTACTTAAAAATGAAACAAAAAAAAAATAGCACGTTTTGGTGATTTTTAACTAAAATAACCATTTTTTTTGCATGTGTAGCCTAAAGGCTTAAATCTGTTAAGCGGTTGTATTGTTGAAAACTTTTTATGAGAAAAAAAATCCAGAAAAAAAAAAGTGAACTCTTTACATTACAGCATGTCGCCTTGAAATAAAAAGTTATCTGTATCTGTTTTTTATACAGGTTTGTTGAAATTTTGCTAAATTTCTTATCTTTACACTGTAAAGCATTTTGAAATATTTATTGAGAGTCGATAGCCAAAATGTCTTTGGTTTACTCTGCTATGAACTGAGAGATTTTTCAAAATGGCAGATGCATGAACTGTATTTTGCATGTTTAAAATAAAAACAACACAGTTTTGCAGTTGTTGTCTTTATTTCTCTCTCTGCCACAAGGCTGCCTGCTTTCAACTTCCATACTCCAAGAAAAGGGTAACGAAGTGTTTCAAGAGATGCCTGGCCTGACGCATGGGCATTTCTAATGTTAGCAGCGTGTAACATGGGCACCCAAACATGCCCACTCAGTCTGTGGCCTGAGGAGCAATTTTTCAAAAGCCTGCCACATCCAGCTGTTACGAAGGGTTCAGACCTTAGCTGTAAACAGATCTGGCTTGCAGGGCATGATCCATCAGGATTGCATGTCTTAAAATATGCCCACTTAATCCAGACGATCTGGCTGGCTTTCGAATGGGTTGTATTTTGCCTACCCAAATTTATAATCTCTTATGTTTGGGAATTCTTATTTTGTTTCATTTGTATTTTTTAATCTCACACCCAGTATCCAACTTTGCGTGACACGTTTTCCGAAAGAAATTTTGCACAGCCCGATTTTGTGACAACCAGTGATTTGTAACTTCATGCACACACAGATCACGTGTGTGTGATAGAAAAACTGGGTTTGTACCAAAAGAATATTCAAGCCACCTTTTTTTTTAAAAGAGGACACACAAGAACAGTTTGGCAGTGGATTTATCTTTCCATTGAAATATTGATGTATATAAATGAAGAAATTAGATCATTGTTATTCTTAGTGTTTGAATTTGGCTTCTTCATTTGATAAAAGACAATAGTGAAAGATGTGACTTGTTAGAAGTTAAGAATAAAATTTGACCAAAAATAATTTGTGGGGGATTTGGACGAGTTGTGGCCCCACTGAATTGAAAACATTCTTGTTGCTAGTTCCAGAAGAAGCTGTTTTGGGCCAGTGCTGAATATTTTTAAATAAGTTTGCAGGTAATGTAGAACTCTAGCTCCCTGATTCTCCTTTAGAAGTAACTTCCATGGGATCAGCTTTGATTGATGATTTTGTACCATAAAATGAAGGCAATGGGATAGCCAAGATGCATGGGGCTGTCTCCCCAGCACATTCAGTTCTGCTGCATCTATATCCTGCAGCGCAATCATTCACGCTTACTAGTAAAGATTCCTTCAGCTGATCAGCTATTGAACAGCAGTCAGTATTACTCAGTCATAGGTATAAATTGTCTGAAGATCTCCCGACTGATAGATCTCAAATCCACATTTCCATTTGATGGCTGACTGTTTGTTTGAGAGCTTACCCCAGCAGGCTGCACATCTCTCCTTCTGTGGATGTATTTCAGCTGGAAGCTACTGTGATTCTCCCTTATATTTCATGCACCGCTCTGCCAACATACCTTAATTCTTATCTACAACATCTCTAGTTTCCTATTTCCACTTCCCCCCTTTTTTCTTTCCTTCCTATTCTCAGAAGGAACATTTTCTAGCTGTTAAAGCACATGACTGAAAAATCAATGACTCCATGTTCTTTGCTCCTCCAGTATCTTATTTTGTAATCTTAGGCAAGTTGTTTAACTTTTCTGAACCTCAGATTCCTCATCTGTAAAATGAAGGTCACTGCCATGTACTCATAAATATCTCACAATGGTACTGGGGGACTTTAATATTTGAAAAGTGATTTGAGATCCTCAGAGGCATGATGGTGCTCTCACCACGTAAAGAGTATTACTTTACCCTGGGCGTGGATTTAGGGATGTAATGTACAGCTGAGGAGGGGTTAAGCCGTTTCTTTTTTATTTGCCAGACTGAAGGAAAGTAAAAGAAAGCTTTCAGCAAGAAAAATTAGGAATCAGATAAATTGTTCTTCTGGTACATACGATCTTTGGCTAAACTGATTTTTGAAGTGTTTATGGTTACATGGAATTGAGCAGTTATAGCTCTTCATTAGCAGAGGTGTTACAAGGTGCGTCTATAATGTAGCATCACATAAAATGCAGAGATCAACACGTGGTTGTTCAATGGTTATTGTATGCTGAGCTGTATAAATCATCAGTCATTTTCATGTATGTAGGTGGTCTATGTAAGTGTCTCAAGAGAATCACAGTTGCTGCAGATCTTTCTGTTTACTTCACACACTCCAGATTATAAATGTTGTCTACTTAAAAACAAATCATTATCAGTGGTAATATAGATCAGCAATTCTGTAGCAGCCTTCAAGGTATTTGAAGAGACACCTCCATGATATTGAAAAATCAATTGGAAATTTCCTTCAATCTATATAGATTCCAGCATGTAAAACAAACACGTAATAGTGTGGTGAGCTGGTGTAGGAGAATGCACAGAAGACAAAACTAGCCATATGGTAAAGGCTTTCTAATGAGGCTTTGAATCTTATTTTCATTGCTCCAAGTTACTCAGTGCAATAAGACAGTATGGGCTTTGTGCAGGGTAATATCATTAAGTATATGAATATATCTCTGAAATGGCATTTTTTCTCCTATTTTATCTACTTAGGGTTTTAGCGAGGCCATTCTGCCTTTAGGCAGAACCGCCATCAATTTCTCTCGTAGATTTTTTTATGCAAATTTAAACTTCTACTGCCTTTTGATGGATCATTTTAAATTCTGAAAATTCCTTTAAAATAAATGATATCTTGTCCTTTTGAGGTAATTGATGATCTAAAATATCTTCTCTGCATACTGCAATCCTGCCTTCCTTTTTACTTTCTCTCAAATCCAATTCAAAACCCAAAAGTCCCAGAATACTCAAAGATATTAATGATCCCTGTGAGCCCAAAATACATTAACATCCATAATTCTTGAGGCAGATACTGAGCTGAGTTGTATTTTTAGTTGTGTAGGGGAAACTAAGTCTACAATAATAAAAAAAAGCACTAATACACTGCTAATTGCTTATTACCCTAAAGTAAAACCTACCTGTGTAAAGTTCTTACCATGATAAGCAATATAGTGTGCATTGGATGAAAGAGTCTACAGGTATGAAATGAAAATGAAATTATAATAATAGTATCATTTTAAAACATGTCTTTTAGTCTCCAAATATCAAAGGTACACAATTGATGACAGCTAAAAGGTTTACAGTTTGATCCATTAGAGACCTGCTGAGTGCGATGGAGAACAGTGGTTTAAGCCAAGGCTTGCTGCAGGTTGCAGAGATGATATTCCAAAATGCACAGGTGGAAGGCCCCCGCTCCAAGCAGATTTGTATGACAGAGCCCTGCAGGTCTGCAACACTCGACTACAGCCCTTGGGTCTACCCACACACCAAATGCTGTGACAGAACCGTGAGTGGCTTAGGGAGCCTCACTGTAGCGCAGTTAGATCTTTACTGACGCGTTGAATGGAGCTGCCTCCTTCAGCTTGGCTCTCCAGCTGCTCAAACAGGACACGGCTTACTCCCAGAAAGAACCCAACTGGTTATTCAGATTGACCTTTCTCACTTGGGATTAGAGGTCTTGCAGTCACACCTGCTATGTAAATCTAAACTTATCTCCAACCTTTCCAGAATGAAAGAGGTACCAGACAAACTCTCTTTTCCCAAACTCCATAAGTAGCATCAACATTTCAGGCACAAAACATAGGTACATTTACACCTACATTTTTTTTTAATGGGAAGGATGAGCTGGAGGACTCCTAGGATAAGGTTACATTTCTCAGGTTGTTTTTTCCCTTTATTTACAGGAAGTGCCATTTGCCATAGAGAAAATATAGGAGTGTGTGTGTGAAAGCTGTTGGTAGTTTTCTGGATCACAGTTTTGGGTGCGAATGCCAAAATTCTGCTCACTGTTACCCACCCTGAGGTACCTACAGCCTCTCTTGGATCTGGTTAGCTGGCCACAAGCCTCGAGTGCAACACACACACACATACCACAGTGAGGAAGAAAACAGAGAGGCAAGGTAAAGAGGAGAAGCAACGATGGACTTCATCTGGCCACACTGAACGGTCACATATCTTTAAAATTCTGTTGAAACCAAAAGGGAATCTTGGGTTCATACCCATTCACTATCCTACCTAGTGCGCTGTCAGCTGTGCTGGTGCCCTGCTCAGAAAAAAGGGTGGATTAATTCTGAATACAGACGAAAGCCAGATCTCACTGAAGCCATAGGGGCAGAGGTACCAGCCCTGTGCCAGGCTGCCCAGAAATCCTCTGCCTGGCCCACCTGCGTTTACTTTACCAGTAACGTCGCTGACTACAACATTAAATACTTGCCACAAACGTTTACCTCCCACCTTTACGTGGCCTACCCACTCGCAAGGAGCTCCTGAAGCAGTTAAGGCCCACACCCTGCAGCAGTTTGATAAAGCAGAGAGGCTTCTGCCCAAAGCCCCCAGGCATCCGCTTGACGCCTGCATGGTGGGTGCAGGTTTTGAATCCCTGCGAGGGTCCTGCAACCCTGTGTGCCTAAGTGGTGCTTGCCACTGATAAACTTCACCCACCACTGGACACTGTCCCTTATTGACCCTTATTTGTTGGATTTTGCCAGCTTGCGGCCGGAATGGAGGCACGGGAGCGATGGCAGCGCTGCCAGAGTCAAGAGAAAGGGTGCCCAGGCCTATTTCTGCACATCCTCTCTCACCACCCCCTTGGGTGAGGTCTTCCCCCCGTGTCAGAGAAGCCCCATCGGCCACGGGTGCTGCAGCCCTGACCCGTGGGGCCTTTGGGCAGCACTCGCCCCTGGGCACACAGAAG
This sequence comes from Mycteria americana, assembly GCF_035582795.1. NCBI lineage: Eukaryota > Metazoa > Chordata > Aves > Ciconiiformes > Ciconiidae > Mycteria > Mycteria americana. Next base: position 48,386,780 of record NC_134366.1, on the reverse strand, counting down.
CCCAGCCGGAGATCAGCCAGGGCCCAGATAAAACCCAGGTAGTGCCGCAGGGCAGGTGCCTTCGCCTGGAGGGGTAACCTCTCCCCCTGGGCCGGTCTGGGAAGCCGCTGGGGCCAGCGCTGTGGGGGAAGTCTGACGCACGACCACATCTTTGGGTAGGTTCGGGAGTTTTTACGTTAACTTTTGGGTTAACTGCCTCCCCCCGCCGGCAGCGCGGGCCGGAACCTTCTTTCCGAGGCAGCACGGAAGGTGTTCAGCGCCGGACCAAGCGGCGCCGGAAGCCGGCGGCGGCTCCGCTAACGGTCGCGGCATGGCGGGCTGGGGGCTGCTGGGCCGGCTGGGGGGCCGGCTGTGGGCGGCAGCGCCGGGGAGGCCGCTCTGGGCGGCGGCGGGGGCTTCCGGCGACAGGTAGCGGAAGGGCTGGGAGGGGAAGGGGCTGCTGCGGGGAGGGCCGCGGGGCGGCGGGCGGGGAGGGCCGGGAAGAGCGGGGCCAGAGGGGGGCTCGGCGGCCCCTTCCTCTCGGCGGCGTCTCTGGTCTCCCCTGTTTGGAGAGGCCTCTGGGTGCAGCCTGTTGGCAGCGCCCGGAGAATTTGCACATGCAGAGGTGGTGGAGCCCCGGTTTGCTGCTGAAGCGCTCAAGCCGTAGTAATAGCCGCAGCCTGTGTGGGAGTTATGGCAGGCTATGCATATTTGCAACCCAAGTATCTTTGCTTCATAGTGAGTGACTTGACCTACTGTGTTTTGAGTCACCTTGGCCTGTTGTTACAACTAGGCATGTGCATTCTCTAACTGTATTGTTAAATACACTGTTTCATTGTACTTGCAGAGGATTGAGGAGCATTCAAGCTTTTCTTAGCACTGACAACAATTATGTCAGTACAGTTAAACTACTGTAGCTGTTTAGCAGTGAATATAAAATCAGAGAGTTGTTGGGGCTGGAAGGGAGCTCAGGAGGTTTCTAGTCTAACCTGCTGCTCACAGTGCGGCCAGCTCTGAGGTCAGACCAGGTTGTTCAGGGCTTTGTCTTGTTGGGCCTTGAGAGCCTCCAAGGACAGAGGCTGCAGTGTCTCTGGGCCCCTGTTCCAGTGTTTGACTGCCCTCAGGCTGAATGTTTTTTCTTTATGTCAAATCAGAACCCCCTTTTTCAGTTTATAGCAGTTCTCTCATTCTCCTGCAATGCACCTCGGTAAACATGGCATGGCTCTGTTTTTTTAGTAACCTTCTCGTAGGTATTGGAAAGTCGCTGTCAGGTCCCCCCTAAGCCTCCTCTTCTCCAGACTAAACAAGCCCAGTTACCTCAAGCCTCCTCACAGGGCAAGTGCTCCGGCCCCTGTATCTTTGTGCACCGCTGCTGGACTCACTCATTTATAAGCATCTCTGTTGTACTGGGGACCCAAAACTGGATTTAGTATTGCAGATGTGGTCTACTTGGAGTGCTGAAGAAAGGATGATAACTGTTTCTGACCACGCTTCTGTTGATACAGCCCAGGCTGCTGTAGCCTTCATTGCTGCCAGGAGGCTGCTGGCTCCTTTTTTACCTTTTTGCCCCCAGGACTCCCAGGTCCTTTGCCTGGCTGGGGAGCAGCTCTGCTGAAGTCACGGCCTGTACCCTTGCAAGGGGTTATCCCATCCCAGCTGTGGGACTTTGCATTTCTCCGTTATGAATTTCATCAGGTTCCTTCTTGGCCTTTCCCTCTGGTGGCAGAGGGACACCCTTGAGCATTGCAGCTGCTCCCTTCAGTTCAGTTCTATTCGCAAAATTAAGAAGGGTGCACTTGTCCCCTCTTATAGGTCACTGATAGAGATACTAAACAGGACAAGTCCCTGAAGAGACTCTTGAGGAACTCTGCTTGTAACTGACCTTCTGGTAGAGTGCAAACCATTAACTGCAATGCTTTCAGCCTGATGATCCAGCCAGGTTTTTGCCCATCTGATAGCCCTCCCATCTGTGCCGCAACATCCCAGCTTGGATAAGAGGATGCCACAGGAGACTGTGTTGAAAGCCTTGCTAAAGTTAAAGTAAACAACACCCACTGCTGTCTCTTCGTTCATGGATCTATTTTTTTTTAATCACAGAAGGAGTAGTGGTTTGATTTGTTGTTACTTCCCCCTCTTTGGTGTACTTTAGAATACTAAAAGTTAGATGAGAGCACGGCGAACAATTAGGTGTTGTTGGCCAGGGGTGGCGAGTTTGCGTGGTGGTGGCTGAATAGCTCGCTAGTATGATTTTGGTCTTTATGGCTGTATAATGTAATGGTATAATTATGTAGTATGTATTACATTACGAACATACGTGCTATGAGACATTATTTGAACTGATAAGACACTTAAAACTTTTTCCCATCACTGGAAAGGGGGCAGCTGGGCTTTGTAGTCAGGCACGTTAACAGTACAACATGGTGGCACGAGCATCTTTCTGAAGAGAATGTCAAGTTCCTCAAGGAGATAACTGCGGAGGAATACAAAGCTCAGACAGCCAGCAAGCTGTGCCCCCTGAAAGATGAGCCATGGCCACTGAATGAGTGGAAACCAGGTGAGAAAGTATCTCTTCTGAAATACCAAACTCATGCTGAAATTATTGTTGTTGTGTTGTTGCATTCAGTAACATCAGGATTGTGTCTTGTAAAGTATTTTCCTTTTTGCTTTTACCTCAATCATCCAATGCATCTCCTAGTAAATAAGTAAATGTAATACACTAGTTCTCTAAAAAGCATTTAAAATATTACAAGATGTTAAGAACCTTGTAAGAACTTAGGTTTTAGTCCAAATCAGCACTTGGCCAGTCCCACTGCTGTGCAATGACAACATAATAAACTAAGAATTAATAAAAAAAGACTCCCTAGCATATGAAGTATATGAACTTGAAAATGTTCTTGTAAATATTGCTGGACTCTGAAGAAAAACTGTAGTATAGAATACATCTCACTTCTATTCAATGATTCATAGAATCATAGAATACCTCAAGTTGGAAGGGACCCATAAGGATCATCGAGTTCCACTCCCTGCTCTTTGCAGGACTACCTAAAGCTAAACCAGATGACTAAGAGTGTTGTCCAGATACTCCTTGAACTCTGACAGGCTTGGTGCCATGACCACTTCCCTGGGGAGCCTGTTCCAGTGACTGCCCACCCTCTCAGTGAAGAGCCTTTTCCTAACATCCAAAGTCTTACAGACTAAAACACAACATAAAGGTTTTGAGCCTTCAAAAGGGTCACATCATTTGATAGCAAACAACAGAGTCTGCAAATCCATGACGAGATCCTTGGGTATGACAGTGGAAACTGGAACAAAGAGCATTTTCGAATTTTAAAGCATTTATTCTTCATCTTGTGTTCTGTTTTTCATGGTGTGCACTGTCAGAAGCCAGGCTTGGCAGGTTGCCTTTGCTGTACAGTTACAGTGACAAAAATGTGCAGAGGTTAGGGTGGGAGGAACCTATTACGGTAAACTTTTCAATAGTTAGTTTGGCTCTAGTGAAACTAACTACATGGGTGTTGTATTTTTTAAAAAAAATAAGAGTCTGAAGCATTGGTTGTTCGGAACTTAATGAGGAACTGTTTTGCATGTTCTGTCAAACACAACTGGAACAATTAGAACTTTACTGCTAATGGGATTAAAAACAATGAGAACAGGTTAGTCCCAGCCTACCCACAGGGAGTTAGCGATGTTTTCTCTCCTTCTTCAACTCCTTAGGAAAGATCTGAGTTAATGGGACTTTGCAGGTTATGAGGCGGGCTCTTTCAAATATTAAGTGTGGCGTTGTATCCATGTTCTGTTTTGATCTACAGATTCCATCAGAGTTGGTGTTGTTGCAGTAAAACTGGGAATGATGCCAATATGGACCAAGTCAGGAAAAAAACATGCTGTCACACTACTTAAGGTGAAATAAATCATAATGAATTTAATCTCCTATACTGTATTCAGATCATTAACCAGAAGTTTCAGGCAAAAGTGAAACTTCTCGCTTGTACAGAGTAGGAAATCCCTAACGAAAGGAAAGATTTCTTTCAGCCCTGCATGGTACACCATGCCTATTCTCTGTTTATATCCTAAACTTTCTAGGATCGGTGTGCCTTCTGCCTCAGGTATTCAAGTGCTGCAGAACTGTGTGTAGTATTACCTAGGTGAGGGGAGATGGGAGGCACCATAAAGCTGGGGTTAACTACCCCACTTCACTTTTTTTTTTTTTTTGCCATGTGCAGGCACTTCGGGATTAGTTTCACCTTGGTTACTGAGCCTTTGTAGCCCTGAAGCTGCTTCTTCGTATTCTCTGGCAGATACCACTGTGATGAAGCTGTTTCGCTGACCTGTCGCTGCCATATGATCAACCGGGGCTGTGAAGGACATTGGGTTTACAGGGCAAAGAAGCAGGAGTCTAAAATGCAGGCTCTTACTCTATGCTTTGCTGCTGCATACAGTAGGGATTTTGCACGTCTTGCAGGCAAAAGATGGCTATAAAAGTTTATTCAATTTCTAGAGCATTTATGAAAATATAGTTTGCATTCTACTAATATTTTTTTCTAAGATACACCTTTAATTGATTGGAAAAAGAATGTCTATGGTAAAAAGGTAACACACTCCCCTAATTGTAGGCTGTATCTCCTTTTATATAGATACAAATGAAAACAGACTGACTTTGTTTCACTTGTTTTGATAATCTCTTACTGTGGTCTCAAAGCACACACATTGGCTTATGCTTAAATAAACACTATTTTTCTTTTCTTAAGGTGCAAGATTGCCATGTTTTAAGATACATTTCAAAGGAAGAGTCAGGTGGAAAAACATCTAAGCTACTTGTTGGAGGCAAAAACGCATCTCCTTTTTCTGTAAGTGAACCACTTTGGGTGTTTTTGTTAGAACAGTTGTTTCTGTTGTGATGACAGTACAAAAGTAGCACAGGTAGACTTCCCTAAAAGATTAATTGGCAGACATGCATGCTTTGGAACTGATCTTTTGTCACATCCACCCTTGCTTTTTTCCTAATGCTGGTGTCGATTCTTGGTTAAGAGAATAGCAAGAAGAACTTTTTGAAAGTTTTGCCTCTTGATTCTCTAGGAAAGCTGTGGGTTTAGGAAGTTGCATTCATGTGCAGCGTCCCATGCTGATGAAAGGGTCTGAAGGGCCATTAGCAGTGTAGAAACATGCGTGTTCGCCATGTCTGTGGAGATGCAATACAAGACCAGGACTGCAACATACATGCTTTAATGGCCTGTTGTAAACTTACCCAGCTTCATCAGTTGTTTAGAAGACTTTGTTCTCTAGCTTACTCTTCCATACTGTTTTATTAGTTTTAGTTGTAATTTTTCCATAGGTCTTTTGAGATTGTTTAATTGGCATATAGCATTACTGATTAATAAGTTTAAGACTCAAATTTTAAGGAAGATAGCTTCATGATTATAGCTCATCAACAGCGATATCAAAACTACTCACTTGTTTAGACACCCCAAATGCCTGATGTGGAATTCCCAGCCACCTTCAATGGCTGAGGTTGTCTAGCAGAGCTGTCATTCCTGAGCAGGAAAATTGAATTCTAGATCAAAGCAGGAACAAAGCTTTCCCTCAAAGGATTGCAGTTTCTACGATCTATTATTTCTATAACATATCACTTTTCACTTCTTGCAGTATCCTGGCACTGATTTGTTTGATTTAGGCAAGTAAAAAAAAAAAATAGGACTCATGATTACTAAGCAGATGATCTCAGCTGTGACTTTTTGAGGACATATATTTCCATTTTTCAAACAGAAGGTTGTCCCAGAGCCTCAAAATTAATCTGTGTACTTGTTTTTGCTTTAGTGGAGGTGAGGGAAGAAGGAGCTTCTTTCATTTGATAAATCTGTTGGCTTTTATAGTATATTCTACTGATTTTGAACAGGCTTATATTTTAAGGTATCTTTCTTTTATTCAGTGGGTGTATGCCATGTTTCACCATCATTGCTTGTACTTTTCAGGTGTCTTTCGTGTCACTTTAGTCCATTTTCACTTTCCAGGTGTGACATTTTTCCTGGAGAAATTACAGCTGTGTTTTTTCTTTCCTGTTACCTTGGTTTAAGACACACAAGAATCATGTGAATAATAATTTTCAAGTTGTATTATGCACATTAGACTCCTTACAGTTGATCTTTTCATAAAAATTATGTTATCGGTGATTCAGTATGTTGTCAGAGTAAACATTTGCAGGAAGCAAGGAGGTATATAGAAAATTTCTATTTAAACAGCTCTTGTGAACTAAGAAAATTTCTTCAAAGCTGAACTACCTAAGAAGTAAACTCAAGGATTTTTTTAGTAGTTTGAGTCATGTTAAAGACTCTCGGACGTAAATTTTTCCAAGTTAGTTCCTATTAATTTGATTGGACTTAGATCATTTTAATAAAGAAATTAATTAAATATCCTTAGACCAGTCTGTGGTGAGGACCTGGCCTGAGACTGAGCTCTATATTATTATTGTTGTTGTTGTTATCATCATCATTGTATAAACTAGGTAATTTCTAAGAAAGAATTTGGCATGCAGATTCTGGACAATTCTACTTGTTAAGGTACTAACGAATTATGTCTTTCTATGGTTTAGCTGCAGGTTTGAATCATTGCTTTCCTATGTTTATCAGTCTTTTTATGTGTTTCTTTTCTCTCTGAAGTGTCTGAAAGTGAGAATTAAAAGAAGGCTGAATGATACTGTATTGTATTAGCATAAGCAGTTTATCTTCTGTTAATTCCTCATAGGAACATCTGTCTTCCTCAGATTCCTCACAGCTACCGATTTCTAATGAATTTAATCTAATGATTACCTCAGTAATTTTACTAACAAAGAGTTCTATGTATTTCTTTTGGGTGTCAAATTGCTGAAAAAATGATAAGGGGTATTGCATTTTTAGCAAGATTTTTTTTTTCCTTTTTAGCTAGATGTATGTCAGTCTGTTACAAGTGAACAGATTTTTCATGATTTTTTAAATGCAAAACTATTCTCAAAAGTACAATTCTGTCAGTGTTCTAACAATTTTTTGTCAAAAATATTTCATATGCTTCCCATAAGTGAGGGCATATTGATCATTTTCCTATAATACTGGAAGATATCATTGTGGTTTTTTAAAAATAAGAACATCTGAGAATTCACTCAATGTTCTTCTCTTCAGTATTGCTTTTTAGGAAGGCTTTGTAAAGACTGCAGTGTTTTGTTTGTAGAAACACATCTCTCTGGCTTGACTGTTTGAAGAAAACTTGTCGTTGAAGTAGAACAGTGCAAGGCTATAGTAGGACTCTTGAGGTGTAAGCGATTTTTACCCTTTGACTTCCCTATGCTTTGCTTCAGCTGTGGTAGCTCTTTCCAGGCACCACGCTGAGCACAGAGCTCCCCTTGCTGTCATCTAAGGCAGCAGTTTTACATGACAGTGGAAATAAAGGATTGATATGCAGGCATTTAATAGAAAGGGGATTTCTTTATTTTTAATTCTTACAGAAGGTACTACAGTTTAATACAGTTGTCCTCCATTAATGCCTCAAATTTTTGTGATCTTAGGAGAGATTTTGTACTTAGTTGATGACTTCTGTTTTTTTTTTTTTTAAAAAAAGGTATTTGAAGTGTTTTGTACTATGAACTCAAGTTAACAAATCGCTCAAACCTTTTAACTCTCAAAGACTTTGTATCCTTACTTTCTCCTCAAATAAGGACAGATTCTTAAAGTAAAAATTTCTGGTTTGTGTCTAAGTCAGAGATCCTCATCATCTTGCTCCCTCATTCTTCACAAAACTTCCTCTGTTCTCCTAACACTTTTTAACAGATTTTTAAAAACAAAAGAAAGGGCAGCATGCAAATTTGCAAAATAAACTAGGTAATGATTTTAAAGTTATTCACATTATTTTGTCTTAAAATACACAAAATTATTTTCGAGAGGGAGAGAACTGCACAGAACTTTTGAGAAGTGAACCTCAGAGATGTGACTATCCAAGTGTGACAGTATTGTCAGATGCTTAAATGGCTTTTCTTGGAGAATTCATTTGAAGAAAAATCAGTTGCATTGCTTTTTTCCTACTGTTTTCCTGCATCACTGTTTCCATTGCTTGGTATCATCTCTGGTCAGCTGTTCTGTGAGTTGTCTTGTTTAAAACAGCTGAGAACAATTTTAAGTATTTTTAACTTTGTCAGACTCCTCTAAAAAGACGAGCCCTTCTTTAGTAAGTCAGCAGTGGTTTAACACAGAGTGTACTTGGTATATCTTAAAAATACATGAATCATAAACTTGTTCTTCATTTTTCCTTTTTTGTCCAGAGACTCTAGATTCTGTTCTGTGGGAAGTTAAGCATTTCTAGAAGTTTCTGCAAGACCAGGCTTTATTTCTATGGTTTTGTTAGTTAAATAAATTATATTTGTGGTGGTGTGGAACTAAGTCATTAGAAGACTGAAAAAGAGAAAATGCTTTTAAATTACTACAAAACTCTTTGAAAGTCATGAAAAAGCAGTAATATTTTATGTACATTCTAAATTATTGGTTTCCCTTTTCTGATCTTAGAAATCTTTATATATCTCTTGTTTATATGATGTAGGTGTAGTGTAACTAGTTGACAGAAAATAAAATGCAGGCACAGGAGTTTTAAATTAATTTTATACAGAGTTAAAATACTAGTCTCAAGATAAAAGTATAGTATGATACATCTGTTTCTCTGAGTGATGTTGACAGTCTGTAATCACTTTCTGTGCAAGGTTGATCCTTGGGTAATTTAAGATCACTTCTTTATGGCTGCTCGTTTTTACAGAAATCAGAATCTGCAATGGAAATTTTTAAAGAAGCTGGAGTACCACGGAAGCAGAAAGTTACAACATTTAATGTAACAGATGATGCCATAATTAAACCAGGTAATCTTTTTGAGCTACTGAATATTATATGCATAATCATTTAATGTCTGCCACTTCTTGTAGATCTAAACCAAGTTATTACAGGTATTTAATTTTTGTTTTGTATGGAAACTTCTGAATTCTTATTTCTTTGTCATTGAGCACAAACAAACTTTTTTCTTAGGGAAAAGCTAGAAAATGGGCTTTACTTTCAAGGTTATGGGAAGTAGGATTTTTTGTTTTTCTTAGTATGTTTCCATTGCTTACAAAACAAGTCTGATCCAAACTAGCTAATATGAACATTGAGTTAAAAAAATAAGTGTGTCTAACCTCTATTTACTTGTTGGGAATAAATATGAATGCATTTACTGGAAGTTCTCCAGTTACCCTTACAAGAGGGGCACCGAGAAGTTTGTGGTAATGTTTCTCAGGAGCCTAAAATAGCAGTTTGAGGTTTGTTTCTTCTTGCTACATTCAGAAGTAGGACTAATGGCTGTCATATATGGTGTTTTTCCTGGCAGCTTGCAAAGTAAAACACATTAAAACATGTTATAACAAGTGTTCTCACTAAAAATCAGTATTAGAAGTTTAGAGTTTTAATGAAAAGTTTTACGTTTTTAAGGTTTTATTAGATAGTGTATTTAGGTTGCTTTTATTTTGTGCTTTTTGACAGTTACAGGTATTTTTCCAAGAGTTACGTAAGGTGGGAAATTCTAATGTATGTGACCCTTCCTTCCTACTCATCTGAAATTGGGCTAGGAATTGAGAAATGTCCTCTAAGTAGTAACTACAAAGCATCTATTTTAGTCAATGAGGTATATAAAGAAGAACAAATAATATGTGAATAAAAACAAAGTTTTATTTCCTTTCCTGTGACTGTCATCTACACTGCATAGAAATGACTGGAGAGTGGTTTGAGGATTTCAGCACTTAGTTGAACATGATCTCTCCTCTTCTTTTGAAGGTACTCCTTTGTATGCTGCTCACTTCCGCCCAGGGCAGTTCGTGGATGTTACTGCAAAAACGTAGGTTCCTAATGATTTCATGTGTACAGTTCATCTTTCAAATAGACTGGTTGAATTTTTTTTCCCCCTCTACTTTGGCTTGAACTCATGGCTCACAAAAGCTGAAGTACAATTGCAAGGGTAGTGGCAGAAAATAGAAGTCCATTCAGCCATTGGGTAAAAAATATCAAATTGTTTTTCTTTGAGGCTTATTTTTGATTTTGAACACGGCAGGTAAACAAATAATACTATCAGGGCTGTGGTTCTGCATGTGTTGTATTTTGCACATACATGATTAGCATGGAAGGGCTTGACAAACAGCTTAAGAAAGAGGTGCTCAAGCTTAGGACAGGCGAAGAAGTCTATAATGCAGCGTGTGGTATGCAGAAGTGGGGAATAAATGCTGAAAGGTATCAATTCCCAGAAAGACTGCTTAATTTTGATTTGGTGAAGAGATGCAGAGAGATGTATTGTGGACCAAAAGAAAAGCAAATAGTGAATACATTTAGCAGGACAACAGAGCTGTCAAATTCCTTTTTTGTTTTCTCTCATATTCCAGCTCATCTCCTTGCCAGCAATGGCTAATGATCTTTTACTCTAACGTGGGAGGAATGATTTCCTCTCAGACCACTGCGAATGCCAAATTAGAGCTCCAGTGGTAGAGGGTGTCAAAAGAAAAACTGGCATTTTGCCGCAAAGACTAGTCATGCCTCTTCTATTACGTCCATGATTTCCACTGCCCAAGAAAACCGAGAACTCCTATCTCCGTATTTCAGTGAAGTGTATTTTTGTTGTGTTGTGATACAAGATAATGTTTTCCATTTGATGTTTTATTTCTTGTGTAATGGAGATAATACCCAGCTGGCCTTGTTGAAATATCATTCATTGTAACTGTCTCACATAGGTGTAATATTTACAAACATCTAATATTATTCACAGGGCTTTGTATATATGGGGAAACCAACCATATCAGTACAGCCGAGTAGTTGGCTCTAATATAGCTACACCTGACTATGCCTATGAGGGCACCCTATTCAAAACAGGTCAAGAAGCTGACTGGAATTAGTATTTTTCTATGTCAAACTTCTTTATGTATACTCAGATCTGGTATATCATTCATTCTGCTTCTAAATTGCATTCACTGAACAGCCTATAAGAGACAATAACTTGTTTACAAAGCAAAGCACTGTGTCATTAGGAATACAGTCATTCTATGTAGATTTAGCGTCACACTTTGTTAATGCAGAAAAGCTTTGTTTTTCTAGAAGTATTTAAGAACTGGGGAAGTTTTTTGGCAGTGTAAGAGATACTGGTAAGAGCCACAGAGTATTGATTTGTATCTTGCTATATGTATTTGAAAATACTAGCAAGCTAAAAATAGACTGGGTTCCTGGCCATGTTCAGTGAATTCATCCTGTCTTTTAATTCAGTATTTCTAATCTATTTTCTCCAGCTGTTTGTATGATCCCATTTCAGAAATTAGCTTTTTGTTTGTACTGCTGACGTTGGTAGCATATTACATGTAATCCTACTATACAGGTGCCTAATATAAAAGGAGAAGAAAAAATTCTTAACCTAAAGAGAAAGATCAGATTTTTTTTCATCATGGTTTTCCTGCCAATATGATTATCTAATCATTCCAGTCTTTCTATATCTGTGGTTTTTAACCTTTTTCTGCAACTTACTCGCTTTCTGATTTCTACTTTTAATGTTACTTTCTTCTTAATTTCTACTTTTCTGGAATGCTGCATTTATCATATTATGTTAACTCTTGGACAAGAATTAAATGATTTGACTACATTTCAGTTTTTCTGTGGGTCTCTTACTTTATTCCATGCAATTTCATCCAGTGTTGTTTAGTCTTATACTTGGATGGGGTTTATTTTTCATTATTTTTCAGAGTGCTGTATCCATCATTCTTAGTTACTGTACCTGTAAGTACAGATTTCACAATGTCACAAAAATATCCAAGAAATGCTTCAGTGAAGGGCAAAAAAAGTTATCTTGGGAATGATTATAGCATTGAGCTATAGCATTTGGGCTGTGCTGTGCGGGGAAAAAATGAGAATGTACTTCATGTTGTACTTCTGTTCTGAACCCCGCTCAAGAGGAGCCATCTTCTCCCTACTGAACAAAGAGGGAACCTGGGGAAGTTTGGTCCACAGGCTGAAATGAGCCTTTATACATTACTCTCTAAAGTCCCGTTTTCAGAAGTGTTGTAGGCACTTGGAAGATCCTAAGCTATAGGGGCGTTTTGAAAAGGTACTTAAGAATATAATGCTGGGTTACAGTAGGGAGCACAGTTTGACTTCCTCTCCTTCCTCCCGCAACTTCCGTCTTCCTGATTCAAACCATTATGGATTGAAAAGCCAATAATTCCTACAAATTGGCTATCACCACTAGTAAAATTTTAGAAATATTTTTACATGAACATGTACCTTACATTTTTAAGATTGTCAGTAACTTTATTTAATGGACAAAACACTGAAGTGTGCAATGTTTGAAATCATATAGATGGTCATAGTAGTGCTGTTCTTAACAGCATGATTAATTCTGATTATTCCTTTTAAAAAAGAAAGAAAAAAGAAAACTAATATCACCTCAATGAGGAGAGAATATAGTGGAATATAAAGGATGTTTTAATTTTTTACCAACTCTTAATGATCCAGATGAGCAAGGTATCCTTTTGTATACTTCCTTCTACAAAGACAAAAATCAAAAGTATGCCCCTTAAAAATGAGCAAGCTTTTCTTAGTTATTGTAGGTTGAACAAACTACTTGCACTATGGTTCAGAAAAGTCTTGGTTAGCATCTTGATTTGGTTACCAAGTGTAGGGTGTTATTATGACTGTCTTCTTTTAAACTTCCCTTGCAAATGTTTTTGTCGAAGTCTTGAAATGTTTTGATTCATTTATACTTCTGTGAAGAAAAACACTTTCCCAGAAACAAGAAGGTTCAGTTAAAGATGCATGCAGTTTGTTTTTATTTGAAGTCTCGTAATTTGTTCAGCACAGTATGAGTAGTTTTTAGAGTGCTGACAGTAGGCAGTGCAACTGCATGCTGTCAGTCTTCTTTAGTGCTGAATTTTTTTCCTTAGTACTTATTTTCAGCAATTTAAAAGCTCAAGCCTTAAGTTTTATAGCTGTCTGTAATGACAAGACTTTTCCTTGGTGTTTCAGAGGTATGTTTCAAGAATGTATATAGGCTTAGTGCCCTTTTTGGGACAGCAGTAAACTTCAGAAATCCTGTGCCCTGATGGTCTGTTTTAGCCCTAATATGCTTTGGGCTAAAATACATAGCACCATCCAGGAACGCTTCTCTCACAGGCTGCACTTCTGTGACCTCTTTAAGCTGGCGTAGTAGAGGCTGCTGCCCAAAGGGGAGGTGGGACTCGCTCCCACAGAGTTCCCATCGACCTTCTATTGCTGGTACTGGCATCCTGGGTTGCATGAAGGAAAAGATCAGTGTGAGAGATCTGTATTCTTCACTGGGTTAGTTCTCAGCTGGATTGGTTGCATGCCCCAGCTTGCTGATCAGCTGAGTGAGCTTCTGCACTAGTACAAAGATGACCAAAACATGGGGATGGGGAGAAGAGGTGGGACCATGCCTTACAGTGGTAGCCCAATGCTGTATGGAGATGGAGTTGTATTATACCTACTTTTTCTGCCACTTCACGACCTGTTTCATGAACATTTCAGGAGACCTTTGGAACATCAGAAATTTTGCCACTCCAAAGAAAAAGCCAACAGTAGTTTTGTTTGAAACGTGTCAGAATTAAGTGGTGGTTCTGGTGTGTTTAGTGGTTTATTTAAGCTTTGCTAGGTTAACAGTGTACTCTGAGCCTGAAAGCATGCTCTACAATTGTCTGAAATTGTTTGACTAAGTAGTTGGAATCCTTTTCCTCTACAGCATCTAAATAATTGTCTTTTAAATTAGCTAAGTTTGAAGAGTTAGCAGCAAACTAGATTGTTGCTTAATTAGAGTGCTTTATTCCAGTAGCTTTCTAAATGAAAGTTGGCTCATTAGGTACTGGCATTTTACTTGTATCAAACCTGGAAAATGAGGTTTTGTACAAAATTAGGTGGTTGACCTGAACAGCTGCTTTCCTGCAGGTGAGACTAGAACAACTGTGTGTAATTAAGCTCTATTTTTAATTCTACGGAAAGATTATATTCCTTTCATTTAACATTTGTGTGTCTTAGTTTTGCATATCATCATTCCTGTCTGTGATTCCTTTCTGGGACTCAGGTAATCATGTTTCAGTGAAGCTAAGTAAAGTAAGTGACTAAATTCCATGTATTGAAGAACAGTGGCATTATACATATCAAGTCTAATAAAGATAGGTCTCGTATATGTTTTTTTGTTCAGAGATGGTGTTTAATATTACTGTTGTCAGAACAAAAATGCGTAGTCCTTGATTCAAGCCAAGACAGCAGGTAGAAGATGTCTTATCAAGAAATGGCAACAGTGTAAGTAGGATGATTAATGTTCTACTTCAGTGTAGGTTCTTGATTATCATATCTCAGATATTGCACATGCAACTTGATTCTTTCAGAGTGGAATCTAGATATTAATTCTGTTTAATTAATATATGGTTCTGGATTAAAATCCCGCTTTGACAAATCTTAATGTTTTTTGAAAATCTCTGAAGTTGTCAGTACTGTGCCTATTAAGAGATTTTGGAGTTGTACCTCTTATGCATGTTTGAGTTGTTCTAAATTAGAATTGTATTGTGTTTCTTTTTTAAGATTTCAGAGATTTTAATGAACAAGATAATGAAGAAATTTAATAAATGATACTAATATCTGACACCTGGCATCTCTTCAGAAGTCAACAAGAATATATTCTTACAAATATTTGTTAAATTTTTGGCAGAATTAAAAAAGTTTAAGAAAACTAAACTGTATCAATCCTTCTCTGATTTTCCATAGTATTTCTTGAACAGCATGCATCTTAAGTTCTCTTCCTTATATAAATGAATATTAGTTTCAAAAGCACTTTGCATTTCATATAATTGGAAGAATGTAAAATCTTTGCATTAGAAATACAGATAAATTTTGAGTCATGGAAAATTTATTCATAATATTTATTATTTGCATACAGTAGAGAAATCCACCACTTGTCTGAGAACAGATCACAGTCACATCAAGGTGGACTTAGGCTGGAAAAACACTATTCTTCTAGAATGATTGAGGTATATTGGCTAAATGCCTAGTTGAACAGTCCTCCTTTCTAAATTTGATTTAAACAGTTGTTAGTAGTTCCTTACTTTATTTTAAACTCTGTTTGATTTACATAATCCTGTAGTTTTTATTCTGGTTCCAGCTTTACTTCAGATAGAGCATGAGTCTAGGAAGAAATATACACTATGTAATTGTTTTTCATCTTGATGTGTTTGAAGAACGTTATACATTGTTTATTCTCTTAAAAAAATCAAACCCTCAAAAATTAAATAAAAGTATAGCAGCTTCTTATTTAATTAATAAAAACTTGTTTTTATTTTCAGTCATAATGGTGACTGAGTCACGCTGAATAGAAAATTAATGTTCAAAAAGTCATACGATAAAGTGTATCTGTAGGTAATTCAGAGACCTTCAATCAGGTTTTTCACAAATAAAAAATGAAACTATTCTAAAAAGTTATTGAATATATGATAGAAGAACCTTGGTAGATAGTAAAGCATTATATGTTATGAAATACTCTAATTTCAGCATCGAGATATCTTTCTGTGACTTTGGCCAGAATATTTCAGATGTTGGAGATTTGTTTTCATATTCCAGATCAACAGATGCATGAGAATTTTCAGGTTTACCAGAGTGTTCTTTTTTAGTCTGGCCACACTTTCTATAAATTTCCTAAGGCTTCGGTATTGTAAAGTCCGAGTCTTTGTTCACAGAAAATATGTGTGTAACTGGAAGGACCAAGAAGTAGATGAGCATAGTCCATTGCATAAATCATTAAACACTAGTAACTCTATCTTGTGTTATAATCGCTTCTTTTTGAAGATACCTTATAGCATTTGATGCAGTAAACGTTTTTTTCAAAGTGCATCTCTTACAAGTATTAACTATTTCTTATATTTTTATATTTAGTTTAAAAGTACAGTTTACAGTATTCTAAATTGTTCATGTCTAAAAAGGAACAATCTGAATGAAGTATTGAAGTGGTTTTATGACGTCAGGGATTTATGCTTCTTGATTAAAGTTGTCAGTACTGTTTTCTTTTTAAATGGTAGCTTTTGATGGTTGTATGGTTTTCTCTGAATTGTAAGTACATTTCTACAGCTAAAGAATTAATCATGCCCCCAGTCTGCTTGCTCTGGTTACTGCACAGCTGTTGTTATGCAACCCACTTGCAGTTGGTTTTGGAGAGTTTGCTAATTCCATCTTCCAGCTAGAGATGCCAGAAGTAGTCTACTTGGAAACATGGCCAATAATCGATAGTTTCAAAGAAAAAAGTAGCATTTTGGCAGAAGATATACGAGTTTTCCTATAGCTTAGTTTCTGCTATGTATTTCAAAGTTACTAATCCCCTAGCAATCTGCAGACACAGAAAAAGACAAATTTTGAGCCTGTCTTAAAGCGTATTTTTCACACTGGTTTTTAGAACTATCGCTGTTCATTACTGCAAGCTCTTAAAATAAGCTGATTCATGAGAAACTGGTGTAACAAAGCCTTGCATCCTTCAGATTTCTGTCTTGCATTCCTGATCCCAGGTAACCCTGGTCCTCCCTCCCGCAGGTGCCTTCAGCTCCCTCTCATGACCCTGACCCTCTCCATATCCCCATGTTGCACCACTGCTTACTGGACAGAAAAGACTCTGTTGCTGGTGGC
Source organism: Mycteria americana (assembly GCF_035582795.1). Classification (NCBI taxonomy): domain Eukaryota; kingdom Metazoa; phylum Chordata; class Aves; order Ciconiiformes; family Ciconiidae; genus Mycteria; species Mycteria americana. The sequence continues at coordinate 48,370,119 of NC_134366.1, read as the reverse complement.
AAGTACTTGCATGACTGGCCAGCTGGCAAACCAAAGGAACAGATCACTACTTTAATCATGTTCTAGCATTTCCTTAGTTAGTTGTAGGAAAGCAGCAAAAAAAATTCAGGACTTTCTAACCAACAATTTTGATTTCAAATAGTTACATATCTTTCTTCTGTGCCAAATTTAACTGGAATTGACCACTAAGTTCTGAGCAGGCAAGGGGAAAAACCAAGAAGCAGACACTGTGGTTGCACAGGTCTTGTTTCCTTATGGTTCTGTGGCTTCAAAGAGTCTTTCCATTTGTGGCTGGTTTTGACTGTAGTTTGACTTGCTCTAGGCAACTAGGCCAGCAATCGGAGGAGAATTATGCAAGTGGAAGAGGAAAGAATCCAGTTTTTGTGAATGTTGGTGTTTTCTGCATTTCTATATTTTTCCCTAGGTTTTAATGGTAGTGCTTTTCTGATCGAGGGAGTCAGCAAAATATAGTCCATATATACAACGTGCTGTATGCATGCTCATACCCGGTTTTATTTTCACATGTTTGGCCAGAAGGTTCTGATGCTTGAACTAATAGGACCATGACATTGCAAAGTGCATTAGTAGATAAAAGATCTCTGTAAATTGGAGGAAAAGGATCATCTGTTAAATTAATGAAATAATCAGTGCAGCCATAAACCCTGTGGACAGACTTTTCCTTTTGGAAACCGACAGTGCTGGTTTAAACACACACTTTAATCGGCTTTTCTTTTGTGCAGTGGTGAGGCAATTTTCCCTATCAAGTCTGTCCCTGCAGTAAACAGAGAACTCCAAAGCCAGTAATACTATCATGTGCCTCAAAGATTAGGGCGGGGACACTGATGATACGTTTTATTTGTTATTCTGTTGTAGACCTTGTTTGTCAGATGAGTACAGTTCAAAAGAGTTAAGTGTTTTTACTAAGCATAAAACTGTTTTCAAGAGATGAGTCTATTGTAGTTTGAAAAAGAAATGTTCCTTGGCTTATTTTTATGCTAGTCTAAGCAGCCATCTCTTCCCTCTCTTGATGCTTAGGGCCTGTCATTAAGTTTTGGTATGTCTTATTATACGGTTGGCCTTTATTTGGTTTTTTGGTTGTTTGGGGTTTTTTGTTCTAGTGTCCACTGGGTGAAAGCTTCCTTACAGTACCATGTATTGAGGACCATCACAGCAAGGAACATCTTCTGTTAGTCTTTTTGCCTATTTGACTCTCTTCTAGTGCTTCTTATTCTATAAAGGAACATTTAAGTATTGCACTAGAATATGTTTATAGTCTAAAATACAGATTTAAAAAAAAAAATATTCTTTTCTCTGCTGAGCTTTGCTAAAGGTGAAAAGATCATGAGCCTGACTGAAATTACTGTTTATTGCTAGAAACCTTAAGTCTGACTAACCCAGGTTCTTTTGTTTATTTTTCTTTTCAGAATTGGTAAAGGATTTCAAGGTGTCATGAAAAGGTGGGGATTTAAAGGCCAGCCTGCTAGCCATGGCCAGACGAAAACTCACAGACGTCCTGGAGCAATATCTACCAATGTGAGGATTCTTATTTCTTCTTATTTCCTGATGTAAACATTCATCAGTAATTTTAGAACTGCTTACTAAAAATGAACAATTTCACAATAGCTAGCTGTTACCATCTACTCTGTGGTAGCAGAGAATCCCAGCTGTTTCAAAGGAAGTTCAGAAACCTGTATAATGAGCAATGCAGATAGCTGTTCTCTTATGCCTCGATTTATTAATATTCTGTATTGCTAGTAAGTGAGCAAACATATTTTAACTGAGCAAATTGTGGTATTTTGTAGTATAGCTGAGAGAAATAGTCTTAATGCTTCGAAGAGAGTTCTAAGAATCTTTCATCACAACATTTATAGATTGGAAAGGATTTACTTGTTATTTTAGACTGCAGATATTGTACTATTCTTTGGAACCCTGGTTGCTTTTATCACCTTGCCTGGCTTGTGTAGCTGCTTTATGAGCTCTTTCATTCCCAAAATACTTTGTTGGCTGCTTAGCATTTTTAAGCAGAGTAAAGAGTAATATTTTTAAGTTTCAAACTATAAACAATATTAGTTTAAAAGCTCTTTGGAACAGATGCACTTAAAACTTTGTCCCTATAAAGGTTGCACAACATTTAGGCTGAACTAAGAGGGATTTTTGCAAACTAGGTTTGTTATACAGAATAAAGACCAACTGAGTCACAGTACGGAACCCGAATCGTCTGTAATTTTCTTGGAGAAATTAAAATAAAAATTCAAGAAGGATTAATAATGCTTAAGAGAATAGTAAAAGCAAAAAGGCATCGGGCAACAAAGTTAGAGTAATTGAGACTGTAAAAGCATACAGTACTGATTTATAGTTCTTCATTTAAACTGGAAAATGAATTCTACACCTGGCACTGTTTTCTCTGAAGAGTGAAGAACGTAAATATTTGAACATACAACACTTTGTTTTAGCAGATGGTATTCATCATTACAAAATAACCCCTCTTTACTTTTCTTTAAATTAGAATTTCCTAAGCAGTAACACTGCATGTAATTTCACAAAGTATATAGAATGGGAAATAGTATTGGAAATATGTATGATGAAAAGGAAACAATGTGAAAGGATGCAGTAGGGGAAAAACAATGCCTTGATTTTTATTTTCCAGTCTAGTGTTGACCACCTCAGATATTTTAGTAATCCTGCATTGTTTAGTACAGAATCATGTCCCAAGAACTTGATTGCAGCTAATTTCCTGAAATCATGATTTTCACACGAGTTAAAAAAAAATAAACATTATTAATGAATAACAGAGTGGTGCAGGAGACTGAGACAAATCCCTGGATAATACTGGAGAACTGAAAATTATTGCACTTATTCCTGCCTTTTCTTTTCCACCTTTGTTCTCCAGGTTATACCCAGCCAAACAAAAATACAGAAACTAAGCAACAGCAGGGAATGTAATTAAAACTCCTGTTCTCAAAAATACATCCTTTAAAAAAAAATCTGTTTTATATCAGTATAAAACTCATGGATTAGGGAGAGGGGAGAAGCTATAGTATTTCTTAATTTTGGCAGCCTTCCAGGGCAGGACTGCTCTGTGGTAGCATCTACAAGTAGCTTAGGTAAGTTTGCCAGTTGCTGTGGTCTGTGTTGTAGGTGAGAGTCTTGTGTTGACAGGGGGTTTAGAAAAAAAACCTTTTCTTGCTTTTCACTAAGTGAAAATATGGGATGAGTGAAGATTTTGCTCTGAATCTAGACACATTATGTATTAAGCAAAGCTAGAATCCCTTTGTTGATACAACAGTATTTACAGCAATTTTATGATTAAGGTCAAGTATTTCAGATAACATACCTAACCTCCAGCAGGAGATATTTAAAATGCTAGTCAATATTAGATATTTTCAATATTAGATATTTTCAACATTGGAAATACCAGCATATTTTCTTTCCTGCTCTTTTTGAGTTTGTAGATGTACCTCTTGTAGTTACGTGATTTTTTGGCCCTGTTTTTATCTAGAAAGCTGCCAAAGTTTATCGTGGAAAGAAAATGCCTGGTAAAATGGGTAACATCTATAGGACATCTTTTGGATTAAAGGTGAGTTCTGAGTGTACTAGAATGTGTATAAGGCGGTTGCATTGGCAAGCAGCGGACTTAGCCATGTAGTCTTGTGGTGGTGAACTGTCTGTCATTTCTGTCAGAATCCAGACAGGTGTATCTTGAAGTAAGCAAGCTGGAAAGACAAGAGCAGCAAATATGTGCTCCTGTCTTGTTGTGGGTTACAAATAAGTTATCTGAACTTGCTTTGTATATGTGCAGTCCCTGCAGACTGGGATTTCAGGTGATACTTCCACATCTGATGTGTTTTTCACTGTCCCCCTTGACTTCTGCCTTTGAAGTGGGAAAGCAATCAGGCTTTTGGTGACCTTCAGTTAATGTTTTCATGCCTATTCCACTTGTTCAAACCCAACCCAAGTCTGAGTTGTCTGAAGTCCTAACTTTATCACGGTCCTTCACTTTCATCTGCAAAAAGGGGGTTATAGTTTCTGTCTGGATTCTGATGTGTACATAGCTGCACAGTTCCTGGGCTATTACAGCTACTGTTCTCTGTCTCTGAAGGCAAGCTCTGCAGTTTGCACAAAAAGCATATTAGCCTCTAGTTTGCAAAAAAGTGTGCTGCTGCTCTCTGCTAACAAAACTAATGTTTTGTAACACAAAAGGTGCCTGTTCAGTTGAGCACCTCATAGAATTAAGACATTAAAAAATGGTCACAGTAACATTTTTATGAGTATATTTGTTTTAATTTGTCAGGTGTGATGTTTTTCAACAGCTATTGCTGTTAGAGGGAAATGAGACTTGGGAGCTTCAGTTGGTGTGATGCTGAACAAAGGGCTGCCTTACCAAATACAGCCTGATCACAAGCCCTTTAAAACTGTTTAATAGACTCCTGCATTAGAAAGCTGTGCACTTAGAGTAGCATGCGACTGAATTTTGTGGCAACTTTAGGCCTGTGCAGAACGTTCTTCTTTCCCAGAGTACCACCTCCAGTTAATCAGTTTGTACTTTGCTGGACTACTTTTTGTAAAACTGGGAATAGTCTCTAAAATGAGCTCAATATCTGGGTTTTTTCTGTCTCCTAGGTGTGGAGGATCAACACAAAACATGACATTATTTATGTAAATGGGTCTGTTCCAGGTCACACAAATTGTCTGGTGAAGGTATGTTTGCTAGTTTGAACTTTCTGGTATTGGTGATTCCTAAGCTCTCTCCCACTCTCTTCTTATAAAAGGAAAAGCATTAGTTGTATGCAGTCTTCTTTTCTTCGGAGTCCCATCTCGTACTATTGAATTAAAGGGCAGTAGGATCAGTTCTGCAGAAGAGAGTGATTAATAGGGGCAGTGGGTCACCACTTAATCTAAACAGCTTATTCTTAGCTTTGCACTGGGATTGTGCACCCATGTAGCCTATGATAAACCAATACAGTCACTGTAACCCTGTGGTAAGTGTCTCAGGGCTAGGTCCATCCCCTTTTAACACTCACCATCATGCTGTTGACTCAGGTTAGACTTCCAGAATATTATTTAAGGGCTGTATTCATGAACAGAAATACACAGCAAGCACTGCTTTAAAGGTTTAAAGCATTCCCATACACAGTAGCAGTTACCTTTCCAGGGAGCAGTTGAGGCGCAGGAGGAGACAGCTGGAGTTCACAATAAAGATACAAGTTCCCTTTGCAATCAGTATAAATGTGTCAGTGCTATTTTCTGTGGCGTTCTACAGAATTAATTTCAAATTTTATGGAGATTGTTTCAAGATTGTCTCTGAAAAACTGAAACAATGAAGAGTCTAATATGTGTTCTTAAATGTAAATAATCCACATCAAAGCAAGAAAAGTACTTTTAAGGATTAATTTCGAAATAGCCTTTTCTTTCTATTTAGGTATATTCTACACATCTGCAACCACAAATTACTTGGAGGAAGTTGATTCCTTTCTGACTTAATAGATTACAGGGTATCAGGCATCTTTATTATGAATGATTCTAAAGATTTTGTTGTACATATACCTACATATCTGATATATAGTTTAAAATCCTCATAAGTATTGTAGAGATTTAAATGATCCAGTTCTTGAAAAGTTACAGAGTTCAGAAAGTTCAGGTGGTTTTAACTAGTTTATTTTGTCCTTGTCATATTTTACTATGGACATCCTGTTTTGGTTATGTATTGCTTAGTTGTGGAGCAGAACTCCACAGTTACTGAGCATTAAGTAAAGCAATCCTAGCTTTCAAATAGGTGTTTTACACACAGGAAAATGAGGTTTGTTGCTATGTTTCTCTCATTGGCATAAGGCCTTTTTTAATGAGTGAGGTATCTCTAAACTGCTTTGGTTGTAATGTCCAGCCCAAGCCTGGAGAATACATTACACGTTTCTCTCCCAAGATAGTGAAAATCAGTTAACAGATGTCCAGGAGAAGTAGTTTTCAGGATAACTTCTGCAAAATTACTGGGCATGACATCAGTGACATAGAATTAAGACTGTAGTTTGACTGGCTTTTCATCTGTATATTGGACTGAATGACCTTTTCTTCAACTGTGTTGTATTTTTTCTAATCCTGAGCCATGAACCTGATTGCTATATGTTAGTCTGAGGTTTAATTAAGTGTGAATTTGTTGTAGGATGTTATTTTTAAATTATAACATATGTATACAAGCAGCATAATGTAGCTGAAACAATGAGTGAGTAAGGTTTGATGCCCAGACTTTATTCTTTGATCTTAATAGTACTCTTCAAGCAAGAGCTAATTGTTGCAAAAGGTTGTGCATCTTGTTCTCCTAGTCATGCTGTTAAAATCCACACTTACATGGTTCAGTGGCAACTGCATGTACGCATCTCAGATGTCTTATCTGCAAGGATACAACATTTTATGAAGCCATTGAGAATCTGAATACTGTATTTATTTCTACCAGCTCATAACTTTTATTCTACCTAGACTGAATAAATTCATTTTTAAGTGAGCTAAGAAAACAAACATTTATTAAACACCTGTAATATAAACTCTTTTTAAAAGCAAAGCTATGTGTGTTAATACCACACATTCTTATGTATACTGTGAAGATCTCATTTAAACAAATCAGCGTCCCCTTGCTAATCAGACACCGCACACTTCTGCTTGGAGAAGAACCTACTGGAAGTGTTACATGCTTTCCCTCATGATTGGGTCACTTCCACCTTTTTCTTCCACCTTCTCTTTTTCTTTACTCAGACATTACTCTTGCCTAGGCTGGAAAGCACCCCCCTTACCACCTTGGATTTACCGTTTTTGTTCCGAAGCTAGTCCTGCTGTTTAGCTTAAAAAGATTCTTGAGGCAGCAGTACTGCCATAGTCAACCACCTTGTTAACAGGTGACTGCTGGGCCAAGCCATCTGAGCATATGCAGTAAAACAACCATGTTGACATCTGTGATACGAAGAAGATAACGGACTTTGATTGCCTTGGCAGTCTGCTGCATACCATTTAAGTGCTTGCCATGTCCAGGGGTGATTTCTCTTCAGTTCACTCGCCATGGATGATGATTGGAACTTTATCCTAAGACCAAAAGTTAAAACGGCTCCATTATGGGTTTTTTTCAAGTAAACTTAATCCATCATTATTAACTAAGTGGCAGAAGGCACTTTTTTGACTGCTTTACTAAGTCTTGTACATGATGTCTACAAGATGTAGAAACTGTATTAATTGTATTTGCAAGTTACCTATGTATGAAAATGTTTCAAGTCATAGTTACCTGCAGTTTATAAGTCCAAGTATCTTCAAGTATGCATTTTGGCCTACATGTTTCAGAATTGCAGCTAATTCCATTATTAGAAATGAGGATTGAGGATCCATGGGAAGAATGAGGGATTTCATCCCTTGGAGCTCTTTGATTAACATAATACAATATTTGAAAGATCTTGATCAAAGTGCTCCACATTCAGACTTTCATGGCTTTTTAGTAATAAATAATCCTGTTTTGAGATGAAGGTACAGTAGTAGGTATTATTACTGTTAGGAAATAGATTTTCTAAAAATGTTTCCACTCATGTATTTGGTGTTTGGAGGGGGTATGTAGTCAGCAATAGTTCATTCCAGTTCTTCGAGCTGGTGAATTCATTCTGGTTTTTTTCTTCCACAAGCTACAGGAATTACATGTATTAATAAAAAATCTTCTCTTATATTTTCAAATACATCTCTGAAGACTAGAGAAAGCTTTAATTAAAAAAGCATGCAAAGCAATACTATTTGGTATGTGTTCTCAAACTTCTGAGTTTTTTTCTCCATTTAATCTTGCTGCACTCATCTGTAGTGTTTCTGGCTTGTGTCTTATGCCTTTCTTCCAGGGTGTTTTCTTGTTTGCATGTAGACTTCGACATCCTATACGTTGTTGTACATTTGTTTGGATCTGTAGTTGGGGAGAGAAATTATGGGATATTAGTGTTCATAATTACTGTTCATTCCGCTAAATACCTGCCTATAATTAGGTAGGTCTAATGTCTAGGGGATGTGGATCCATCTGTCTTTGAGCTCAAAAAGTGGAATATCATGTAATACTTTTCTCTCGTGTGTGCCTCTAAGAGGAAGGCATTGGTGTTCAGTACCCACTCCATGTTGCTTGGTAACCATTAAAACCACAGTGGATGTATTTGAAGCGTGTATTTATTTTGTATGTTATGTATTTTTGGAAACTTAGTGCATCAGCACTGTATCCAGACTGAGATGAAACACTTACATTTTTCAAGTTTCATTTGCAGCAGAAAAAGTGCACAATAGTAGGATTGATGGATTCCTGGTTTAGTTAGAAATCAGTTTTCATTTGATATTGCACACTGAAGCATGCAGGTAAATAACTGACATAAGTAATGTTTCTAGCCAACTGGAAAACTAATCAAAAAAGCTTACTTTAGCATAGAATTCTGTCTCAATGACAAGGTCTAATAAAATTAAGAAACTTTAGCACCATGCTAGAATGTATGGAATTTTTGTTACAAGAGTAACATCACAGAGTGAGCATCTGTAAATTATTGTGTTGTGCCTATCGAGGTAGCCTACCTCAAGTAATACCTGTTTCTCTTAGTGGATCTTCTTAGATTACAAGGCCTAGAGTTACCGTCCGTGGTGTGGATCCTCTAGGGAAAAAAGCTAACAGTTTTTTCTTTTGGAAGCTTATGACTCTCAATTTGTCTCCCTAGTATATTATCAAAAAGTTATCTCTTCTGTCATTCAAGAGAGAAGCACGAGACTAATTCCCTTTTTAAATAGATTCTTTATAATGGAGGGGATACTGTAATATGGTATATTATAGTACAGGATGTTATAGTTTATATTTGGTAATGTTTTATACCTGTCCTAATTTTAAGGCACCTGATTTTCTTAGGACATTCAGTGTTGATCACTTTGAATATATCACTTGTAGTGAAAGCAGAAATTCTGGCAAATCTATATAACCCATAGAGAAGTCTGTAGTAGTTTGCATCCTACTTACTTTGTATCACACTTGCCAATATTACTGTCCGTGTTTCTAGCTGCTAATGCTAGAGTTGGGTGTGCTGAGCTCAAATTAGGGACATGCAGGAATAGTGTCATGCCTTGACTTCTTTTGTGTTCCCTCTCTAGTTGTGTCCCATGACAGAGTTGCGTGGAGGGTTTTTTTTGGTTTGGTTTGGTTTTGTTGTTTTGGGGGTTTTTTTAAGACAAAATAAGGCTGGTCAGAAATGGGTATAATTCTTGAATTCAATTTTTGTCTAGCTTCAAAATAGCATATAAGCTGAGCTAGGTAATATATAATACCTGAGGAGATAATTTCATAGAATCATAGAATAGTTTGGGTTGGAAGGGACCTTTACAGGTCATCTAGTCCAACCCCCTGCAGTGAGAAGGGACATCTTCAACTAGATCAGGTTGCTCAGAGCCCCGTCCAACCTGACCTTGAATGTTTCCAGAGATGATGCCACCTCTCTGTGCAACCTGTGCCTGTGTTTCACCACCCTCATTGTAAAAAAGTCTTCCTTAAGTCTAGTGTAAATCTACCCTCCTTTAGTTTAAAACCATTACCCCTTGTCCTATCACAACAGGCCCTGCTAAAAAGTCTGTCCCTATCTTTCTTATAAGCCCCCTTTAAGTATTGAAAGGCCGCAATGAGGTCTCCCTGTATATTTAAACACATTTTCCTGTTTAGCAAACGCGTTCTTTGCTGTGGTTGCTAACACAGCCTGAAGCCCTGTTAAACTGCAAATGTAAGTTGTGACTTAAGCATCAAGTTTTGATGCCTATTTAAGATCATATTAAGTATTTTGTGCTGATAAATTTCTGAATTTGTATTTGTTTATACTGCCTATTATGCTGTCAATATATGGGACATGCATATGTGCAGTTTATTAAGTGTCTGCAAAACCGTTTATGACTGTTTTAAAGATTTAATGACAAAATCCCGAACAGCTCTAACTTCAGCTTCCTCTAGTATTTTTCTCAGTAAAAAAACTTGACAGAGAATATACGGTAGTATATTTATACTACTATATATACTATCTATCTACAGTATAGTGTACTATGATACATAGCAGTATTAATATAGTAGTTAAGCAAGCCAAGTGTTTATGTTATATTGAGTTATATGGTGAATGCTTTTATTGGGCTCCCAGCCCAATTCCTTCCGCGGATGAGAACTAAATTCACAGGATTTTGGTAACACAGTGCATTAAAACTTGTTCTGATGTCATAGGGTTCCTCCCCCCCCCCCTTTTTTTTACTAATATATTGAATGGGATCAGTGCTATCCATTGTGATCACATTGGATTTATATTAGTAGGAAACCTGTAGGCATACTTGTTTAAGGTTTCATGATGTCACGTCCAAGATTTTAAGTTGTAGACATTATTTTTTTCTTAGGGCCTAAAAGCAGTTATGAGAGAAGTTTGTATGTTAATTACTTGTACAGCTTTACTGTAAAAGGTTACCAAAACAATTGCTTATAATGCACTTTCAGCATAGCATGTAAAAAATATTTTGTGAACTTCAAACGATTGGGAAGGAAGAAGGTGAAATGTTATTTGGTACAGTTTTGTATTTTTTGCTGTGAGGTATTGTTTTCATAGAATCATAGAATATTTCAAGTTGGAAGGGACCTAAAAGGATCAAGTTTTGGAGGCCTGGGTTTTTGACTCTGAGCAATAAGGTGAAAGACATTCAGTGGCAGTTTTTTCCTTTATTAGGGATGTTCTCAGAAGGTTACTGGGAGAACAGGAAGAGCTGTGCTGGGTCACATGTACTTCTTGTCTGTGTACATGCTTATTCAGACAAGCGTAACTGCTGCCGCATACCATTTAGCTCCCTTATAATATTGTGAAATTACTGTGCAGGAATCTGAGGTAATACATACAGAAAACCTTTGGTATACTGCATCCATCATAAATGTAAAGGAAGTAATTCAGTAATTCTCTTCAGAAGACAGATAAGTTGTTCCATGTTTTAAGTTGCTAATAGGTACTTTCAGATGTAAAATAAAATTGAGTTCTTCCTTTTGATAGGAATAATAATAATAATACCTGTCTAACAACTTCTGAAACTTAGAAGGGAGAAAGAGGTATGTTTGTTCAGTTTGGTAGTGATGCTCTAAGGTGGTTCTTCAGGAGTAGAACTTAAATTGCATTTGAAAGCAGTGAATGTAGAAAAAGATGGAAAAAGAGCAGTAATTTTCACCAGTCAAAGGAAATACTGTGTCAGTTATACCAATCAAAAGAAAGAGCATATCAGAAGAAAATAATTTCAACACCAGATGTGGCTCGTGCTTCTGGGATCTGTCAAGCTTCTGAGGAGTTTGGAAGGGGCAAAATGAAACAGTATTGTACTCCTCTGAAAGCAGTAATGGTCTGTTGAAAATGTTTCATAAGAATCTACTTTAAGAATTCTCCTTATCTTGCACAAGAGGCACTATCTGCAAAATGTCACTTGACATCAATATGTAAAATGCAACGTTAAGGCTGAACAGAAATCTTACATTTATTTAGATAAACTAATGCAGGACAAAGATTAGGCTGTTGGGTTTGCCTTCAGTTAAGAGCAGATGTCTTACTCCTAAGTCCTATGATAAGAAGTTGTTTCAAGAAAAGGAAAAGAATTTAAATTCCTTTCACTTCCCAGGTGTCCAAAACTGCCTGTATGTAACAGCACATGTTATTTCATTATGACAATAATCCAAAATAACAAAAAAGTAGACATGAAGAACATTTTAATAAGATGCATATGAAATAAAGAAGTTATCAGAAATGAAATTATTTATTCTTATCTTCCTGATATTATTGTAACTCATGTAGAGACCACGGGGGGTTTTGCTGTTGACAAAGAAGGCTTATGATGTGTAATAGGATTAGGGAGTAAAAGAGAAAGGGGCAAGGGAAATAATAGGGAACTGGTGAAGTTATTAAAACATGTTTTCATATAGAAAAAGAAACAACAGCAACATATTGAAAGGAGAGGATGACTTCTCAGCCTCAGCAGTTCAGATGGCACTGTTGAGGCTATCTGACTGTGTTTCCTCTGAACTCACTGCTGCTGGAACTATTGCAGCAAAGGTCTTTGGACTTGGACCTCAGCCTGGTTTATTCCATGTAGATATGGAATGTAGCAATTATGAAAATTGCTGTCTGCCCAGACTACAGGTACTTCAGTAGTTATGCATGGCAGTTTACAAGTGAATAGAGAACACTTTTAATAGGGAGGTGTCTGGTAGAAGAGGGATGATCTACTCAAAAAGCTAAGTAGCCATCCTAACCAATACAACGTGTTGAGCCCTTCACCCCCTCATTCTTAGCAAAAGGTTTTCTTTTGTTTATCAAGCCTGCAGTTAGAAAACTGTTGGAACTTCCTTGGGGGGAAAAAAAACCAAAACAAAACCGTTTTTCAGAAGCTGAAGTTTAGGTCAAATTTATTGTACACTTCATCTGCAGGAATCCTCATGGACTTTGGGAAAGGCTCAAGTAATAGCAGATATGAATCTGGTAAATATAGTGCTGTCAGAACAGAACTGTCAGTGGGCATAAAATAGTTTTATTTAATTTCTGGTATAAATCACAGTTGTCTTATGTGAGGTTTTTGTCCAACCAAGTAAGAACAAGCTTCCTCTTCTTTAAAAGCCTGCCAAAAAAAAAAGAGGAAGAGCTTATTTTCTCTAGACTAAAGTTTTGTCTAATCTATTTGTACTTTTTTTTTTTTTAAAATCCAGTTGAGTATAGTGGCTGAAAGAGATTATTACAGCTCAGGAGGAAGATCGTATGTAACAATATAGACATGAAGAATTTAATTTTAAATAAAATTTCATTGCTTGAGAATTTGTAGCTCGCTCTTTCTTCAGAGATACCAGCTTTCTGTCTTCTACTCCAGACAAACTGCTTTTTGCTGATGGTTTTAGCCACTATTTTTCTTCAGAGATTGGAGTTTCAGGGACTAGATTTTAAATCTTTTCACATGTAGAGAGGTCAGTAAAGGAAAGTTATTTCTCTGTAGCACTACAGTTCTCTGTAGCACTACAGTTCTTGGAAATTAACTTTCTTAAAGGCTTATGTTCTACAAACTTGGGTACTGATTCCTGGGTGAAGAATTCTAGATGCTTAACTCTGCAGTCACTGAACAGCTCTGCAGTAGCCGGAGGGACTGAGTACAGCACATGCACATATCTTTGTAAAATTAGTTGCCATAATTAGTTTATATCATAAATACAAAAGCATGTCTTGGTTGTTGAAGAGGTGATTACACTGCATAATATAACTTGATGTGTCATGTAGGAAGGTACTGGGGGATATAAACAGTTTAAACAAGCCATACTTACACACATTTATTTTAATAACATTTTAAAATCTTGAGCAATGAATTCATGAGAGTAGGTTTTGATTCTCTCACAGTATGAGAGAAGTGATAAATTCTCTTTGGGTTTTTTGTTTTGTTTCGCTGTTTTTTTTAAAAGCTCCTTAATGATGGGTACAAAATGTTAAATTCAATAGCTGGGGTTGATATTAAAATAACTGATGATTATACATGGAATTCTTTAGATAAACAAGTGTAATGTGAATGCTGTTGGGTTTTTTTTTCTTATGCATGCAAGGTGATTTCTTTAATTTCTAGTGTATCACTGTCTGAAAGTCTTCTGGAAGATTTATTAACCCCACCCTTCCCCCTCCTGCTTTTTAGGTCAAAGATAGCAAAGTGGCTACTTACAAGGACTGCAATAAAAACCCTCCGTTCCCCACGTTTTTTGCTGATGGAGATGAAAAACTACCAGAAGACTTGTATGATGAGGAGATTTTCCAGTTCACAGATCCATCTGTCACATATGCATAATGTTCTTCACATCTTTGAAAAAACACAATTTTGTTATTTTCACGAACTTTGCAATGCTGTATAAGAGTAAACCTATGAATTGCAGTCTGGCCAACTGACTTGAACACTTTAGATACTGCCGTTTTGGTCAGGTAATAAGATTTGCCACTGTCAATTTCAAACCTGTATTTAAAGCAGCAGGTGAGTCTTGAGGGGCAGGTTGTAAAGCACATCAAACAGTTTGTCTACAGTGATCTTTTGTCCTCTGTCACAGGCTGTGAAAAGTTACACATTGCTGAAAAACTGTTGTTTTGAAGATGGTTCCATTTAATTTTCTGAAAGCTACCAAACTTTCTGTTTCTCTTTTGTGGAAAGTATTCTGGCTAACTCTGATAATCAAAAAAACTTTCAAACCTGCTTTGGCATCTGGGGGGATGGATAAATCAGATGTGAGTCCAACTTTGTGAAGAATAATCCAAAATAAAACAGGAAAATGCATTGCTCTGTAGCAGCATGAGCTTGTTTTGCTTCCTTCTTTTCGCCAGAGCTCTTCCTCTCCTTTTGCTTTAATGTTGTGTTGAGTTTAATGTAGCAGATACCCAACAAATTTTCTAGAGGAAAGATGATGTCAACCACTGCCTGTCTCTTCAGAGAGTTCTGGCAGTGTGTACGGTGAGGGGATGTTCGGATGGGAAATGTTCAGTAACAAAGCAGCGCTAAGACTTGCAGTGGCCACCTGTTTGTCACCTTCACTGACAGCTTGTTCTGCACTTCACAGAGGATCCCTTGCATGATCTCTGGAGGAATATCTCCGCATCTACAGTCGTCTCTGTATTGGATTCTTATGCTGTTACGGGAGAGCTGTTACAAGGAAAACAGGCCAAATGTGAAGGATTTGTCTTTATGATGATGCTTATTTTTCTTCTGCCCCACCTTTCAACAATAGGTGGAATCAATACCCTCCTTTTATTTTTCATCTTACGTGATTTACTATTTATAAGTCTGATCTTTTGAACGCTGTAAATCTTCTCGCATACAGAAGCAAGTACCTGCATAACTGTCAGTGCCATCTCGGCGCTTGCTTACAAGCCCTGCAGTAGTTCGAGAATTTGCATATACTAAGCTACTGTTGATACTGTGGCAGTGCTATCTACTCATCTTTGCAGCTTCATCACAAGACATCATTAGATACCTAAAGTAAATATGAGATTCCAAAAGACCTTACTAATACTACCCAATTTAAAAGGTGATGTCCTTGTCATTATGATGTCTCTCAGTCACTGAAGATGTTTTGAATTTTTTTGTAATCGCTTGATGAAAACACATGCCATCTTAAAGAGGCATGTAGTACCGCATGTACTACTGGGTTGTAGTAGACGGGGAGATCATTAGAGACTATGGTATGGAAATGTGAACTGGTAAATACCTACATTGTAGGATATCCTCTTAGCGGGATTCAGTTGAATTAAAAATGCAATTCAAATGCTGATTATTCAGACTATTCATCAGCATGCTGAATAACAGCACCACCTTCATGCTTCCCCTTCTCTTCAGTAACAATGTCTCTGCAAGTGCAGACGTCACATACACACAGCAGATGTGATGCAAAAAGCCCATACATGTAGCAAATATCCAGTGGGATGTCATGTTCTGGCCATGATACTAGTAATGAGTGCAACCCGTCACCTGTTCCAGATATTTGCCATTTCCTTGAAGAGGTGTTTGGTGTTCAACCACCTGATTACAAAATAGATTTTAAAAATTACAGCATTTCAAGTTTACTTGCTGTTGATGACATATAAATCAGGGTGTGTCCAAATGAGTGTAACCTGCTGTCGTGCTCTGGTTTATGGGATAATTCTGGCACACATATGCTTTCCTTGAGGAACTTTTTTGTTGGTTGGTGGGTTTTGGGGTTTTTTTGGGTTTTGGGTTTTTTTAACTTAATTGGTAAATTGGTAATGATCCTGGACTATCACTGAGATGACCACACAGAGACATGCTTTCTCCTACTTGGTTTCTCAGCCCGAAGTTCCAGGACTGTGGGATCCTCTCCTGTAAGTTGTTATATTTTGCGTTCGCTTTCAGTGTATGGCTTGGAAAGCACCAAGAATCAAACGTGAGCTCAAAGGGACCCACAGATTTAAAAAAGTAAATTAAAATTAACGCTGTATCAAATGAGATTTCAGCTTGAGAGGAAAATCGACAACCTACTTCAATTCCTGTTTCTTTGGTAAGAGAACTCCCTTTTTGGCATAAACAGTGAAATTCCAGTTATCTGATCATGTTACTTTTTAGCTTCATTGTCCAGGGAATGACTGGAGTCATTCAGGGAATTCTGTGGTTAACATTGCCTTCCATTTGTTTAGCTTTAAAATTTCTGTTGAAGCCTCTATACTATCAGAGTAGTCTCTGCAGTTGTGCTTTTGAAATGCATGCTGGATGTGAGCCATATGATTTTTTCCAGGTGCTGCTTTTTCAGGTAGTTATTGGTCTCAATTTTCTTGAGATGTACAGGTGAAGCCTTTTCCATCTTTGTTTACCAAGAGTGCTTGGACCCTAAAGAAAAGAGCTTTCATAGCTCAAGTAAAGACTGATGTCCTGAAGGTAAGTATTTTCTGTAGAGCAGATGCAGGGTGAGATGGGTAAGATCTATTGATGTGAGCTCAGAGTAGTGCAACCTAGATTGGAACATAAACATTTATTAGACCTGTTCTTCCATCAGGCACTGGAAGGCTTATGGTGTTCTGTATTTAATTTTCCATACGTTCCCCATCTCTCCGTCTTCTGCTCTTCTGACTAATGAAGGGGCTTTGTGCAGTAGAAAGGCGAGCTGAATTTTATTTCAAGGAGCAAAATTGTTCAGAAGTGTAATGACACCAAATGCTTTAAGCCCACCTACAAGTTTGTTCTTAGAAAAGGCTAAGGGTGCTTACTGAAGTATTTTTAGATTCTATCGAAGGTGCTGGAGCTGAGTGTTTATTCTTTACTCCCTCAACATGGCTGAAGGTTGTTGTGGCTTATCGAGCAGATGTGCTTTTAAGAGTCAAATAAAAGCAGGCAAAATTAGGCAAATACCAAGTACTCATGCCTCAGATGAGCCAACAGTTTCTTGTGCTAAAGGATGTGTTTTCTGAAAAGGCAAACCAAGGGCTCTGTTGCAAGTAGATATCTGTGCATTTTGTTGCTGTTCCTGAGTACTGAAAGATTAGAGCCATCAGGGACCATATGCCCAGGCAGCAACAACAGCAACAAAAAGAAGCTCTTATTCCATGTTACCTGTAGATTACTAAAGAAGAAGGAGCTGAACATGTTACCAGGAGTCTGAATCCCATAGGACAACATCCTACCCAGTGTTGCAGTCTGTTTTGCTGTCTGAGGAAGTAATTGTCGGCGAGCTCTGCTACCACTGCCGTAACTTGTGAAGCAGTTGAGATCCGCCGTGAATTGTGTACCTGTTTCAGCACAGAGAGAGAACAAAGTATTGATCTCCTCTGGGAGTATAACGCTTGAAAGTTGTGTGCTCTCTCCTCGGCCCCTCCTGTGTCCTTGGGCTGGTAAAGGCCCTGTGCTTTCCCTAGCATGGTACCGTTTTGCTTTGCGATGCTGAAAAATCAGAAGGGGATCCAGCAAAAAGCATGAGTGCTTTTAAAACCATGAGTGCGAGTACGTTTATTGTGTCCTCTACTTTATTACTACCTTAGCAGGAAACCTGTTGTGCAGCTCTTCTTTTCTTGCGTTTTCTGGCAGAACATACACCAGTGCCCGTACACCCTGGGAATTTGACTGTGCCTGGAGCTGCCTGTAACGATGAGGCAGAATGCGGATACCAAGCAGTTTCTTCATAGTTAGTCTGCTTTCTGCAGGCATTTGGGAATATAAGGGTTGTGAGCAAGGCGTTGAGCTGGGGTTTGCATGTCCAGGAGCACTTTACCCCCTCCTTAGGCTCTTCTGGTTGTTTGGGCTAGTGGGGTGTTTCTAACATCACTGACACGCTGCTTTGGAGGAGGATGTATGGTTAAGCTTTAGCTGGATCCATGGCTTCACGGCGCGCGCGACTGCTTTGAAAAATAAATACTCTTGATTAATAACCCCTCTCAGTGGTTCTAATAGTACATGAATAAACAGTGGCAAGCTTACAATGTAAGTTGAAGGTAAAAAGACAGCAGGAAGAGGAAATCAAAACACTCATCTATCACTTGACAACATAATTGCAGTCATTGATGATAAACAAGGAGAGTTTAGTCCTCTTGAATCCATACTTTTAAATACCATTGCTCTGTCATTACGTGAGACCGGTAAACATTTTCCTTTGCTATTTTCACTTGATGTGGAAAAATGTGGTTTGTTCTGTTAGCATTTAACAAATATTATTCTAGTAAGCTGAAGGGATGACAGGAGTTTGTATGTAGAATTTCACCTTCCTCTACCCTCTGTGTGGATTTTGTAGCCTGGTATGGCCCGAGCTTTTCCTGAAATTACTGTTTCCTTGCTGAATTCTAAGTGTTCTGGAGGACTGAAAGAAGACTGCTTACAACGTAAACCGTGAGTGAGGCTGATCCGTGTAACTCGGCTGCCTCGGCAATGCCCGGCAGCGGAGAGCCCGACAGCCCCACCAGCGGCTTTGCACCGGCAGCCCCACGCAGGGCAGGCGAGCGCGCCGGTGCAAGCCCCGTACCGGTGAGCTCCAGCACGGAGGGCTCCTACATGATGCCAAGGTAATGGCTATTTAAAAGAAATTGCTGGCCCAGTCCTAGGGTGCTTCATAAAGTCTGGCTAAGAGAGGGGTGTTTCCTGCCCAAACAGCCACAGCGAGGACGGTGGTGGGGTTCGTTCATTTGATGAGTGCTGGGTCTGTAACCCTATTGCTTGGCTGGGATCCTTCTCCTGATTTATGTCGTTCCCACATCTCCTTGAAATTTAATGTGGGAGCGCCTCGGTTTCATAATTGTAAGCATTACTTGTACACCGTGTCTTCTAATAATTAGCTCCTATGCCCTTCAGTGCACAGATAGTGCTTATTAATTGCATTTAATGAGCACCTCACCTGCAGCAAATTGCCCTGCACTGTTACATGCCTTAGTGTGTAACACAGCATAGTATGATTTATTTATATAACACACTTGATGGCACTTAACAGCTGTAAAAACATGCAAAAATGCTGACCTTGGTCTTGGGTATTTCTTGGTTTTGCAGAAAGCGTGCAATTTCTGGTGGAGGAATTTAAGTTGATTACATGTAGCCTTAACGTTACCACACCAGAAAGAGAATTGACTTCAATTGGTGCAGCTCTGCTGTGTTTGAAGTGTGGCAGCAAAACAGATAGAAAGCTGGCAGTTGTTTCTGGGGGTTCTGTCATAGTGCGTATTGCAGCAAGGTGTGTCAGGTAGTGAAAGGGGTACCTTAGGACTGATGGTCTCCAAATTAATGCAGCCTGCTGATCTGCCTCATGAAGTAAGGTCCTGCCCAGAAAGATGTGTGATGTGAACTGGGGAGGACTCTCACATCGGTTCAGTCCCCAGCCGTTCTGTCAGCGCACTCGTCCTGGCATCTCTCCCCTCATTTTACAGAAGTCTGTGCATGGTAAGTGTGAATGTGTCACTGGGGTGGGATTCATGAGAAAGATTTCCAGCAGCATCAGTGTCCAGGATAACGGGAGGACGAATAATGTCCTAGTTCTCTATACTTTTGTCCCACTTTCCTCATTCCAGCAGGATATCGCGTGTGGGTTCCCACCTACGTGTATGGCTGATATGCCATAGACTCATTTCTGTTTGAATACCGAAGACCTGAGGCATGTTCTAGCTTTCTGATCTAAGTGGGCAACTGGTAATTTGCAGAATTAGAGCACCTACCGAGCTACTGCCCGTGATGAATTGAAAATCACTGCTTGTGAATAATTTGATTTTTGGGTTAACATTCACTTTCATGGCAGTAACTTGGAGCACTAGAACAGAACCCAAAGGAGGCAATCAGCTGAGAATGCGAGTGCAGTTTCCAGTGCGAATGCAGACAATGGCTTGAATTATTTGCTGTGATCTGATGAGTATACGCTGGAGATGGAGCCTTCTGGGCTCTGGTGCTTACTGCCATGTCTCTAATTCCGGTGTGTAAAATCTTCTGGCATAAGCTGTACATATTGAAGTCAATCTATGGATGAATCCAGCGTTTGGGGATTTGGGAGGGGTGGGATTGCAAGGGGAGGTTGTTAACAAAAAAATTGGCTTAAACCAATTTCATATCGTTCAAATTGTGCTATATAATTTCCTTCACATTTCCCTGGGTGACACAGTCTTACAGTCAGCTAAGTCAAGTTTTCATCTGTTTTCATCTCCTTCCTCATTTCCTTTCTAAGTAGTAGAAAATGTTAAAAAATGTGGGGGTTTTTTGCAGGTACTCAAAACAATAACCTTGAAGAGGGTTCCTTGGCAACCTGCTGCTCTATTGAGAAGCAGTATGATTCATCTTTCATAGGCAAGACAGACATTTTATAAAAACTTTCTTTTGTTATTTCTACAAGATCAAGAGGAAGGATTAACATTGCTGAAGCAAAGGCTTTTCTGCATGTGGCCTCTCTGAAATCAGTGTTCCACAGATTCATGCCAAATCCTGCCTGAAACGTGTTGTTGCTCCATGCAGCAATGAACTCGCAGCATGAATTACAGTTTTGGTGCCTCAGTCTTGTTTAAAATGCATCTGCCCAGCATCACACAAAATAGGTATGAGAGAATTTGGCAGTGGGTGATGAGAGACTTACTGCATGGTGTGGATAGTTCAAAATCACGGTACCTTTCTCTGCAGTTACCAAGAAAGGCATTTTTGGCTGCTGGTTTGTTCTCCAGTTGCACCACCTGTTTCCAAAGGGAGATTTTCCTCAGGAGCTTCCATGTACTTCCTTAGGCTAACCTCAAATTTTCCTTTATTTGGCCTGAAATTTTAGAGCTGCGTATGGAGAAATAGCCTGATAGAAAAGAAACCGATTTGATTTCTTTTCCCTCATCTTCCATTTCCCTCGATCACAGGTCAACAGAGAACTGCTTTCCCCGAATGCCACTTAAAGAGAAAATAAATTGTTTTCTGTGAAATTGCCAGTTGATTTCTAAACTGCTATTTCACCCCCGCAGAGAAGATGCTGTGAAATGTCCTTTGGCTCTTTGTCACCCCATCTTGGATCCATAAGGCCACAGCTCTGAGCCCGAAGGCTATCAGCCTGCAGCAGCAGCAAGCACCGGAGGCAGAATGTTTCGAGCTTTGTTACACGAAGCTATTTGACAATTTAATGGTGCAGCCGCTGAAGCTGACCTGTTACGGGGTGCGTGGAAGGAGTTCCAGGGAGGCTTCGTCTTTTCATGCTATTGGAAAGCCAAGAAGTGCTTTTGGAAGCCCTGTTATGCTAGGTACCCTGCACAGTGGCTGCTCTTACAGCTGTGAACTTCTACAGCTCTGAGTTAGTAGCTGAATAATCCAAACCACACATTGTATACACTGTGTGTGTACGTGCCTGTCCTCCGGCGCTGGCTGTTTGTTCATTTCTGATCGGGAGACTGAGTGACAGGCTTTCAAGCATCGCCTGTTTACAGTGCAGCGAAACTGCTCCAGTTGGCAAAGCAGTCTGTTCTCTGCGCTCTTTGAAGGAAGAAAAAAAATCAAACGGAGTCCTGAAACTTCAGTGTAGACATGTAGGCAAAAGCGTTGGCCTTCTCCCCTATTGCGCATCCCCCGCAATCAGATCTGTCGTGTTCACTGATGTCCAAAAATGTGCGCTTTGATGTCAACACAAAACTTGCTCTTGTCTGAAATGCAAGCCTGTATCAGAAATATCATCAGGTGGTGTCATCTGTTCTCACTGAAGCCAGTGTTTTAACTGGTCATCTTCTCTTAATCACTTAATGAGCTTTATTGTGGATGATTAAAAGTGATTGCTTATTTGCAAGCATAGAGAGATTTTGACAAAACAATTTCATAGTTATTAAACATCAAGTTAAAATAATTGCTGTGTTGTAAACATAGAAGTAGCTCATCCATTAATTCACATTTAGGAAACCTAATGAATTATTAGTGCCCGACTCTTTATTTATAAAGTATTTTTACAACCACAGATTCTTATCTTTGCAAATGCTGTTACATGTGTTTAAATTTATGCTGGTAAGCAGCGGCTTCAAGAGAGCACAAGCCTGTGAGATCTCAGTAAACTGCAAAATTTATCCCCCATCCCACAGCCTGTGGAATTTAAATGAAGCAGGACAAGCATTTTGTGAGGTCCTGGGGAAGCAGGGGCTGCTCAGAAAAGGGGTTTGTAGGAGAAGAGAGTAAATGCTTGGCAGCTGCGGACCGGGCACAGCTGCACCAGCTGTTACAGCTGTGCTGCACCGAGGGCACCGCACCTGAAAGCTGATGGGGAGAGAGAGGAGTGAGGAGGGAGTGAGGAGAAGGGTGTGCAAGGAGCGTGAGGAGCCCAGCATCGCAGGCACCGGGGAAGGAGAGCCCGAGGGCCAGCAGAGGCATTCGCAGAGGAGCAGTTCCGCTGACAGGAGAGAAACGCGGCTTCATGCTGCAGGTTGGTGGGAGCAAGGGAAGGGACTGTAAAGCCAGGTTGGACGTGGGTAGAAAATCGAGGAAGTGTTTGTAGCTAAGGACTGTGTTGAAAGGATCCGGCCGGGCATCATCTGAGAGAATGACCTGACAGAATCGCATAGATAAACTCGCAGAAGGGCAAGGCTGGAGGAAGATGGGGGGATAAAGATGCCCCGTGCGCTCGGTGAGCCTGCTTTAACCCAGCTGAAAAGATAAGCAACCCTCTTGAAAGGAGGAATTCAGGCACGTAATCTTCAGAAGAGGAATTCAAGCGCTGAATTATTTTCTGAGGAAGGTGCCTGCCGGTTACCCGCAGCTAGACTTTCATTCCCTGATTAAGGGCAGGATTTAAATTTCAGCCCTGTCCTTGGTGACTCCTATGAGCTGTCTTAAGTAGTCCCCTGCTTGCTGTGCTGGCTGCTGCGTGCTCTTGGTACCGAGACCTTTTTGGTCCGGGGCCAACAGGACCTACAGACCTCACATTTTGAAAGCTGAGCACAATGCGAGGACGATCTGTGCTGAGGTGTCCATCAGCCTCTGCCCCTCTGTCCTCCTCTCATTTGTCTCTACTTGCCTCCCTGCGGCAGTGGCTGTCAGTCATTTAATAACAAACTTAATTACTGCCGGCGACTTGTTGGGGGTGTTATGGCCAGTAAACTTACTGCAACAGCCAACAAGAAATAGAGAAAATGCAATACATTAGATGGGTGGAGGAAGAGAAAGTGTTGTGGGAGGAGTTAAATAGAGAAAATACTTCATTCTGCATCTCGTACATACCCAAAATTAGCTACAGAGAAATGTTTGAGTAGAGAGGGAATGTAGGATCAGGCCTAGATGTAACTTTACCTCTGGTGCTTGATGTCTGTGGGATGTCACACGTCATAGTCCCGCTCCTGATACTTCTACAGGTTCACTTGGAATTTAACATGTGTCTGACAGGCTCTGTGACTGATCACATCTGTGCCTTCCCAGCGGTTCTTACACAGCACAGATTATGTTAACATCTCCAGAAAGCTGTTGACAGATAAAATCCTAAAAGGTGATAATATCTTAATAATAGCTGAGCTTTCTTCTTCTTTTTTTTTCTTTTTTTTAACTTCTTTTAATCTTTTTTCCTTTTTTTTTTTTTTTAATTTTTTTTTTCCCCTTCAGTACCTCACTGTAACTGCCAGCCAGGTCTGCAAACCCTGGTCGTCTGTTATCAGGCACTGCAGGGTTGGCGTGACAGCAACGGTGCTTGGGTTCTGCACGTGGAAGTCCACCGGTTTGAGTTTCTCCTGTGAGGAACAGAGGATGCTTGGCTCCTTTGTTGCAGAGAGCTGAAGGATAGATTTTATTTCACATTAATTTAACCCACTTTTCCTCAGCTGCCTCTTTCCTTCTCTACTTCGTTCACTTTTCCTTTGCATTTAAAATAGGGAACAGCAGGGCAGGATCTGACCATTTTTGCACTTTGTGGGTTCAAGTATTCAAAAGCAAAACTTAAAATTCTCCAAGGTTCATTAGTTTACAGACTAGAAATTGGATCCCATCAAATCTAGCTGCAGATTTTATAGGTTCACAGATTAAGTAACCAAATAGTTAGCTAAAGTCTACCTTGTATAGGTAGAGATTCCTAATTTCATACCATTTCTAGCTATAATTCCTAATTTCATACCATTTCAGTGCAAAGCTACACTTTTTTTTAAATCCCTGAAATAGAAATATACATTTTTGCATGTTCTGCTGTGAAGCCTGACCCAAGGGAGCCTGCATGAAAGGAGCGAATGTGGGTGTACCGTCTCCACAGCGACAATAACTCAAAAGAAGGTGGAGGGCAGGCTTTGCCAAGGCAGCTCTTCACCTGAAGGACTGGGATAACTGGGGGTGACTGGGAAAGCAGTGACAGTAAGACATGGCTTGTACTGGAGGACTGCAGGACCACATGTGCTTCCAGCTCTGGAGAACGTGTGCTCCTCTCCAGCCAAATGCTTTCCTGTCACCGGGAGGTGACAGCAGGATTGTTCCTCCAGCCTCAAAACTGGTGCCAGTGCTGGAACCTCTGGTGAGCTATAGAGCCAAATATCGTGTCCCAACTCTTGTCACATCCTGAGAGTCCTTCCCTGCTCTAGCACAGGGAAGCCTTTCCACCTAAATATAACTGGTCTGAGGGCTCCGCTGATGTGGTGAACATCTGTGGTGAGCAGATTTCAAATTGTAGAAATCTGCATTTTGTTCCTCAACAGCTCCCCATACAGGTTACTAAGGTTAATGTATATAACAGCGTCTGGTCTCACTCCCAGTGGATGGCTGAAGACCGTCGGCCCCTTTTGTTTGCTATTTTGCAGGTTTACTTGTAGGACTCAGAGATGCAATGAGAGACATGGACGTCTGGGTGCTGCATCTCAGGAAAGTTTGCAGCATCATTTTTTGTTTCCGTTTGGTCAGTAAATGTTCATTGGTTCCCACAGGAACACAGGTAAGCCAATGCTGAGTGCCTTGGAGAAGTCTATGCCCTAAATGACATTAAAAAAAGTGGCCCCCAAAAGTGTGTGTGCAACAGAGAATTTGAGTTAAATCCAGGCTGGCAAAAAAATCAAGCCTGAAAAAGTTTTGTTTGTATCCAGGAAAATTACCTAACTCTAATGTTAAAAAATTCAATACTTTTCTACCTTCCTCCATGAGTTTCTGTCTACGCTTCATGCAGTAACTGCAGAATGCTGTAGGCTACAATATTAATTTGAACTAACGGCTCAGGTGCTTGGGTTTTCAATAAGTTCGTTCATCTATAAACTAGCCAGACCTTTATGAGAAAGAAAGAACGAACTTCTCTCACTCATAATATATTACTAATGAAAGCAGGAGACCTTATGTATGTACTTTGCATGGACAGATGCAGCTCAGCTCTCCATTGTGTTCTGAGGCAATGTAGCATAGTTTTCAAATGAGTTGCAGTGGCACAGGCTGCAAAGCAACAAAGCCAAGCGAGTCTTAAGGGACTTAACAATTACTATTCAGAAAATCAGAGCAAGCTATTCTTCAGTCTGGAAAAATTTCAGGTCATCTAATTAGGAGGGTGCACCACTGGCAGCGTGAGTAGGAACCCCAGTGCTTGTTGGAAAATTTTCCTCACCTCCATTTTACCCTTCAAGATGAGTTGTATCTTGCCCAGGGTTTCAGCATGTGATGATTCAGGTGGGACGTGCAGGAGCTGGTATTGGCCGCGCTGCCCCTGCAGTGAAGCTGCTGCCAGCCCTTGACTCTATGGGGAACGCAGACAGCTCTGCCCCAAGCTCAGAGCTGGTTCCCTTTCTTGCAGCCCACAAAGGGCTCCCATGGCCCTGGAGGTAGTCTCAATGTTCGCTAGCAAATTACACCAGCCAAGCACCATCTTATTTACCGGGTCCATTGAACAAACAGGTATGAGGCAACCAAACCACCTCGGCTGTTCCAAGAGGCTTCTGTGCAGCAGCTCCAGGCCAGACCGGGGGCTGGAGCTCCCTGTGGGCAGCATGGAACAGCTCACCTGGCATTGCTTGTGCTAAAAGGGCTTGTGCTGCTGTCTGTATTCATGCCCTGGACCCCAAATTCCTTCAGCAGAGCAGGGAGTGATGCAGCCTCTTAGACACAAGGAAAAGCTAACAGATCTTTGCTGATGCCTTAGCAAAACCACATCACTGGAGCTACTATAGACTTATATGAGGAGATTTATTTGAGTCTTTGAAAGAACCAGAAAGCAAAAATAAGTTAATAATTATTTTCTTTTTAAAAAAGGAAACTGTTAGCAGCTTCTTGCTGTCTTTTGCTTTAATTAGTCTCATGTTCCCACGAACACTGTGAAATCCAAACAGCAGATGAAGCATCTTGTTAAATGCACCTTGTATCCAATCCTAGTCCCACAGTCCCACAAGTCTCCAAGCCAAGAAAATGAGAGAGCAGGAGACAAGCTCTGTTTGCAAGTTTCGTTATCACAACAAATCTTAATAATCCATTCCTTTTCATTGCAGGTTGACCACACTTTTTTTCTTACCATCCTACACGTCACTGTCTAATTAAGGTGCAAAACAAGGTGGAGAAGGTGGCCCTGTACTTTTCAAATGTTCAGTTTTCGTATGGCTTTTTTTGCTTCGGATGAATGGGCTTCCTTTACAGAAAAGTTGATACCTCTGCCTTATAAGCTAATTTGACCTATCTGCTCACTGTTTGTTGAGGGTCATCTCTGGAAATCCTTATTCAGAGTCTAATATTCCTACTTGCTGTCGTTAATAACAGCAGTTGCAACAACCATAACAAGTGCTGCTTATGTTACCAAAGGCCTTAGGCAGTCCTGTTGCAAAGTGGCCCTCTCCTTCGCTTCCACTGCTGTACCTCTGGGACGGTCTTTGCCTGGAAGAGCTACTAAAGTCTGCGAGAGAGGAGCCAGAGGAACCGCGCCTCTCTGCTGGGTCAGCCCCTCTCTCTGGAGCTAACGGAGCTGAACCCCTGGTCAGTGAAGGAGGATCCCAAAGGCTGGTGGCCCCTACGGAAGACCTGCGTTCTTCAGGTCCTGGGTAGTCCAAGTTAAACCCATACCAGCTTGGGGATCGATGAAGCAAACCAACAGAATGAAAAGGCTGAACAATGTGAAACAGGAAGCTTAAGTAAAAATGAAAAGCCTGACTGCGCTTCACGTTCTGCTTGTGGTGACTGATATTTTAAAAAGAAGCACCTGAATTTAGTCTCCTAAATTCAGTTTTGCTTATTTTTGAACTATGACATCTCATTAGCTAGGTGTTTCAAATTATTTGGCTATTGATTTAGGTACCTAAAATTTAGATGTAAGAAATTTAAGGCAGTCTTGAAAAAAGCTCTGATCTGCTCCGTTGGATTAGATCTTTGCATTCTGCTCCTCATACTCGCCTGTAAGCTGGGATAATGTCTGCAGTTGTGGCTTGGGAGGTTCAGGATGGACATTAGGAAGAAATTTCTCCACGCTGGAAGAGGTTACTGAGAAGCCGTAGGTTAAGCAAAGCTCAGACGAGTGTCTGAGGGAGAGTCAGAGATGTACGAATGATGGGAAGGCAACTACTGCACATTGGCACCCGCGATCCTCAGCCAACATTTCTGGGACTCTGTGAAAACAACCCTGGGCTGTCTGTATTTCAAGTATAGGCCAGCAAGTTAATCTTCATGGCTATGGAATGGCCAAAAAGAAAATGATAAAAGACAACACAGATTTTTGTTTTACAGTGTATTCAGAAAAGACAGGAATTTTTTTTTTTTTTAATGAAATGTGCTATCAAAATCCTTGCCGTGCATTTCCCATCCCCAACAAGCCAATCTCGCAGTTCCTGACTACAGCCGTAGTTTAATCACTAGCTGCGTTTCATACTGGAGCAAACCATGTGGCTACAATCATGTTTTCAGACTCAATCTTAAAGTTAGCTTTATTTTTGCCAATAATCTTTAGCAACGCTTGATGGATCTGCCTATTTCAGCGGGCTCTGTCTTCAGGTTTTCGGTAGCCCTTCCGCAGCCGGGCTCTCGCTGGGTGCGTGAGCGAAGGCGAGCGTGAGCTGGTGTGAGTTCCTGCTCTGGGCAGGAGGGACACGTGCACAGTCTGGGGCAGCTCAGAGGGATTTTACACTCGAAGAAGTCACAAACCATGTGATTCTTTGCTAGATGCCATGAGATATGGCCCCAGAAAAGTCACCGATAACATCATTTCCTATGACAGTCCCTAGGTAAGCTGTCACCTCTGAGCTGCTGAGCCCAGAGTCGTGTTCAGCCTCCCAACTTTTTGTTCCAAGAAACTGCACCAGCTTCTTCCCCACCGGAGAGCAGCTGGTTTTTCCCCGTGGGAGCAGAGCCTGACACCCTGTGCAAACAGTCCTGTTGCGCTGCACAGTGTGGGGCTGGATGGCAAAGCCTGGCTCGCTGTGAATCATTTGGGGATGTTGCAAATTAGATACAGCCTTAGCCGATAGGTATTGTCCTCGCTCTAGCAAAGCCTCCAAGTGAGAATGTCCCTTGATAAAGCTTCTAGCCCCAGATGTTTGTCTCTGCCTCCTTAGTGAAGGGTGAATTGGTTTTATCACGCTGGTCCATCTTCCTCTGCTCTCCTCCCTCCCCCCAGAAAAATAATTTATTTCTCCCTCTCCTAATAGACGACTTCGATTTAACATACAGAGTCTGGAGATTTGGTCTCTCTGATTTTCACTCATGTGGGATAAAACCGGCTGTGAATTATTTATAGCATCAACCCAAGTCCATTTTTTTTTTTCCCCCCTTTTATACTCGTGAATTAAGCGGAGTTCAAATGAGTGTCTGTGAGAGAGGTGGTGGGAGGCTTTAAAGAGGTGAAAATAACAGGAAGACAGCTGCTGCACGTTGGCTCCGTCGGTGTGGCTCAGCACCTCCCCGTCGACCGGGGGACCGATCGACTTGCATTAATAAGAACACACTTAATATTAAAAAAAGCAGAGAAACTCTTCTGCCTGGCCGGGTTTCCATTTGTTCTGCAGTTTACCTTTCTCCACAGGCTCATCAGAAATAGAAAGTGCCATTGTGCCGATGATTGCTGGGTTTCTTTTCAGAGGAGCGGGAGAGGGGGAACAAGATACAATTTAGACTTTACAATGTGGAGGTGCAGAAAGAGAAGTCCGAATCGTTGCCGTGCCTGCTATTACCAAAAATGCTTTCAATGTTTCGGAAAAAGCCTACCCTGCCGGGTGGGAGGGTGGAGGTAGCCCTGAGGGTGCTGAGACCCCTGTCCCCACAACTTGTCTGCAGAGTCCAAAGGAGCAGCTGGGGCACGGGGCCGGTTTTTGGGCCCACGGAGTGGACCCGGGCAGCCCAGGAGAATGTCGTATGAAAGGTTGAGTGCCACAGTCCACCCATCTCCCTGAAGCACAACAAAATGTCGTGTCCCAGTGGAGGGGCCCTGGTTCCCTCCGGAAAATCTTGGCCGACCTCTGCAGACAGCTCATCTCTTCTTACAGAAGCTGTAAACAGTTCGGGGTAGGTGTATTTTCATTCTCAGTGGCTTGTAAAAGCCCTCTGCAGTTTGATCGTTCTGTAAATAGCAATAACATTTAGGTCCTGCTGAGAAATGTGCTTGGTACAAAGTCCTGCAGGAAAATGTACTTACCGCCGAGCCCAGATGGAGGATTTTGAAGGGGGTCACAACTCTCTGCGTGTTACGTGGGGCCCAAACGAAGCTCTGAGGGAATGCAAAGTGCTTGTGCCCGGTGGGATGGATGCCTGAGGTGAGGGTGTCGGGCAAGGACCTGGTGCGGCTCCGGGGAAGGAAGCTGCTCCTCGGCCCTGCGCTGCCGACCTTCACCGATCGCCGTGCCCCAGCAGCCCCATTCACCTGGGAGGTCTGCTCAGTCACTGGGGACGGCCGCCTCCATCAGCTCTCCCTGATGTTTGGGGAAAGATTTTGAGCCACCCGAGGGGTGAGTTGGTCCCTCTGTGTTTGCAGCAAGGAAAAGTGTCCGAAGCCCGGGGGATTTCCTAGTCTTGTAAGATGTAGCCTTGCACCTGAACCTCAAGCATCCAAAACAACCTAGCGACGCTCAGCCGTGCAAAAGCATCAGGTGGGGCCAAGACAGAGCAGAGAGGAAAGTGTGGTAGTGCCTAAGGAGACATCCCTGTGAGGCCACCCGGGCCTGGTACCATGATCTGGCCATGCATCGGGGCTCGTG
Source organism: Mycteria americana (assembly GCF_035582795.1). Lineage (NCBI taxonomy): Eukaryota > Metazoa > Chordata > Aves > Ciconiiformes > Ciconiidae > Mycteria > Mycteria americana. The sequence continues at coordinate 48,340,054 of NC_134366.1, read as the reverse complement.
TGTGCCATGGGTGCCATTTCACTCCAGACGCTGGGTAGATGAGATCATGGAGCTGACTGGTCCCTGCTCCTCCTCCGCCCCCACACATATACTCTTGATTTACTATGTCCGTACCACTGCCAGGCCTTTTATTAGCACTAGATGAGAGGTGGACATTTGAGTAAATGGTCTAATTTTCCATTGTGCAGAAATATTCCTTCTACTTTTGTGAGAAGGATGAGCAAGAGGCTCATCGACACGTAAGCAAAAACCGGCTGGCTTGTGCTTCTTCGCTGCCCTGGCGTGGTGAAACAGGGACTTCTCTACGTACCGTGCAACCTTACACACAACAACAGGTTGGTAAACTATGGCTGTGTTCAAAGCTTGATGTTGAAAACATTTTTGCTGCATTGATAAGTAGGAAATTGCACTGCGGAGAACTTTCTTAAGAGACATCTTTAATTTTCTCTGTTATTTTGTCATTGCTAGTAAGTGCGTGCCCCGCTTAATTATCATTGCTCCATGTGCTCCCAAGGATTTAGTCCTTTCCTCTCCTCCGATCATGAGCCAACTTCTCCTGTGGGGAAGTGTCTCAAGATGGAGCCTTAAAGGAAGAAATGCGCTGTAGGATCTTTGCAAGGTTTTTGCCAGGCTCCTTTAGGTGAGAGTAGGGTTTTACCCATCCATCGCAAAATAAGCAGCTGTCACCTCCATGCACTGAAAATGCCTAAAAACTGTGCCCGTCATCAGTGGAGGACTCCGTACGCAGATGTATCTGGGGAAGCTGGGTGGGGATGTGTCTGCTGTGATGGGTGATGTTCCCTTCTGGTGTTTTAGCTGTGCTGAACTGGGCCTGTTGGGTGTGGGGGTTGATTTTACCACATCCTTCAATGGTAACTCAGGCTAGCTTGTGATCAAAGCCAAAATGAGAGCCATGTTGTGACATTTGGAAAGGATATAGTGAAAACTCTTTAAATGTTATTGGGTCACTGAGAAAGGATGGGGTTGGTGTTGGCGCAGACACAGCACTTAAGGAGCTCGGGTGTTTCTAAATAGGCTTCTGCCCTCTTTTTTCCCTTTTTACAAACGGTGTTTGACCCCACTATTGTGGAGCCAGCTGGGAAAGCGCAGATGAAGGAGAGCTATAAAGGTCTCTTTCCAACAGCCCTGTTTTAGGAACCCACCCACTCAGGGCAGAAGTTGAGAGAAACTGGCTTTGCTGAAGAGGGTCACCCAACTGGGCACGAAGCCGGGCCAATGCTCACTTGTCCGAAGGGCTGTTGCCCTTCAGACAAGAGAGTTCTGTTCCACAGGGCTGTGATTTAAGGGCCATACTAATCCATACGACATCTCCGAAGATAGTTGTATTAGTGTTTCCATCTGTTTCTTAACTATTTCATAGGGGTTTTTTTATAGTGAGGATGTACTTTGGAAGCTGTGCTGGTTTCAGCTGGAATAGAGTTAATTTTCTTCCTAGTAGCTGGTATAGTGCTGTGTTTTGGATTTAGGATGAGAATAATGTTGATAACACACTGATGTTTTAGTTGTTGCTAAGTAGTGCTTATACTAAGTCAAGGACTTTCCAGCTTCCCATGCTCTGCCAGGTGCACAAGAAGCGGGGAGGGGGCACAGCCAGGACAGCTGACCCCAACTGGCCAAAGGGCTATTCCATACCATATGGCGTCATGCCCAGTATATAAACTGGGGGTAGTTGGCCGGGGGGCAGTGATCGCTGCTCGGGGACTGGCTGGGCGTTGGTCAGCGGGTGGTGAGCAATTGCATTGTGCATCACTTGTTTTGTGTATTCTTTTATCATCATTATTATTATTTTCTCTTCCACTGCTGTCCTATTAAACTGTCTTTATCTCAACCCACGATTTTTTTTTTTTTTTCCTATTCTCTCCCCTGTCCCACCGGGGGGGGAGGGTGAGTGAGCAGCTCTGTGGTGCTTAGTTGCCAACTGGGGTTAAACTACGACAGAGGCTATTGCGTGTTTCCCCCCAAAAACTGAAAAGTTACTATTTTTCATTAAACATAACAACATTTTTTTCTACAGAACTTGAAATAATTGTTTGTTTCTGGTACTTCTGAACTCCATCTGGTTAGTTTTTCTCCATATGTTTGTTGTTATGGCTGCCTTTAAAAAGCGCTGAGCGTTATGTCTCTGCTTCATCCTCTTGATTTTTATTCATGTCACTAATAATGGCACCATTTCTGATCACAGTGACTCGGCATTCAGAATCAGCCATGTCAGTCAATGGATACGTTTTCCTCCTGCAGAGAAAAATGGTTTGCCTAACTTCATTGGGGCAAATAAAATATATTATCTTACAGCCATCAGTGCCTCTGCCTTCCTCTCATTAGAGTCAGTAAAAACTTCCCTCTGATTCCTGGGGCCTTTGGATTAGGCCATTATAGAGAATGGGGCTTCTTGAAATAAAAAGTATTTTTCTATTTTCATAAGTTACAGTTACAAACTTGCTGGATTTGATCACTGATGGTTTTGAAGCTGAAGATCAGTTTCAAATAAATGCCAGTTCCCAAATTCACAGGATTGTGGGGTTTTTTCTTTCATTATGCTGTGTTTATCAAGGCAAGGTTTATTTTCACCCTGGAGTGCAGTCACACTCCCACTTCAAGTCTGCCAGAATCAGCAGCAATCCTTGTGGAAGTGACCCAACTGCACAGACAGCCCATAGAACAGTAGAGATGAAAAGAGGCTTCAGGAATAAAAAACAGTCAGAAAAGGATGGTCCCCATCTGACTGGGGTGGCCAACTGGTTGCACCGGACCACATCATGTGAAAAGGTGATTTGCACTGGTTGGTGTTGACCGTGGAGAAACGAAGCCCTCCTATTTCCCTTGTCCTCCCTGTCACCCTCATTCTCCCCATACCTTTGTACCTGTATTTGGCCTAGGATATCTGCAAGATGAGATGAGGCTAGGTGGATTCATCATGCTTGAGGGTCTGTCATGCTTTGGCTTGATAAAGAGGCCTGATTCTGGTCAGAAGGGGCAAGGATATTCTCAACAGCGTGTGTTTCAAAGACCAGAAACATATGGGACAAATGAAGGCAAAGTGGGGCAGAAATCCACTGAGATGCTCTGCCAGGGCTGTAGGCTAGAGCAGCTTCTCTGGCAGCTCTAAGCCGTAGCCAGGCTTGGCTCACACAGGACCAGGGGGACGCATCCAGCTCCCTCTCCACCGCCTTTGGCCACCCCTTGTGCTCGGCAGGCACACAAGAGCACCGAGTCTGTAGGAAATAACAGAGGATTGGCACTGCTCACCAGCCTGGGACAGTGCGTTAACAAAACCAGACACATTAAAGGAAGGGCTCAACATTTTCCTGGGGAGCGCTGAAATTTAAATAATCATTTTTAGGCAGTCCTTTTCAGAAAGCCCAGCTGGGAAGACCACCTGCCTTCTCTGGGCCATTGTGATAAGACGGCAAACTATCTTGGAGCACCTCCTCGCCGCGGGTGGCTGCTCAGCTGGGTCCTCCGCAAGCCTTTTGATGTGTTGGGGAATCAAAGGGGAAGACACAAAGAATAGGCAGAAGTCATACATATGAATGTGCACATACATAGACAGTAACCTTTCCTCCTCTGATTACCCTAGCAATAAATGCTTGTGACATCAATACTTTATGAGAACGAACCATGCACGATTACCAAGTGCTGCTTTGGAATTGCAGGTGGAGGGAGGGGATTTAATCACCTTAGTTTAAGATAGTTTAAGTGACAGCTCAAGTTTTATACAGTTTCAGAAGTTGGAGTGAGTGAACACCATACAGATAAGCCATTACTTCTGCAAGGCAGTTTCCCGGTGTAAGATGCATTATATATGAATTTGTTGCATGGCTGCTCTTGGTTGCATGTTCTACTTCATGTAAAATAACACCGTGAAGCCCTTGTGTGCGTTTATATACTTATATGTGTGTGTATCTATGCATATATATGCATACACACATTTATATGTCTGTGTACATATTTTGTATGCATTTTACGTATGTGTATATATATAATATACACACTATTTTTTAATATATATGTGCACACATACAGAATGCAAAAGTGCTAGAATGAAGTGCTAGGATGCTTTAACACTGACGGCTATTTTTAGTTGAGTAAATAAGAACAGGAAACATTTCTAGCATCTGAGTTCTTGCCAGCTGTTAAGATCTAGCCAACAGCAAGAGGTGTGTGTAGGTTTTGAAACTAGATTAATTAACATCATATTTTTACTCCCAAATTATGCCTGATTTTGGTTAATTTTTGCACTCCTCTACATTTTATTCCTCACGGTAAGATTTAGCTTTCAGGTGTTTTCAGTAGGGACACCAAAACCTGGAGTATTTTCTGCAGCTCTGATTGCTGGTGTTGAAGACGCAGCTCAGTGGATGCAGGTGCAGATGGGGCCACAAGGACAGGCAGAGGGATGGGGACATTGCCATCGAAGAGAAGAAGGGCCTTTTTACCAAGGAGGTATGCTTGTTCTTTAGCAATTATGCCAGAAGGTGGGAAAATAAACACCGGGAAAGAAAAATGGTTTTAAGATGGCCAGGGATAAATTTTAGCCTGAAACAGGCTTAAGCAGTAGAGGCTAAAGTACTTGTCCATTCTAACATGCAGCTCTTTCAGCTTATGAAGCCCACCTGGCCATGTGCGATGGCTACCAGGCCTATGTGGTCTCTTCCCGAACTGTGTTCACAGCTAACCACTGCTACTTCTGCTGTATAAATAGTGGGGATTTCGCATCTCAAAACAGTTAAAAAGTTGAGAGGGAGATGGTAGCATACAGAGAACGTGATGAAATCAAACTGCAGAACTTGGTACTCTCAGGGCTCTCCTGGGAACGGAAAGTATCACCAGCTCCTGAGATCATTTTAGCTTTGACTGGCTGCACAGATGTGCGTTGTTTACCCTACCAAAGAAGATGTTACCTTTTAAAATGGTGTGGTACATCATTTCTCTGCAGCTGGAGCATCCTCTGCAAGGGAAGATCATGCGTTTTAAAATGGGGCATTTGATCAGTTTGAAAATAATCAAAACTGCATATCAGACGGGGCCTCTTGGCTTTGATGTCCCACTTTTAGGACCATTATAAAATCTCTTAAAAGCCCTTACAAGGACTGGGTGACTGAAGACTTTCTGAATGAGCATGAAACATCCCACAGCCTTCATTACAGTAGATCACAAGCTGGTTATCCTCTATTAGTTTGAACTAGAGTGGCCCTAAGAAGCTTCCCCTAGATCAGCTACTGGGAGAACACAGGGTCCTTTCCTTGCAGCCTGGAGAACAGCCCCAGTCCCTGCGCCGTGGGGAGCGGGCGTCTCGGTGACAAGCAGCAGGATGTGCCGGTGGTGCTGTCATGGCCAGAGGCTACAGAGCACAGGGCTGCCCTCAGCCCCAGGCACACTGAGGAGGGTTTGACTACAGGTCTAGACCGTCAGAAGACCTTCCTACTGAGGGGTAAAAAGACCTTCCAGCATTTGGGCTGCCTGCCAAGCAGTGTAACGCTCTGTCTAGTGAAACCGAGAGTCTAGCCAAAGGGCTTGGGGGCGGGGGGAAAGCTCTGGGGTTTTTGTTAGATATTGCGCTAGACTGTAAGTACTAAATTTACATGAAACATCATAATCTGCAATAAAGAAGCAACTGGGAGAGCCACTGAGTTCCTTTTACAAAACCCCTTTAAAAATACCCACCAATAATGCCATTTATTCCAATATTTCCATAAAGCAGTTAACAGAACAGTTCTTGAGTAATGTGCTGTAAAGAAGCAGATATAGAAGAAAGATTTGGAGCGGCAAAGATGCAAGATGCACCATATTGTGCAATACTATATTTAAATTATCTTAACCCTCGGCGAGGAAAGAGAGCAAGAACTCAAAGCAACAGCAATAAAATATTAAAGCTTTGAGAGACAATGTTGTAGGCAGCAGGTTTTGTAGTCATCGCTATCAAAAGATAGACAGTGAGCTCTGAAAAAAAAAGTTTGGTTGGCTGTGATGAAATGCCTGGTAATTGTCTGTCAGTTTTAGCTGAGGAAATTAGCAAATGACTCATGGGCTGCAAGCGGTGGGGAGCGTGGGGAGGCTCATCCATCATCTCCAGAGCAGCCTTCACTTTCATGCACTCTCTGCTGTTGTTTAACTGAAGAACGATGGAAAATAAAATGCAAAAGGTCATAAATAAAATGTTTTGGGAAGGTAGAGGTTTAATCCAAGCGGGCACAACCAAGGGTGATGCTAATGGTTGGGGGTTTTTTATTATGGCTGATGTTCAGAGAGGATTTCCTGAAAGCCTGGCCCCTGCCATGGGGCTGGAGAGCTTTGGCAGGGTGAGAGTCGCAGTGAGCCGAGCAGGAGCCAGTGCATACGAGCATCAAATAGGACTGAACTCCAGGGAGCTCAGAGGTTTGTCTCTCCTTCCAGAGCGATGAGAATTAGGTACATAATTAATGTAGATGGCACTATAATCTCAGCTGGGAATTTCCTTGCATCTTTAGGTGAAAAATTAAAGCCTGAACAGCCCAGCCAAATGCTTCTTACTAAGAAACATGGGATGGTCTCAGCTCATCCGGTGGATTTTGGAAGAGAAGTGACCCATTGCTTTTGTTAAGATGGAAACCTCTACTCTTACCCAGGCTAATATGGGGAATATCCTGGACCGGAGGAGGGCAGGGAGAGATGAATAATACCCTAAAATAAAGAATTTGATTAGGTAGAAGGACTGGAAAAAATGCGTTACTTACTTAGTAATAGACTATAACAAGCATGATTCTCCCTTTATAAAACCAGTGCTGTTCTGTTGTAACTCCATTGACAAAACAGAGTGTAGGTGGACTGGTGAATCAAACCTTGTGTTTATTTATAAAAACAACCGAACGATAAAATGTTTTCCCTGGCAAAGTAACTACTGCAAATTCAGTCTCTGAAATTGTGACTAGCTCTGTTTATAGGAAACATATCAGCTAGATGAAGCAAGCGCCCTTTTGAACCCTCATCCCCTGTAAATGCAGAACAGAAGCAGTCGAACTGAGCCTTATTCACTTTCTCATAAAATAACAAGTTGGTATGAAATTAATGATATCATTTTCTGCCAAGGAACTTTCCAAGAAGTGGAAATACACGAGCAGTCAGGTACACGTAGTCTCAAACAACATGGCAGCAAATCAGTCACTCCTACATTGAAAGGTAGAGCAGTTTAGCAATATTGAAAACTGCAGTTGAAAAGAACAGATTTTCAACTAAATTCCCCCAAGAAAAAGAGCCCAGAATGTGCTTCAAATTATCACCTTTCTTTATAAACCAGCAGTAATTATTCTGTTTCACGCCAAGACTGATACACCTGGAGAGGGGATAAAAAACACCACCAAACCTCAATCAGAAAATGTGCTGAAGACAACTCCTTTGATAGCAGACTACTTTACTTTTTTCTGCTGCAAAGGGTGTAAATGTTATGTTGTCTTCTGAAGTGACTGCTAAATTACCAGGAAAATGGCTGAATGCCTGTGCATTAACTTTCTAAATGACCTAGATCCATCTTTTTTATATTTTGTCTTTTGTGTTTCTTATTTATAGTCTTAAATTACAGTCAGACTTCTGAGTAAGAAGTTTATAGATCTCTGGTGGGGAAGGGAAAGTGGTATTTCTTTTGGCAATTATGTATGATTATGGGAAAACCAGCATTTCCCATTGTTTTTCACAGATGAAATCCTTCTTACCCTTTCCACAGAAAACTGTTTTTACAGTAGATCCCATTAAAGTCCCCCCAAACCAGAGGTAAAGATGAAAGTGCATTAGTACGAGAGCTAACAGGAGAAGCTCAAATGTTGCATGAATCCTATCGATCCAGGATATCTTTAATGTGCTTTTTCAGTTCTCTGCCCAGAACACAATCCACGATTACTTGACAAAGCCACATTGATTTTCCTTTGCTTCAGCACTCTCCAAAGGCAGGGGAGAAAGTCAACCGCAGTGCAGATGGTAGGAGGCCAGGGTCAGCCGGCTGCAGAGGGAGCTGCTGAGAGTGCACTGGGGGCTGCCACGCTAAAGATGCCCTCCCAGCTGCCTTGTCAGAAGAAGGAGAGGTCTAGACAGGCGGCGTTTAATCCCTGGCAAGCAGCTTGGGATTCATTTGGCGTGGAGAATGGTAGGAGGTCAGTTCATGGTATTAGGTTGGTTAAGTCAGCCCTGGGAGAAACAGTCCTCTCCTGGTGAGGCCAGGCCAACTACCCTTGCTGGAGGTGCATGCAAGCCAGCAGGGCTGGGCTGGACTCCCCCAGTTTCTGGGACAAACACCTTGGCCAACTGCTGTCTCCTCTCAGGTATGGTTGTGGTGGCTGAATCAGGAAAAAACAGGACAAATAGTGAGTGGCAGCAAGAACTGGGAGCAGTCACTCACGCTATCATGGACACCACTCAGCAATGGCTAGCATGCCCCCTGCTTTGTAGCCTTTGCAGCCCTCTTGGCTCCGGTATCCCCAGCCTGCCACCAGCCAGTGCCACAATGGCATTACCTCCCTTTCCTGCACCCTGGTGTTGCAGCCCAAGCACCAGTCTGACTTGCCACAGCCCCGGTGACTGTCGTTCCCTTTGGCTCCTTGCAATAACCTCGTCTCGTGCCCCTCTCAGAGGTTCCTCAGATGTCACCCAGCAAAGGGTGGGATAAGCACAGGGGGGAAAAGCCACAGTCTCGCGTAGGTCATAAAGGCGAGGCATGGGAGAAGGTGGCAGTGCAGCCCTCTTCAGAGACTGGAAACACCTTCTTTGGTAGAGGTATTCCTGCCAGTGTGATTTAAAGGAACCTGAACAAAGCTGTACCCCAAGGCCAGGCTGGCTCTTGGATAGCCGCAAGCCCCAGGACACACGTTGCTTAGCCAAACTTTCATCTCATTCTGGCCAGACACTTCCTTGGACTTATCAACACCTCACTGCACCAAGAGACAGAGCATATGGGTGGGAGAAGTCTGTCCCAGGTATGGCAGGGAGTTGCACTTGCCTGCGATGGGCATTATTTCTTGCAACCAGCAGGTTCTCGCCTGGTGATTTTTCAGAGGCAGATCACGAATGTTATATGGTAAATGCAGGCAGAGCAGCTGCCGGCTGGAAGAAGATGCTTGGAAATGACTGTAAACACAAGGTGATGAACAAGTACAAGGAGTGCTCAGGAGACTTTGGGAGGAGTAAGGAACCTGCACCTGACCCTGTGGAGAGGGCAAATGAGCAATTCCAGCATGGTAGGGCATGAGCCAGAGCCAGCAGAGGAATGGGCTCTTTCCTTCCAGGCTCTGCTGACCCAGGATCAACCTGCTGCTGCCCAGGGACCATTCTTTAAAGGCATTGCCTTTGGGCATCACCCCCCTCTGAGCGAAACAAGTCACTTTGCAATCAAGACAGTTTCTGTAACAGTGCCAGAAATTCAAAGCAGGTACTGTAAGTCAACAAAATGCTAATTCCCAAAAGGTTAATTAAACTGAGCGGGACTCGTAGACGAAATGCAACAGCTGACTGCTGCAATTAACTCTGGCGTAGCAGTTAGCATGAGGTGGCTCTCCAGTGTGGGGAAGCTCCTCAGATGAGTTATTTTGGCACTTACTCCCTTGGGGGGGAGGGGGAGGCCCTGTACAGATCAGTCATTTTGCTCTTGCCAGCCTTCAGGAGATGGAAATTAGTGACACCCAATTCAGGCCACTGGGCAAAAAAAGTGCGTTGCTTCTTTACAACCCCTCTGAACAGAAACTCATAAACACTGAATTGTAAAGTCAGTTTTCTAATGTAAATGTAATATGTAAATACTGTGTATTACTGCGTGGCCTTCATCATCCCTTCCAGGTAAAGCTGGAGAGAGAAGACTTAGGAAGTTTCGTGGGCTTGGGGATGCTGGGCAATACCATTAGCCGAAGCAGGGCTTGGCAGCCAGCGACAGGGAACACAGAAGAGGGGCCCTTTTTTCCCTCTAATATATTGACATTTACTCCCAACGTGGCTGTTCCAGGAAACGGGGAGTCCTGAACCTTTCCTGCTCCATCCCGCCGAGACACGTGTGCCCTGTGGGCCCTTCTGGAAAGTTTGGCGGGAAAGAGGAGGGAGCCAGGAGCCAGCAGGTCCCGGTTCACACGCTCTGCTGCAAACGGGACCCTCCGCCTGGGCACAGTCTCCCTGGCAGGGAGCTGGCTAGTGCCTTGCTGACTCTGAGACTGTGGAGAAATGCCCTGAATCCCTCCTCTGTTTGTCAAATCTGGGGCATTTCCATGGATGCTCGTGGCAGAAGCAGGCAGGTCGTAGCAAGTTCACACTCAACACCTGCATCCTCACACGGTGCAGGAGCCCTCCCTGCCTGCTCTGCTGCCCTCCATCGCCAAGCAGTGAGCCGAGCTGCCACACTCTGGATTGCTCGGCTGCTGGCAGTATTTGGCCCTTGCAGGTGGAGGGGTTTTGCTCCTGGACGTGGGGAGAGGAATGGCGTGCTGCTTTCCAAGCTGACTCACCGAGCCGGTGAGACAGATGGAGCCGACAAAGTTTGTCTGCCCACGCTCCGCCCTTGTCTTCCACGGCGAAGAGCCAGAGCACATAACTTCCCCAGGTCCACGCCAGCTCCTGCGGGCAGCTCTGAGCTCCCTATGGGGACTCTTGCCTCCAGATGAATAGCTATTGTTGTTGTCCCCAGGAGGTACCTGCCACATAATAACATCTAAGAAACTCTTCCAATTACTGCCTTTTTATAGAAATATGAGGAACAATTACATAACAGCTGCATGCAATGACTACATCAGGTGATGTGACCTTTTCAAAACCAAGAAGTAATATAATTTTACAGGTGGAACAGAAAAAAAAAGTTTTTCTTTTTCTCTTTGAATATAGAAAATAAAACCCGTGAGTTCAAAACAAAACCCATTCTTTTTTTTGTAGGTTTTCCTTTTAAAACACAGGTAATGGTTGTTCTTTCAATTACATCTCACACCCGTTTCTGGCCATCTGGAAACAATGGAATAAAAGTAAGTCATAAAACAAATAAGTAATCCTATGAGCAAAAGTATGAAGCCTGTACTAAGACCTTGTGCCTTGAGGCAAAGCCTTCTTTTCACTAGGATGAGCTGAGTTTAGCTTGCAGCCTGGAACATCCGTTGTCATTCTATGTCACTTGTTTCCACTCTTTTTTTTTCTAATATAGCTAGTGGAAACTTTCTCTCTGAAACTTCAGCCTGCCAAGTGCAATTAACATTGACCAGTGGCTTCAGAAGTTATTGGTAGGCACCCAGACAGCACTAGTGCATTCAGATTGGTTCCTTAGGCTAACACGCAGTGTAGTTTTCAAGGTGAGGTTGTAAGAAAGGCTGTGGCAAAAGGCAGTGGATAAATATGTAAATAAACAATATGTAATGCATGTCTTGAAATCAAGGGCTGAGGAGGAGGAGAATATTTTTTTTCCCTTCCTACCTCATCACCAAACAAACTTCTGTATGGTCTGCAGGTTTCCTTCTCCATCAGGGCTTTTCCCTTTGCAAAAGATTTATCCATGATTCTGATACATGCTTTTGTGTTCTCTCCCTTTCTGGCCTTCATTCCCTTGATGTCTGGCAGGGCTGGTGTACAACCTGGCCGTCCTGAGTTGGTCTCGTCCTGTGGGGAAGGGATGGTTAGCACGGGGACAGGGAGATGCCTGGCTGGAGGATGAGGGAAGAGTGAGAATGGAGCCTTACTATATACCCACAAAAGACCATAACACTACTCTGACTACTCTGACTTTGAACTGGACCAAAGGAGAGCCATTTCCATGCCTTTCCAGCCCAACAGCCCAGGAAGAGCACCACAGGCTCTGAAGTCCTCAACTCTTGATGCTTTTTATATAACCTCCTGTCCTGGTTTCAGCTCAGATAGAGTTAATTTTCTTTATAGTGGCTGGTATGGGGCTATGTTTTGGATTTGTGCTGAAGACAATGTTTATAATACAGAGATGTTTTAGTTGTTGCTGCACCAGTCAAGGACTTTTCAGCTTCCTGTGCTCTGCCAGGTGCAGAAGAAGCTGGGAGGGGGCACAGCCAGGATCGTTGATCCAAACTGACCAAAGGGCTATCCCATACCATATGGCATCATGCCCAGTATATAAAGCTGGGGAAGAAGAAGGAAGGGGGGACATTTGGAGTGATGGCGTTTGTCTTCCCAAGTAACCGTTACGCGTGATGGAGCCCTGCTTTCCTGGGGATGGCTGAACACCTGCCTGCCCATGGGAAGTAGTGAATGAATTCCTTGCTTTGCTTTGCTTGCATGCGCGGCTTTTGCTTTACCTATTAAACTGTTTTTATCTCAACCCTCAAGTTTTCTTACTTTTGCTCTTCCAATTCTCTCCCCCATCCCACCGAGGGGGAGTGAGCGAGCGGCTGCGTGGTGCTTAGTTGCCGGCTGGGGCTAAACCACGACACCTCCATGTGTATGGTTGCAATGAGCGGTTATCATTTAGAGTGATTAAATTATAACAGTGAACAGTCATCATTTAAGTCTAATTCCCACAAAAATCATTACAATGTTCAAGACCCGTGCCTTGCCCCTGAACCTGGCCTCTGCCATACAGAGCAGCGTGGAGACAGACTGGACCTCTCCAGGTACCTATGCACTTCTTTCCTTGGGCTGTAAAAAAGACATCAGACCACAGAACAAAGTCATCATCACTCCAGCCTCTCCTGCTAATCTCTCTCCATTCAGCATAGCTAGGCAAGGGTGCTAACATAGATGCGGACTTGGTGAGAAGGTGGCCTGTGAAAGCTGATCCAGGCTGTTCCACTTGTAAATTAACTCTTTACATGCTGGTGCTTCAGCGGTTTGTTTTGCTCATCCCAAAGGGCTGGAAGGTCATGAGATCCCAACAAACAGCCTTCATGCTATCAGTGGCTTGTTTTCTCCATTTAATTTGCTCTCTGGTATCATATTTCCCTTGGATCATATTTTCCTTTGGAGAGATCTCGTTCTGAAATAAATCTGGAATTACGCATATCTACCTAGGGGAAGCTGGGCATGGACAGGCATAGGATGGCATATAGATGCCATCAAACATTTAAAAATGGCACTGTTCTATGTATTTTCCCTAGAAGAAAAGTAACTTTATCTCTAAGTGTGTGAATGGCTTCACAAAGACCTGTAAACATCCACTTCAGCCAATTTATATCCATGTGTCTTCCTACGGATGTGATCTGGTGCAGCTTATTAGCCAAGCGTATTCAGCTCCTTTTTTTGAAAGCTTAATAAGTTAATAAATAATGCATTCTTTATTTTTAGAACTATCTGTTAACACTCTACATAGCTCAAATGGCATATGGATGCCCAGGACTACAAAACACTCGGAAGTCTTATCCCTCTGCTTTTTGATAATCCTTTTTCCTCCTGCTGAGAACATTTCCATCCTTGTGATTGCTTTTATGTGGCCCCATCCTCTTGCATGAAAGCAGATACCACAAACAATATTTGAGGAGGCTGAAGGACCAGTGATGTGAAAATTGCTTCAGTCCTAATTCTACTTTCTAAATAGAGGCACATTTTTTCCTGAATACAAGGACAAGACAACAGAAGGTGAATGGTACTGATGCTTACTTTTATTCCTTTGTAACAGCTTCTGCAATATATACTTGGGACTGCTGGGAGGAGACAGATTTTTATGCCATGAAGCTTCATGTACAGGCATTTTACCTATAGGCCATTCCATCTTTCATGATGCTGAGGAAAGAAATATGTGTGTGTGTGTGTTTACATATATAGGTATATGAAGAGAGAGAGAGAAAGAGACACATACATACATGCACTACAAAATGAGGTCTTTTTTAAAAGCACATGGATTTAATGCTCTTCAATTGACACCTTCTGTCTATTCAGAAGAAAGGTTTGTTCTGGGCAAGAGGCATGATGTTTATTATCATCCTTCTAATCCTATCCCTAGCCCCAGGTGGAGTCTTTCTAAGGTTATTCTTACAGTCAAGTGGCATTATAGGCTGGAATTTCTGCTGTTGTATTTCAATGTATAGCAATGATGTCATTGCTGTCATTTGTTATTATTTTTTGCTTTATTGATTTATTTGATACAGTATCTGCTAATATGAAAACTTTGTTTCAGGCATCTGTTTCTGTCCACTTGCTGAATGCCTCTGCTGACGCTGAGTTTTCCTTGCCAGGATGTAAGATGCATTTTGATAACATCTCCTTTGCATGCCATGGACCTGATGGATGGTGCAGTCTCTGCATTTTGTTGTGGACAAGAAATAAATCCACCAGGGGAAAAAAGAAACACAAATGAGAGCTCATAATGTAACACTGCTGCCAAAATGCTAACGCTATTCCCCAGTATGCGTGGAGATGAATTACAAGTAAAATCAAAGGGTTGTGTTGTCATTTTCCGTAGGCTTGTAGCAATCATTTTTGAAACTTGAACAGCATTTTAAAGGAAACTTGGACAATGGTTTACAAAACTTGAACAATGTTTTATCAGTTTCCTTTAAGAGCCTTTGCAAAAAAACTGTCTTGTCCATAACACACCCACAGAAGACTACAGCTTAGTAAAACTGGAGAGGGAGGGGTGTGGTGATCCTTGTAGGTGCCAGGTAAGCATTGCATGTAACCCTCTCTTATAGGTTGCTCTGCCTTCCCTTGCCTCTTACCTTGACTCTCAGTTTTCTCTCTTCCTCGCTCATGTCTCGCCTAGGAGACCGTAGTCCTTCAGGGACAAGATCGCCAAGGGTACGAGGTCCCACCACCCTCACACAGGGTCATTGAGGTGGTTGGCATGCAGATACCCTCAGACTGAAACTGCTGAATCGGGTAGTACAAAGTCCTACTAGGAGAGGCAAGGTTTCTCGTGGGATCCAAAAGAGTTGGAGAAGTCTCTTGGCTCCATGGGGAAATCTTCACTGTATGTTAAATCCCATGGGCTAAAAAACTAGGAACGGTTAAGTCCCTGAGCTTTCTCCTTGGAGTCATAAAGTTCCTGAAAGTGCTGGCTTAACATGAAGGTAGCAGTTAGATTGCATGAGACGGGAGAAAATAGTACCTGGGTCTTGGGGAGAGGGAGTTGTGGGGAGGGGATGGGGGGGGAAAGGGAACCGTATTGAAAAAGTCACTGGGTAGTATCTTAATGAGTATCTCCTTGACTACTGGATCCTGATTTCCTACAGCATATAACTGCTTTCCTATAACTCTCCTATAACTTTCTCCTCTGTGGAGTCTCTGATGTTTAAAATAGAGACAGTAGGCTTGGACCTGAAGGAAATTTTGTGGGCCAAGAAGTTGTGTATTTTTTCCAACTGTATTAGCAGATTTCATAAAAGGACCTCACTTTCATGACTAGGACCTATTTTCATGATTATTTTCTGTCTGTTTTCATGCAATTTGTAGAAAGTTAATGTTAAGACTTCTGAACAGCTATCCAATGTGTTGGAAACTGAGACACACACCAGCAAAAGTTATGAAGGGGGACAGATTAAACACAAACTGAGCAAGACTGTCTTTGGAAGCTAAATTAAAAAAGCATTTAAATCTGAGACAGAAGCTCTCAGAGCTTTCTGACCAACAGATTTAGCATTACAGAAAAAGAGATTCCAGCTAAAACACTCTGAAAATGCTTATATAATTTGCTGGCTCTTAGTGTATGTCACCTTGGCTCCCTCAAGCGGCTGGTCCCAGAGAGCGGACAGCTTTCCTCGTGTTTCAAAGCACAAGTGGTTTTCTCTTAGCACAAGTGTTGGAGGTCTCTGCTTCAGGGATCACAGCTTCAGGCCCTGCTGAAGTGTAGCCTGCATTTGTGTGCAGCCATGGTTTATTAGAAATCAGTAGCCAGTGAATAAGCTCCACATAGTTCTGAGGTCTCAACATCCAAGAAAAGACTGAAGGGACTGGGACAGTCTGTATTTTTTTTCATGTCCTTTTTCTTTTTCTTGTCATCCTCTAGAGGACTGCCTTGCCATTAGTACTCTTCTCTAAATTCAGAGACAGATCCTAATGATTTTGCTGCTGATTGCGGTAAGCCTTCATTAGCTATACTAGCTGAGGTCTGCTCTAAAAAAGGCTGGCTGGGGACCTGTGGGACCACTTCCTGGCTGCAACATCCTGAAGTTCAGCAAAAACAAATGCAAAAGTCCTGTACTTGGCAGAGCCCTGGCGCTGGGGCTGACTGCAAGGAGCAGCTCTGTGGAGGAGAAGCAGCTGAATGTGAGGCATCACTGCATGCTTGCAAAATTTAAGATCAATGGGCAAGGACTGCAGCAAGGAGAACTTTGGACAGAGGAAGAAAAAAAAATTTCACCATGGGAGAGGTCAAGTGCTGGAGCTTCCATCCTTTGAGATTTTTCAGGGCTGGACAAGGCCCTGAGTGACCAGCTCTGACTTGGGGGTTATCCCTGCTGTAGATTGGAGTGGGACCAGATGATCCCAAGCTCCTTTCCGACCTCTGTTGTTTATGATCCATGAAACTCGTGCAGGGTCTGAATTTTTCTGTTGTTCACTGCAGCATTGCTTCGAAAGTACTGGCATGCACTGGTGCAGACCCTGACTCCCAGCCAGCCCGCAGCCAAGCTCAGCCTTGCTCTTGACTTCCCTCCCCTCTCTCTGCCATGCTGTGCAGGGAGTCAAGGTTTATCCTAAGCGCTTCAGCCAGGTTTTGACCAAAATATACACCTACCCTCCAATGGCTGAGGCCACAAAGTTGTACCTTAGCTGGCTCATCTTAAAATTCAACTGCTTTTAGCCCTGTGGAGCTTAGTATGCGCTGACCCCCTCAGCACTGACCCAGCTGCTCAGGCTGGCTTTGCTGTCCCCATTGCACGCGAGGCTGCCTGAGCACCAGCCAACACCTAGTTTCCAGGAGCTGCTGCACAAACCACGTTGGAGAAACAGTCAAGTCCTCCCGGGATGTTTTGTCATGAAACGTGAGGACGCAAGGCAAATTCACGAGGGCATGAGCCTAGTTTTGTCGCAAGAAGGTGCAGTGCGAGAAGATGGAGACAGGTCACTTCTGCCCTCGTAAGCAGGCAGGCTCTCTGAGTTCCCTGGTACGTGCACTTCTGGTGAGACAGATCTCTGAATTTGTCTCCTTTCAAAAGGAAAGCTTTTGTAAGTCACCTTTAATTTATTAGGTCTTTCCTCAAAGAGAGGCCTCATCCTACAGCCCCTTGTCAGCCACAATTTATCTTCTCTGTTTTAACAGTTTTTCGTGTCCTTAGAGGCAGAGGTTTTCCAGCTTTCTTCAAGGACATATAAAGATTGCTATTTAATGCTCACCAGAGCGATATGCATTGCTTCAGTCTTATGAAGTAGGAATGCAACTTCAGCTGCACAGTTTGGAGATCAGATGGATAGTAGCAGGAATGGGAACATAAAGCAAAGGGGAAAACTGTAATACAAATGCTGAACCTGAACCTGAATTGCACTTTTCATATCATAGGGTAAGACCTCCTGATTAGTCATACTTTTAAGCTAAAAAACAACTGTCACAGATTATCCCTGCTTGTGCAATGTCACAACAAGCTCCTGGACTTCAGCGTGCTGCTGTATATGTGCACAACTCCTGGAGACCTGTTTAAGTGAAGGCTTCCCACTTCATTTATGCATCAGAAAACACAGAAGATGCTGCAACAGGTGCTGAACAACCTTGTGAATTTTCTCTTTCCTCACTTTTTTTGCTGGATGTGGGAACTGGGTATGGACTAGAAACACTGTGATGTGCTGCTTTAATTAGTGCGGGGTTTTTCCTGCTTTGGTTCAAATTTCAGAGAACTTTTCAAGCAAATCTCTTGATCATCTTCACTTCCCACTCATTGGTTTGCATGGCGGTATGATTACAAAGTGCACAAACTGGGTTTTTTTCAGATTAAACTAAACTGGAAGATGTGGGAAGTCCCTAATGAGTTCCAGCCTCTAATGGCCATTAACAGAACCAGACTGGAGCTCTTCCAAAGTAAAGCATCCTGACTCATGGATGGTGCCAAATTTGGTCCTTGGTACCAGTTCCATCACTCTACAGATCTACTCCTATTGCACTGCATTACTTGTAAATGTAGACACAGCCTTTTCTCCACTGATTTTCTGCTTTTGGCTCCTTGTGCGCAGCAGACTCTTTATGACAAGCTAGGTAACAGTTCTCTTACTCAAATAGTAAAGGTGAAAGATTTTGTATAATCTTTTACCTCTCTACTCTCAGGATACACATATGTTGATAGACCAGGAGGCTTAGAAATGAAATGAAGATATTCAGGTCCTGCACTTTTAAGAAATTAAAAGGTAGGACTTATCAAGGATAAGACTATGATCTTTCCAGACATAAGTTTAGGCTCTTTTTATGCTGATTGAGGCAGCTAATAAAATTGATTTGGTATTTTTTTCCCAAGGACTAAGGTACATATAGTGCTATTGACTGTGAGGTCTTGAAATGTGCTTTCTGAGGACTTGCAGTACCATTGACGCCTGAATTTGTAATGCTCAGCAACTTGGAAAATCTAAGGAAAAATATAGTTTTGCCCCAAACACCTGGCTTTGGGCTTTGGTCTCTGGCTTCAGACTTTGAAGAGGAAAAACGTTCATCAGCATGCCTTTAGTAATCTTCCCTTGGTCACTGCATGCAATGCGTCAAAACAGAATAATGCATGTGAGGGCTGGGACTGAGCTCTGCCACTGCAAATGAGAAAGGCAAAGGAAGGTGGAAGGAGAGACACGTTCTTCCCAAGCCTTGGACATGACTATCACTGTTTCAGTAGTGTGATTTTCATGGATTTACTTGAAAACACACTGCTTGTCTTATCTGGTTTAAGTAGCTAGTTCACTAGTACAAATGGAAGGGTCCTCCAAACATACATCTATTTCCAGTTCTCTGTAGGGACGTATGATACACGATACAGAAAAATCACCTGAGCTTCTTATTTTTAATAAACTCACATTTCAAACCAGTGGTGACCCAGGGAAGTAGAGTATGGAGAAAAGGATGTATATTGCCACTGAGAACCCCAAATATGTTGACTTATCCTTGGGCAGGCTTGACAAGGTGGGTCCATCGGCATAGGTTGGTGTGGCCCTACTGTTAGGAGCTGCATCCTGGGCTCTGGTGCCCAGCAGATGTCCATGTATGTGCAGTGGAGCACGATGGTCCCCGTGAACCACAGTGCCCCATGGGCCTGCAAGTGCTGCAGTGCATTTTCTCCAGGCTTTGCTGTTGCAGAGCTTAACCAGCCAGCTGCCTGATCCAGCCAACACTTCAGTAACTTTTGCTAATTAAACAGTTAAAAAAAACATGTTTCTGCTCTTCCAGATGCAAGGGAATTTCTGCAGACGTGTCCTACTGACTCCCTGGAAAGACCAAATACAGGCTTTAATGTGCCCAACAGCCTTGACTTGCCTGGGTAAGGTTTTAAAATCTTTCTTGAGAAATCAGGAAATCACCATGGATATTCTCTGAAAACACTTTCCCGGCTGATGCAGCGTCCCGAAAGGCAGCCTGCAAGGGAGAGCCTGAGCACATCGCGCTGAGCATTGTCATGCAGGAACCGTGATAAAGCTGAACTACATTTATAACGCAGCCCAATATTACTCTCGTGTTTGTCATGAGATTAGATTCCTGCCGAGCCATTTCTCACCCCCATTTGCATCTTTGTGGTGAGAACAAAGCAAAGACAAATGATGGCTCCCAGTGGTGGGCAGGGGACGAGATCAGTCCCCTCTCTGCCAAATAATTCTTATAGGGTTTTGTGTGAGAATAGGCGTATGTGTGTATCTTTGATTTGTTTTAAATGCCATCTCAGTCATTTATTTCTGAATGACTTCTTTTTTATTATGTGCTCCCTATTCCAACATGAAAAGACCTAATTTACCTCTTTCCTCCTGCTCATCCCTCCTTCCCATGGCTGTGACAAGAGGACTGCTGGTTGTTGAATCATCTTGCTAACGCCACCAGGCAGCCCACGCTCTGCTCTTTTTTGGTGGGTCAAAAGGAATTAATTTCTCCTTTAAAAGTGGTCAATCTGTGGGCTAATAGAAGGTCACTCCAGAAATTATTCCAATGCATAAAAACATGAATGCTAGTGATAGCATCAAGTCCACACAAACCTGGTGGGCACTGGTAGCTTTCGAGAGTGAACTGAACACACACCAAGCAAGACTTACACCATGTACAGAGAAATGCCTTCGTTTTTGATCCCTGGAAACTCAAACACAGCTTATTCCTGAAACGATTTACCCACCTTAGAGTGGGCTCCTCAATACACGTCTGCAGCATCTGGGACAGTTGTTGACATGAGAAAAAAAGGAGAGCAACAATCATGTGCAAATGTGCATGCCATTAGGAAGGCACCCAGGATCCCAGGGGAGAGGAGGGCTGACAGCAGTGGAAGCAATTCTGAGGTGGAGGAGAGGCAAGACCTGATTCAGGGTGAAAGCGTACAAATCTTCCAGTGCACCCTGAGCGTGGGCGGGAGCAAAGGGGTTACGTGGCAGTGAAGGGGTGCATGGCTCTGCTGGGGGAACCTGCCATATATGAAATACTAATGGTGGAATATTGGATATGCAAGCACAGAACCGGTCACCATGATGACCTGAGAGGCAAAATCAAAGAGTAAAAAAATAAACGTAGCAGAGCAGCCCAATTAAAGTGGAAAGCTACAGCACTGCTACTGCAGTGGCGTGGGACTGCCCCGTGAAGCCCTGTGAGAGTCAAGGTCCCTTGAGGGCCCAGGAATTGTCCCGTTCTTGCTCTGAGGCAGACATGGGGGGAGCTCAGCTCCTCACAGGAATGGCAAATTGTGGGGGTTTTTTCCCCTCCATGCAGGTGGGTCACCTCTCTCCCCTTCCCCTCCCCCAGAGACAGAGCGAAGGACAAGGACTGAGCACAGAAGCTGAAATTGCAACTGGCCCTCCTGAGAGTAGGGCTGGAGAGAAGAGGCCCCAAGGCCAACCCATAATACAGAATTACTGAGAAATACCCATAGGCTGTCTAAAAAGCTCCTGGAAGCTGGTCAGTCTGAATTACACCCCTTGATCCCCTTTGCAACCAAGAATATCAATATTTCTGCTGAAAAGCAGAAGGAAAAGCAGAAGGAAGACACTAGTGGATCTTTGCATTGTGCCAAAACACACTTTTCTTCCATCATAAAGGTATGTTCATCTTTGTAGTGGAGTTTCAGATGGGAGCAGAGCCTGGCCTAGGCCTGGCACATGTTAAGAGCCAAGTCTCATTAAAATGCACACTGGGTACCACTAAACAACACTGAAGTTAATGAATATACATGTGGCACCTGGGATTTTAGGCAGACTCTAGCTCCATCTCAGGAGCTTGCCCTGAAGCCACTGTGCACATACATCGACTGGCACTGGAAGCCTGGGAGAAAAGCACATTGCCTTCCTGCAAAACAGTACTATCGACCATGCCCAGTGCCTTACAGTGCTGAAACATGAAGGCAGTGGGATCACAGACACCCTGCTACAACCATTACTGACCCTTATTAAAAGCTGAACTATGAAAAATGAACAGTTTAGTGCAACAACATGAGTAGAGCTCAGAGATGTTAGCCTCAAGGAGTGAAAAAGGAGAAGGAAATGCCCTTCATCAAAAGGCTGATGAGTGTATTTTTAGGAAAAGGAGATCAACGTTGAGATGCACATAAGAACCACGTAAAGGCAGAACTAGCCAAGTTTCCATGTGGGGAAGAGGTGATAAATGCACTTTATTAAGTTGTTTCTAAAATTGGAGCAGATGAGATAAGCCTTAAAGGAGATACTCATTTAAGATTGATGTGGAGTAAGTGCGGAGAGATAGCTGTTGAAAAGACTGCCATAAACCAGTTCTCCAAGTTGTCATTCACTAACACTCCCTGGTGTTTTCTAATAAAAATAATCTGTTAAAATCAGACTCTGGAGACAGCTTGTCTTTGGCTGCCAGTGCAATTTCTCATAATTGTTTCACGTAGTAAATGCTTTTGGAATAAGTCGGGGACTGTTTGAAGAAGAGACAACTTTGAGATGGATTTTTAAGTTATTGTTATTTATAATGGCAAAGCACTTTATACAGCTTTAAACAGAAAAAAATGGTTACAAGTTACGAAGGAACAAGAGAAAGTCTTTTTGTTTAAAAAAATTGCAAATAGCTAGTTAGACCCACTTAAGTTGCTGACAGATATTCCTTCCACATACAAGTTTGCAGTACCGTACAGCTGTGGAGGGACGTAGCCTTGTGCTTGCATGGGACTACGGCAGTGCTGGAGCTAATGAAATGCTTGTAAGCCCACAGGATAAACCGATAACCAGGAACTGCAAAGTACTGTGCAGACCTCATGCCAACACGCTGCTAAAATCCTTGCTGACACAATTACTGTGAAGTTAGTTACCTAAGGCAGCAAAGGCTACATTGCACAGAAGAGAGCAAGAGACCGTGAGCAGCCTGGCTGGGGCTGACCGTACACATGAGAGTGTCCTGGTCCGAGCGCAGGGAGACAAAGGTATGGTCCCTCTCTGCTGGAACTGGGGCACGGAGCTGCAGTCCTTGGGCTATAGCCTGAACCCACGGTTGGTAGGCTCTTCCTGCCACCTCTCTTTAGTTTCCCAGGATTCAGGAAACTGCTTGGAAGGGAAAGACCCCTCCTCCCCAATTCCATCTTTCCCCCCCCATTTTTTTCACGGTCCCTCCTCAGTAAAAGAAGAGCTCAGTGACATATGGCTTTCGAAGTGGAGCTGAACTGAAGCTAGAAAACCTTCACGAATACACAGTGTCCATTTCTTGTATGTACCATGAACTTCTACTCGTTATTTGGCCATTAAGTTTGAGAGATGGATGGCAGAGTCTGTCTCTTCATTAGTGGTGATGCAGTGCCAGGACAAGCCCCCAGCTTCCCTGGTGCGGTGCCAGGCCTGGGGGAGCAGTTAATAGTGATTTTTCTGAGATGACAATTTGAAATTCCAAGCTGGTTTTCACTAGCAAGCCATGAAAGTAATCTTTAACTCTTCCACATTAGTAATGATCTTGAAACTTTTGGTGTGACAAAGCGATCCTCCTGCCTTGCATAGCCTTGAAGAGATTGCTAGCAGCGTTCAACTGAAGGAATATTTTAAACCGTAGAACTGTGCAACAACCTCAGTAAGTTTGCAGCTGACACCAAGTTATGCGGGAGTATTGATCTGCTTGAGGGGAGGAAGGCTCTGCAGAGGGACCTGGACAGGCTGGGTCGATGGGCCAAGGCCAATTATATGAGGTTCAACCAGGCCAAATGCCAGGTCCTGCACTTGGGTCACAACAGCCCCACGCAACGCTACAGGCTTGGGGAAGAGTGGCTGGAAAGCTGCCTGGCAGAAAAGGACCTGGGGGTGTTGGTCAACAGCCAGCTGAGTATGAGCCAGCAGTGTGCCCGGGTGGCCAAGAAGGCCAAAGCATCCTGGCTTGTATGAGACATAGTGTGGCCAGTGGGACTAGGGAAGTGATCGTGCCCCTGTACTCGGCACTGGTGAGGCTGCACCTCGAATGCTGTGTTCAGTTTTGGGCCCCTCACTACAAGAGAGACATTGAGGTGCTGGAGCGTGTCCAGAGAAGGGCAACGAAGCTGGTGAAGGGTCTGGAGCACAAGTCTTGTGAGGAGCGGCTGAGGGAACTGGGGTTGTTTAGCCTGGAGGAAAGGAGGCTGAGGGGAGACCTTATCACTCTCTACAACTCCCTGAAAGGAGGTTGTAGAGAGGTGGGGGTCAGTCTCTTCTCCCATGTAACAAGCCATAGGGCGAGAGGAAATGGCCTCAAGTTGCGCCAGGGGAAGTTTAGCTTGGTTATTAGGAAAAATTTCTTCACTGAAAGGGTTATCAAGCATTGGAAGCAGCTGCCCAGGGAAGTGGTTGAGGCACCACCCTTGGAGGTATTTAAAGGATGTGTAGATGTGGTGCTTAGGGACATGGTTTAGTGGTGGACTTGGCAGTGTTAGGTTAATGGTTGGACTAAAGGACCTTAAAGGTCTTTTCCAACTTAAATGATTCTATGATTCTATGATTCTAACCATCTTTCATAAAAATAATAAAGAAATACTCATTTTTTTATAAGGATGAAATAAACCACATCTCAGCTACCTGGAAACAATTCTGCTGTTTTTCACTGAAAAAAACCCTCATCACCTATTAAAATATTATGATCAATTCTAAATGAGGCTTTTAGGTGCTTCTGTAAAGTGCAGTATGTTACCTTATTGCTATAGCATAGGCCACTTAAAAGTGAAGAAGCTTTTATATGCATTTTGCTAAGGGGCTTGTTCAGTGTGGGCCATCCTCAGGAAGAGCAGGATGTACGGACTAATACAGCTCCACCTGCTGCTGCAGGACCTGTGATGTGTGAGGCTGCTTCAGACCAACGTACACCCTAAAAGCCAAAAGAGGGTAGGGGACAGCCCAGACACCCCTTGGTTGGGGATTCCCCTTAGAGAGAGGGAGAGTCTGTGTGAGTTGGCCAGCAGGAATTCCCTTCTATAGTCTTCCAAGTGATCTGTGGGCTTATGTCCCCATCATAAGTGGCTCTCTGGACAGACTATGGGCACCCGGGTGTGGACCATGCACCTCCAACAAGAGACATCCATGTCGCCAATCCACAGCCTCTTCAGGACCCACTTTCCCAATATCTCTTTGTCCCAGCTTGTCATGGATGCATCTTTTGTATGGTCCATGTGATGTTTGCAAAGTGCTTTGCTGTGATGTGTGGATGAAAAGGAGCTATATAAATGCAAATTTAATGTATTCATTTATTCTATACCGAAGGTTGTACTGAAGGCCAGGTAAATTACACCCACGGCATCTGCCTGTCAGCTCTTAATGTCACCCACTTCAGGAACAATAAGTTTCCATATAATTTGTTAAGCATGATTTTCGTTTGTTAGTCCTTGCAGACTATTTTTAATCAAATTACACTTCTCCAGGTGTTTTCTGTCAGGCTGGACCTGCTAGCTGCTGAATTCACGGAGCCTGCTTCATTACTACCTGCCTCATTTGCCTGACCTTGCCACAAGACTGCAATGGCAACATAACGAGGGAGGTCCGTCCATCTAGCACAGCCCCGTCCGTCTAGCACAGCCCCGGCTTCTCCCAGCTCACTGCTGAGATCCTCAGGAGCTGAATCCTTGCCCTGAAACTTTAACAACCTGCAACAAGAGCAAGTTCTTTATCACTCGCTCTGGCTTTACTTGGAGTCCCTTCATTATTTCTTTTACTCCCCTTGAAAGTGTATGGCTGTCCCTGGCATTGCTCTCATTATCCCTCTGTGAACACCGGAAAAAGAACGTATTTACATTTCCTGACATGCTTAATATTCCTGTCATCGCTGTCTCCCTGAGCCTGCCCTGCCCTTTGCAATGACCTTTTGCAGCAACTCTATGCCAAACGCTTTTTCTTCTTTGCGGCTACTTCCTGTGCAATTTTGGTTTCATTTTTCCAGCTCTATTTTTGTTATTATTTTCTTCTTTGCTCTTTTATGCTCTCCTATATAGATCCCTGGCTGTAGTGATGACCTGGTGGCCCTTTCAGATATCGTTTTCTGGCCTCAGAGCTCCCTGTCGCAAGCCTCATTGTGGTCTGTAATGCTGCTGGGTACGGAGTACAGGGAAATTAAGGTCAGCTACAAGTGAGGCTCGGCACATGGAAGGAAGTTTTGCTTGTGTAACTTTGGAGAGCTCAGCTATTCCGCTGCTGGGATGTACGTGCAGCTGGCCTCATGCAGAGATGGTATGTCAAGAGAAAGACAAAGCGTACAACTGCCGGCATCGCTAGCGCTGTTGTTTTGGCCTCAGGCTAAACGCAGCTGCGAGATCTAAAGCTGTGTGCACCTGTGGCCCGGATCAACATCCCTTCAGCTTACACACCTCCGCCTTTCTGTGTCCCAGGGCCCGCAGTGCTGCACACACTTCAGACCCCCAGGGAGTCTGTGAGATGCAGGGAAATAGTTTCATTTAGACAATCGCAAGATTGTATTTTCCTTGCTCAAATTACATGGGGACACGTGAAGCCTTGGAGAAACAAAAGGTGGCTTATGATACCCTGATCTGTGCAGTAGCTCCAGACTTAGCCCTGAAATTTGGGAAAAGATCATTTGTGCTGGTGTGGACCTCTGGTTTTGTTTTGAGGCTCATCTGTAAGTAGCTGCAGACTCACGAACTTTGTCAAGCAAGTTCCTGGATTTGTCTGTAGAGTCAGTAAGTGGTGGAGCCAGCCCTTCAGCTGCCATAAAGCAGTAAAACTTCAGTGAAGGCAGTGGATTTGCACTGATTTACATTGGCATAGCTTACAGTACACAAGAAGAACCCAGTTTATTATATTCCTGAGAGCAGAAGATATATTCTCTGGAAAGCAGATACAAGAGCTACTGGTTACTTGCTAGGACATCCTTATCACCACAGTCCTTCAGTCATCCATCCTCCTTTGCCGGTGTAACAGGATTGACGTGGTTCAGAATGGCACCTATTAGTTGTTTTCATTATCTTATTTTCCCCCCTTTTTTTTTTTCTTTTCCCTAGCTGGCATTATTTAACCAGCAGTGCTTCTGGAGAAGGCTGGTACTCCAGTTTTGTACTATCAGTGAGTGAGTTCCTGGCTGATCAGAGAGAACAAATGCTCTTGCAAGGTCTCTCCAAATCCTTGGAAGAGACACCTTTAATGTCTGGGACTGTCTTGGGGAAGCAGCCCAAGAAAGACAGACGTGGAGCTGGGCAACGCAGGTTATAGCCTCACTATGGCAAGGAGGAATCCAGCTAAGGAGACTGGCTAAAGCAATACGAGGATTACAGTGAATAAGAATGATGAGGGCAGGAACAGTATAATTTCACCTAGGCAAACTGAACAGCAAAGACTTCAGCAAAGGCTGATGCTCTTCCAGTGCTGAAAGCTGATATTATGGTGACGTAGCTAAAGGGACAAGCCATTTCTCCCCTGAAACAAACAAAAAAAAGCTTTAGGCTTCTGCTTGTTTTTGTAGCCTCACAATTTTTTCTCTATTTTCGGGAACAGATGGAGTGCAACAATGCTAGTAACAGTTCATACATTTGACTGCTGCTATGGGAAATAGATGGGGGGGAAAGGGGTTGAAGGACACAGGGAATTTGCCAAGCAGTTCCTTGGAAAGTGGCAAATAGCTCCAATAAATCCAATAGAGCTAATACATCCACCTAACTGTACATGCCATCCTGCCCAAGCACTTCATCCTTAATTACGTGACTGTTTTTATCTTCAGATGGGAACTCAGTGCTTCTCTCTCCCTCTGGATTAGGGAGGGAGGTTTGTGCTGACCACATACCGATCTCCTCACATGGCTGCAGCACACAGATCAGACTCTTCACACTGGCACAGCTCTCAGATCCCTTCAGCTTTCCACACCAGCTCCAGTCTGGCATCACCAGTTCCTCCAAAGCCCCACTTCCCCAGGACTCCCTGGGGAGGAAACATGGAGAAGGTGTCTGTTGGCATCTGCTCAAGCAGAGAGTGATGGGTGAGAAGCACCAGCAAACAGCCTTGGGACATACTTGTTTTGCACAGGTATCAGCGTGGACTGGCTAGACAGAGGGATGCTGGCAGAGCAAGGAGCAGCTAACAGAGTCAAGTTGCACAGGTCACGCAAGTCTTGTAACTCAACAGAGTGAATCTTAATTTCTTCATTTAGGTTAGTGCAAGAAAGCGGGGGAAGCAATCATCTGGCCTAACAGCTGCCTCACCAGAAGAAAATACAGTAAAAATTGTTTAAGTTCTAGCTCTACTTTAGAAAATAGTTGCAATGGTTACTGCTTACCTATCTTGCTAGAGCTTTGTTGTCCCCTTTAACAAAAGTAATGTTCATTAAGCCATCTGATTTCTCTTTGCAAGTGGGGAAACTAAAATCAACAAGGACAACAAAATTTAGTAGAACTTGTTTCTGGCTCACACCGTTAAAGCTTGAGTGCGGCCCTTGTTGTTGCCAGTTGAGTTCTGGCAGATGGGTTACACTTGGAAACTGAGGTTTCCAGGACTAAGCAGCAGCTGAGGAGGGAGTGTGAATACTGAGATTTGGAAGCAGGCATTAAATCTTTTGGATGAGGTCACCCTTAAAGATTGCCTCGTTCTTTACTGGAGCAGTGTGAGAGGCTGCAAACCTGATGCTGCTTCCTGGAGACCAGATGCACAGCAGGTCCCCTGCCCAGCCGGCCAAATCCAAGCAGAAGGTCCTATAGGCTTGTTAAAGCTCAGTTAGATGATTTACCAGTCTCTTACGTAGCTGCTTATCAGCTGCCCTTTCCAGTTGCCCATTAATCAGCTAGAAGAAGGAGTTGCATAGAGCCCAGCAGCACAGCTATCAAAAGCAGAGCTCTTGTTTGCTGGGTGTGCGCAGCAGTGCCTTAGTCTATATACTGTAATAAGACCATGAGAGGTCTTATTATTATAAGAGGTCTTATTATACTGTAATAAGTCCATGAGAGGGTGTGCACTGTCATCCCAAGACAGACTATTGAGAGAGCACTGAGTATCCTAAAATAGATATAATTTTGCTAATTCTGGGTAGTCTAGATAGATTTTGGAAGACATTGTACCATGACTACCAGACCTCTGTGGACAATTGAACATATCAGCAGTGAAGTGTAGCAATTTATAGAGTTGTTCCAATATACCTGTGGCAAAAAAGCTGCTGCATCTACAGTGCATTCATGTCAAAACCTCAACAAATCCTTCCCAGGGTCTGGGAGCAGTGTGACACTCAAGCAGTGCCAGCGCTGCAGTGCTCTCAGCTTTCCCTTCCTATCTAGTCTGTAGTGTCACCCAGCTGAAGCTGTAACTACATTTCTTTCCAACAGTGGCTTATACTTTCCATGAAAATGAAGCAAAAGGACAAGTAACAAGAATTAGCACGTCCCAACTCTGGGGTCTGAAACAGCGGATAATCTGGCACTTGCTTTCTTGAGCCATTTTGCTTCTCTCAGATAAAGTTTGGAACGTGCTGCCTCAAGCCCAGGTATCAGAGCAGGGAGGAGCGTTTGAGTGTTTTACACCACAAAGAGCCTCCTTGCTTGGGCAGTCAGGAAAGGATGCCCATTGCCTTTCTCCGGAGTAGCACCACAGGGCTGAGCAGGCACTGAAATGCCCATGGTTCAAGAAAGGACAGGTAGCAGATAAATAGCCTGCTCTGGGCTGCCTCCAGTAGCCTGATGCACATGTAGGGTGCAGACAGCAAACGTTTGCAATGCCCAAGGTGTAATTTCCAGGCACTGCTCACTTCCCACACATGCCTACATTCTACCCCTCTGATCTGATAGTCTTTATCCCTGGCTGCAGGAGGTGCTCAACCTGTGCTGGGGGTTAGTGACAACTTCAGCTCCCAGAATCTGGTCAAGACATTGTCTCAAGGAATAGCCATGCATTGTGGATTTAGTTGGAGTTTCTCAGCCTGCCCATAAGCAGTGGGCCTATTCTGGCAAGAATTATAAATAACCATTTTGGCCTCCACAGTGGATGCTCCATCCTTCCTCCATTGTTTCTGTACAGAGCCAGGGACGGTTGTAGATAGTAGCTGGTCTGAATCACTGGAACTAAGACATCAGAAGAAACACTGTCTTAATCTGAATAGGCTCAATCTAATCAATTAATATAAATTAATTTAAGCAGATAATTAAAACAAGTAATGAGAAAGCAATAGGAACTGCATATCTGAGTCCAGTTAGTGGCTTTGAAATGCTTTTCAAAGTCTGAGTCATGCACAGCATGCAGATACTAGAGATATTGCAGTTAGCAAGGGGACACTATCTCTGACAGCTTGTCAGTGGGCAGCTACTCAGAAGTCTTTCTGCATGCACCCTGCTGAGACCCGCCTGCCTCTCTCCTTGGTTCTGGGCAAATTCAGACACATCTTCCTGCCCCAGCTGGGAATCGCTCCTCTCCAGAGCATCTGCATCTCTGTGGAAGCACATTGTCACGTGCTGTCACCTCTGCGTGCCTTCCCTTCCCAACATGCCGCTGGAGTTAAGGCTTGAATGCTCCTCAGCATGCGGTCTTCTCAAGCAAATCTGCTGGTGAGCTCTGTAGGGAGCGGATACACACGCGGGGACGCTAAAGTGAAGGAGAAGGAGGAAACTCTTTCTTGCACCACTGTCATTTCAACTTTGAAAACTTCTTCTGAGTCTTAGTCTCTGGGGAATGAAGCCAATTAAACTGCAATCTGGCAAGCCGACGAGGCATCCCTTCCTTTCGATGGAAGTCCTTCTCTGAGTGACATGAGCTGAGTGGGGGAAGACTAAACAGACAGGGGCAGCAGCAAGTTGTTTCTAGCTGAATAACGGCAGCGTTTCGTATTCTGGTGCGCTGTCAATGAGGCGGTCATTTTTTCAGAAGCAAATAAACTGAAACTAGAGAAGACTCTGACTTCTACTTTTGCAATCAGATGTGGCAACACCTCTGAACCTTTTTTTTCCCCCCCAATTACCTAAAAGACACTGTAGCAGAATTCAGAAAGGCTAACCTGTATAGGTCCTTTTATTTCACCTACCTCATGAGCTCTGCACTGAGCTAAGTGACTTGAACCTTGTAGTTGCCACTATTATAGTGGCAACTATATGTGGCAACTATTATTAGTTGCCACACCCATACCAGCGCAAGGCTAGAGCCTGTCTTCCAGTTTTGGATTTTCAGACCACCAGAGGCTGAGAATCAACCTCTTCCCTGGTCCTCAAGGTTAAACGTGCCAACCTGAACATGGCAGGAGTCCTTGCCAAGCTGTAGGTTTTGGTATGTGTTCTGTCTCACGATACAAGAGAGCTTTTGGTACTTGGTATTTCCCCAACATGAGGAATTAACAAGTCATCTTTTAACCTTCCATCTTTGTTAAAATAACCTGTCTGAGCTATGTGTCTCAGTATATGTGCTTGAACACCTTTGTGGATCTTTTCTGCCCCTCTCAATTTTCTTCAAACATTTTCAAAATGAGACCAACAAAATGGTATGCGATACACAAAGGACAGTCAGTATCTCCCACTTTCCTATTTATATGCTCTAGTCCTCCGTTTATACCTTAAAAAACTCTGCTAGCAAAGGTTTTACCACATCAGTACATTAAAAATGCTTCTTCAGTTGCTGTCTCAGTAGAGGCCCAAGAACCTTTCCAGGGGTGATGTGATTCTGCATCTGCCGACTGTAGCCCAGGAACTGGCCTCTGTCAGGCGCATTTTGCTTCCCACCAAGACCCATTACAAATTGTTGTGCCATCACGTTTTGTCAGCAGAGCAATTATACTCAATTTCAGACCGCTGATGGAAACACAGAGTGGTGTTGGCCTCGTACCAACACTTGCAAACCCCACTAGAAAAAAAACCCAGTTGGATGACAATTCCCCACTGACAGGTAGTTTTTGAGCTGTCAGTTAGGCAGTCTGTAAGCCACTTAACAGGTGCTTTAGTGATACTGCAAACTGCTCATTTCTTTGTGCTGCTCAGTACCATCCCCTGTGATTTCTGCAGGATCTCAGGAAATCAGTAATGTGGGGTCATCTCTGTGGGAATAGAAATTAGACTTGAGGTTTTGAGACAGGCAGTGGCAGGAGCGGGGGGAGGACTACAAACTAAGTTCTGGTTCAGCATGGAAAGGTCTGCTTGTCCCCAGACACTGCCCACCCTACCCTCATGTGGGGCTTGCTCTGGCAGTTCCATCTCTGCCCAGCCATCTTCTCTGGTCACCCCAAAACCCCATTTCACCCAATGGCCTGGCAGCTTGCACCTTCCTCCCCTCCCCAGACCAGAGTTAGAAAAAAACCCAACTCCCTTTTCTCCCCATTTTAAGAGCTGCTGCTAAGGGGTGGTCAGTGTGCTAAGCCCACAGACTGCAAAAAGGCATTGAGAGTGCTCTGCCAGCTCAGTCCCCACTGAGCCATACCGTGCTGGTGAGCGGGTGGCAGTGGCTAACTTCCAGGAGCCTGATACAACCAGTGTACAGGGTCTTGACATGTAATTTCAAGTGGTGAACAACATTTCTCCCTGAGGAAATGAGCTGACTGGATACTGCGCAGAGCTACCCACAGGTCAGTAGGCAAAGACACGCTCAGTGCGAGCCTTTCTGAGTCAAACCATGCTTGTGATTAGCTGTGAGGTACACCCACACAAAGGGATTGAAGAACTTAGTCTCTGCATCTCTTGGCCTATCAAACCCATAAAGCACATCAGACTCCAACCTCATCTTCCAGAGCTCCTGAGTTTAGCTCAATTCCTTCATTACCACCTCATTTTCTTGCTTTCTCTCTTTATCAATGGAGAGCCATCACATTTGTCTGATTCTCCAGCCAGCATCTGTGACTTTCTCATATGCAAACATCTATTTTCTGACTCCCCCCCAGCTTCATCCTTGTGCACTAATGCTCTCATGTGATAAGTCAGTGCTTCTCTGGGAGATGAGTGGTGCAAGTGGGCTTGCCTGTGCTGATGTATCCCGCCGGTTTGCTCTCTTGCCATCTCACTTCTCATTCATTTCTCCCACCTGTCGTAGCTTGGTTTTTCACCTCTGCACCTTTTGGAGATGGCTCTGCTGGCAAACAGGTACACTGCTGGTGATCCAGCCTCTGGGTAAAACCATAACAAAAAGCTTATTTAAGGAGAATAACATCTCAGAGTGCACTGTTTATCCATGGCGCTTTTTCCCTAATTTCCTTTAATGAAGGAGCTGATATTTCATTAACGACCATTTGCTGAAGAACACAAGCTTCACCCTCACACTGGTAAATCTTAAAACAAAGGAGTAATTCAACAGCCTACAGTCAGCCTGCTGCCAGATCAAGGGCTGTACTCTGAATTGAGTTCAAATTCCTCCTGGTGCCAATGTAATGAAAGGCACTCAGTCAGTTTATTAACATGAAAAGAATAGTTCCTACTTCAGTATATGTTATTATCCTGGGAAGGGAATTCAGGCAGTCTCCTCTATTACGTTTGATGGCTGATATTGAACTTGGACCCAGTTGTAATCTCAGACACATTTAGGAATACTCAGATATTAAAGAAGGCCTCACACAGTGAAATCTCTTATTCACATTTGATTTGCTGGGTAGGATGAGGAATCATAGAATCATAGAATCATTTAGATTGGAAAAGACCCTTAAGGCCATCAAGTCCAACCATTAACCTAACACTGCCAAATCCACCACTAAACCATGTCCATAAGTGCCACATCTACACGTCTTTTAAATACCTCCAGAGACAGTGGCTCAACCACTTCCCTGGGCAGCCGCTTCCAATGCTTGACCACCCTTTCAGTGAAGATATTTTTCCTAATATCCAAGCTAAACCTTCCCTGGCGCAACGTGAAGCCATTTCCTCTCGTCCTATGGCTTGTTACCTGGGAGAAGAGACCGACACCCACCTCGCTACAACCTCCTTTCAGGGAGTTGTAGAGAGCAATAAGGTCTCCCCTCAGCCTCCTTTTCTCCAGGCTAAACAACCCCAGTTCCCTCAGCCGCTCCTCACAAGACTTGTGCTCCAGACCCTTCACCAGCTTCGTTGCCCTTCTCTGGATGCGCTCCAGCACCTCAATGTCTCTCTTGTAATAAGAGGCCCAAAACTGAACACAGGATTCGAGGTGCGGCCTCACCAGTGCTGAGTACAGGGGCACGATCACTTCCCTAGTCCCACTGGCCACACTATGTCTCATACAAGCCAGGATGCTTTGGCCTTCTTGGCCACCCGGGCACACTGCTGGCTCATACTCAGCTGGCTGTTGACCAACACCCCCAGGTCCTTTTCTGCCAGGCAGCTTTCCAGCCACTCTTCCCCAAGCCTGTAGCGTTGCATGGGGCTGTTGTGGCCCAAATGCAGGACCTGACACTTAGCCTGGTTGAACCTCATACAATTGGCCTCGGCCCATCAATCCAGCCTGTCCAGGTCCCTCTGCAGAGCCTTCCTACCCTCGAGCAGATCAACACTCCCGCACAACTTGGTGTCGTCTGCAAACTTACTGAGGGTGGACTCGATCCCCTCGTCCAGATCATTGATAAAGATATTAAACAGAACTGGCCCCAACACAGAGCCCTGGGGAACACCGCTTGTGACCGTCCGCCAACTGGATTTAACTCCATTCACCACCACTCTTTGGGCCTGGCCATCCAGCCAGTTCTTTACCCAGTGAAGAGTACACCCGTCCAAGCCATGAGCAGCCAGTTTCTCCACGAGAATGCTGTGGGAAACCGTGTTAAAGGCTTTACTAAAGTCCAGGTAAACAACATCCACAGCCTTTCCCTCATCCACTCAGCGGGTCACCTTGCCATAGAAGGAGATCAGGTTAGTCAAGCAGGACCTGCCTTTCATAAACCCATGCTGACAGGGCCTGATCAATTGCTTGTCCTGTACGTGCCGCGTGATGGCACTCAAGATGATCTGCTCCATAACCTTCCCCGGCACCGAGGTCAGGCTGACAGGCCTGTAGTTCCCCAGATCCTCCTTCCAGACCTTCTTGTAGATGGGCATCACGTTTGCTAACCTCCAGTCAACTGGGACCTCCGCGGTTAGCCAGGACTGCTCTGGCTGAAATCAGATGCCTTAAGGGATGGGCCCTAACCATGACAGCTATCAGAAACACAAGGTCAGCTGTGTCAGGCCTATCTGAATTTACAAAAGCTGGCATGTTTATGACGTTATTGGTAGTCAAAAGACTTAATCGCTGTTCTGTTTGAAAGAGAACTTAAAATGTTGACCAATACCCACGGTTATAGTAGGAATCTCTTCTCTCTTCAGAAATGTGACTGTTTTCCAGGGCTTGCTACCTGCTGAGGGCAGGTATTTGTCCTCATTTACTCCGCTGGGTCTATGGTCTATAACTCTTTTCAAGGCATTCTGCCTCTTCCCCTCTTTAGCCTTTGCTCATTTGGAGTCTCTGCATCTCCCTTCATGCATCCTATTCCCAGAAACAGTTTCCTCATACATCTTCATTTACATCATTCTTGGAAACACAGCTATCTACTGAGTCCAGGGGGGGCTGCATGGCCCAAGTGGAATGAAATATTCCTTCCCACCCAACCCACAGCAGACAGAGCGGTGGCATGACCAGCAGCAGTGACCAAGAAGTCACTGCTCTGCCTGGACAGCCAGCAACTTCTGCAGTACTTATGCAGGGAAAGAAGAGAAGGAAAGAAAAGTATAAAGTCATAAGTCCAAGAGTGAGAGCTCTTTTAGAGGATAAATGCCTAAAGCTCACCTTACCACCAAACGAGTTTTTGTCTTGCTTCCACAATGGGTGTTGAGGCTAGTGGATTTTAATGGGAGTTTAAAGGCCAAATCAGGGGGGCAACTGCACGCAGCATTCGATCACATGGTATACTGCTTTCAGGACTCCGTATCTGCAGGCTAATCAATCCTAGTCCAGTTCCCACTGGGAGCACACATCTACCCAGCAGGACTGCTGAACTGGTTCCCGAAACAGAAGCCAGGATACAAGCAAATCTGCTGCCGACATACAGAGCATAATTGGAAACCCTCAGCCTAGCTGCTTGCTCATTAATAAAAACAGATTCATAATGTACCTGGCTCCTTCCACCTGCTCCTAGTCTATAATTAGCAACTCGTGCGTAGGTAGCAGCACCGGTAAATTGCTTCCAGTCTTCGGTGACAGTAAGTCTATCTGTGAGAACGATATGACAAAGGCACAAGGAATAGGGATAAATGGCTACAATAATGCAGAAAGCCATTAGCACTAAACAGCAACAATAACGCTTCACATCTCAGTACTAGTTCTGCCTTCATTTGTATGAGTCTCTGTTGCCTTCTTGAAATTACGGACAGATGTTAGTTGCTGGGAAAGGCAGGCACCACACAGCAGTCAAGCAGACGCCTTGTACACAAGTAGCACCAGTGTTGAGGTTTTACCCTCTGGCTCCTCAGACACAAGCCTGGAAACCGCTGGGCTGGCCCTGGACCAGCGGTACTGGGCTGCACAGACACACTCTGCCTGGCTCGGGACTGTCAGACGGCAGTTCACCCCATCCTTGCCATCTGAACCAGGCGCTCAAGTCTCCTTGCTTTGCAATCCAATGAAATCACACCACCTGCGGCCTTGGAAGGGCATTTCCCTTGATCATCTACGTTCACTGACTCTGTAATCCGGCCTCCTGGTAGAGACAGGATCATGTTCTGCCTTAGGGGTGCCACTGGTGGTAGCATTACCCATGTGAGGTCCCACATTCATATCACAAAAGCACCTGCAGTTCTCACAGGTGGAGATGGGACCGAGACTCTTGTTTTGGCCTAAGATCCTGGTGCTACTCATCTGGTAGACCACGTTGACTGGTAGACCTGATCCCGCCACCATGGACCTGAGATGCAGTCCACGCAAGGACACTTGTGGCTCTTCTAGTTACTGACTGCACGGGGAATAACTTCTCCCTCCTCTTGGGCAGCTTTAAATGAGTTGGTGCTCTACTGTGGAGAAATGGAAATTCTCATAGGTGTGAGAACACCACTCATTATAATTCATGGGAATTTTCATTAAATCAACATATCCTCAGGTTCTGCAAATCCCTGAATCTGTTGCTGAAAAAAAAGTCAAATCTGTCTAGTCTTTTGATTGCAAATGAATATATTGAAAGTGTGCCTCGTTCTCCTTCAGAAATCAAAGCCTGTTTGATTGAAGCTCATTTTCACACAATCAGCTGATGTAGCTCACACATTAGACATTTTCAAATTCTTTTTACTTTTCTAGAAAAAAGACATAAATCCTGAAGAAAAGTGTCTTTCTCCAAAGTCATCTGTCCAGGCTTTCAGTCTTTTACATTTTTGCTGCCAAACTTTTGATTAATAAGATGAAAAATTGTGTATTTTCTTAGATGACAATAACAGTATGACCTTTCTCCTGTCTAGTCTGACTATAAATGCAGTAATAAAAAAAAGTAGTTTGATGGCAAAGAATTAGATTCAGGTGCTGATAATACTAAAATACTGTAGATTTATTTTGTAAGAATAATGCCTAAATCATGCTTCCCATTTTTCTTATAACCTCCCAGATATTTCATTATGTGGCAAGAATTCTGAAAACCTGTTCCTTCTTTTGGTAGCTGAAAACCTGGCCCTTTTTCTGACTTTTCGCTCTGATGTTTTGCTTTGCAGAGTGTCTTTAGCCAGAATGATATTTTTGTCTTGCTGTGAAATATTGCTTGATGCTCACCTGTCATCCCTAGGAAGAATTCTTGTTTGTAAGTATTTCAAAAGTTCAAAACTAATTTGAAATGTAGGGAACACTTGGAAAGTGTAAAGGAAAAGTTAAGTTAAGGAAAGTTAAGTTAAGGAAAGTTAAGTTAAGGAAAGTTAAGTTAAGGAAAGTTAAGTTAAGTTAAGTTAAGGGAAAGGAAAGGAAAGGAAAGGAAAGGAAAGGAAAGGAAAGGAAAGGAAAGGAAAGGAAAGGAAAGGAAAGGAAAGGAAAGGAAAGGAAAGGAAAGGAAAGGAAAGGAAAGGAAAGGAAAGGAAAGGAAAGGAAAGGAAAAAGGAAAGGAAAAAGGGAAGGGAAGGGAAGGGAAGGGAAGGGAAGGGAAGGGAAGGGAAGGGAAGGGAAGGGAAGGGAAGGGAAGGGAAGGGAAGGGAAGGGAAGGGAAGGAAAGGAAAGGAAAGGAAAGGAAAGGAAAGGAAAGGAAAGGAAAGGAAAGGAAAGGAAAGGAAAGGAAAGGAAAGGAAAGGAAAGGAAAGGAAAGGAAAGGAAAGGAAAGGAAAGGAAAGGAAAGGAAAGGAAAGGAAAGGAAAGGAAAGGAAAGGAAAGGAAAGGAAAGGAAAGGAAAGGAAAGGAAAGGAAAGGAAAGGAAAGGGAGAGGAGGGGATGTGACAGAAATATAGTTCTGGTGTCATTTAAAAGGTAGCCATTAATAAATAAATAGAAAGTGTAACAATTGATCCAAAGTTACTGAAAAATCGTACCTATAAACTTTATGCCTATCAGGACCACGGAGGGAGAATTTTCTTAAATGTTACAGGGACTTGGACACCAAATTAACTCATGAGAAAGCTTCTTAAACAAATACAAACAGAGAGAGAGAGCAAGAAAGAAAGAAAAAAAAAAGAGTTCATTTTCTTTATGAAGAGATTGGAGCCCATAATATTTTGTTAAGAGTTACCAGAAACTCAGGCAGAGGAGAAGCCAAAAGAGAAGCTGTACCAGAGAGACGTGTCAGATTAGTGTCTGGTGACAAAATGTGTGACATGGAAAGAGAGAGAGACAATAAAAACAAACGAGTATAGTCATAGACATTAACACCAGGCCAGAGTTTTCTGTTGGTTCAGATTAAAATACCCCACAAATGCTCACCCTTCAGAGCTCAAAAGAGTGAAATTAAGGGAGAGCCCACAGTGTTCCCCAAAATCACATTTTCTTTTCTCTGTCTTTATGGGAACTTCTTTTGATTTATGGGCAGGTGCTGCTTTAGGTCATTTTCTGGCATTAAGAAGGAACTAATTACAGATGCTCCTACTCCCACCAATGCTGCTCACCGGGGAGTCCCCAGTGTCACACCATCAAACACTACAGCTTGTCAGAGGGGAAAAAAATGAGCCTGCGATGCACAGCCCTGCAGCCCACCAGGTGAGACAGCCAAAGGGAGCTAACCCAGCTGAGAAGGGTGCCCTGCTCTCCAGGACTTGGCTGCATTTCACATTTAGTCAAATTATGAACACACAAAACAAATAAAAAAGGGGAGGTCCACCTCTGTTTATAGGACTCTATTTAATCCATGTAACTTTTAATTAAATTTATAAAACTATAAGACTATATAAATCTACATTAATTTAGTTCAACTGATTGGACCACCAGGCTGCGGCACTGTCAAGATCTCCAGTGCTGGAGGTCTTCTCAGACCTCTGAATGCCTGTTGCTTCGAAGCTGGGGCTTCAAGCTCTGAAGACCTACCTCTTTTATGAGCAAAAAGTCCCTGTGCTGTGTTTTGCTCGGTACTACAGACCAGTGTTCCCTGCTCCCCTGGCAACTGTGCAGCAGTGGGGCTGGCACTCAAAGCGTGATGGATTTAGGGCTCATTTTGTCTCCTTTCATTTGGGCCTTCCTGCTGTGTACTGCTCAAAGTAATGCATGCTCATTCAATACAGTGGAAAATAATCTCAGCAGATGTCAGTAAGGGCACAACGCTGAAGAAAGGGCACAACCAGTAAGGGCACAACCTCTGAAAAGCCCATCTGCACTGACCCGGTGATGTGGATTGGATTTTCCATGCATTGGTAACTAACCAGTATTTCATTCAGTATAACTTTAATTACCTCACTGATACACAATAATCTATTTTTCTGCCAGATCATGCTGAAAACAACTTCAATTTTTAACGATTGTAAAAATGTACTTTTTATCCAAAGAGGTGGCAGGCACACAGCAGCGCTGCTTTCTCTTGTTACACTATTCTTGTGGTCTTTTCCACAAACGCCTGGGTGTCTCTTAGGTATTACTTTTTAATCATCCACCCTCATTACATGTGGTGTTTGCTCTTTTTTTTTTTCATTTTATAGCACAAAGCCAAAAAGAAGGCAATTAAAATTCAGTAATGGTGCAGCGCTTAGACACTCATTAAGTAGTCATTAGGTAGTCTGGAGACTCATTGTCTTCATGAGAGTTCGTTTTCTCGCTCTCAGTGAATGTCCTCAACACAGTATTGGCTCGAAACAGCGAGCACGATGTGGATGTGAATCCAGAAGGGTCCGTGAGCCTCCGGGCCCAGGCACAAGTGCTCCGCTGCCTCCTGGACACCCACCACCTCACATGCACCCTGGGGCTCCTCCAGCAGCACTGGGGAGATGCCCGGGGCTGGAGCTGCCCCCAGTCCTGCCCTGCTCCCTGGCTGGGACTGATGCACCCTGGCAGTGACTTCTGTCCTCCCCAGGTGATATAAGGACCTCTTCAACGGCCTCGCTTACCCTGGCTTGAATAGCACCCCCTCCCAGAAACACAGCCCCCAGTTACCAAGACAGCTTGTAGAAGGACACAATTCTCGGCATGAGTAATTGGCAAAATCAGGCCTCCAGGGAGTCAGGAGCATTCGCTGTCAGCATCAGGAGCCAAGCTCCTGCCAAAAGAGCATTCAAAACAAGCAAGCTTCATTTTGAGGTGGGAAAAAACTCGCTGGCAGAGATAGGATGTCAAGAGCATGCTGCTGATTGTCAGATGCATAAAGGCATCAATAAAATAAGGCTCACACTCAAAAATTGTCTTACAAAACAAGAGAAGCAGCCTCTCTCCATTATAAGGATTGCCTCTGGACAATAAATAACAGCATCTGTTCTCCAAACTCTGAGCGTCGAGTTTGCTTTGCTTTCTGTCCTTGAGGAGGTGGGGAGGAGAGAGGACAAGACAACTGAGACAGTTCAAGCTAGGAAGGCTCCACAGCAGTTTTAAGGAGCATTTCACTGGAGGTCACTGAGAGCAGAGGGAGCAAACCCCAATGCATTATTTAAGACTACCCTCACACTGCTGATCCTTTATAGATGCAGATCAATATAGTGGCCTCTGTCAGAAAAAGGAGGCTTCGATATGAAAAAAACTAAAATAGAATTCATATTAGAGATGCTGAGGGGAAATAATACAGCCCAAGGGAATATCTGTATGCCACGGTACAATAAGGCAGTCCCTGAGAGGTCAGCAGATAGCACTGGAGGGAGCAGAGCAATTCACAGATTCCCAGTTTGTTCGTAGCACTCGGTCACCTCTGGGGCATAAAGCTCTGGCACAGAATCACCTCATCGATAGTCCATCACCTGCACACCTGCTTGCACAGCCACAGGGTCATATTTCATGAAATAATGGGTTTCTGTATTAAAACTCATTTCACCTTTCACTAGACATTGCATCGTTCTTTATGCCTTGCCTTCCCCCGCTACCTACAAGCCACCGCTGACTGCCTGGCACAGTGTCAGGTGAGGAGCAAGAGGAGCGCTCCACTTTGTAGGCTGCCTGTTGCATTTTGCTACACGTGCTCAGACGACTTCTCTGAGCCATCTCCCACTCATCCTCCTGCTTGGTACTTCAGCTGTGAAGTCTCTGAGGTCGGGATGGCCTTGGGGCTGTTTTGTACAGTGCCTGGTACAGTAGCTGGTCATGACTTTGGGGTTTTTTCCCCTCAAGGTGCATTCAGCTGTGCATCTACCTGCTCATAAGAGTTTTTCTGAGCAGTTGGCAGACATTTTGTTTATCAAGAGAGAAAAAGTATTCTTGAAGGTTTGGTGACGTGCTGTGCATACGGATATGTACATACCTGTAAGTGTATATATGTGTGTGTGCATGTGTAGATGTCGAGACAGATGATAGTTAGACAGACAGACAATTCACGATAGATTCACAATTCATTTCTCTATATCGATGCATATACAGAGGTATAACATTCTCAGGCTCCTTAAGACAGACTGCGGATTCTAGATGCAAAATTATATTGATACACAGGACAGTTCATTAGTAAAAAGGAGTAACCTTGTCCCCTTCCATTTGCCATTTTTCTTTGGAAGTATTATTTCTTGTTGTTTGCACACCACTGCCTTTGATAACAGCTAGCCATGTATTAATGAAGATGGCAATAAAACTGAGCCCATTTTTTCTGTGGGATGGATGAATGTCACAGTGTGTGCATTTCTGGCACCTTGCAAAACATTGGGAATCCCTGGCCAGGTGTCATCAAGTGGAATGGATAAATATTCACCCCAGAGGTGTACTTTTAAACCAGCTGACTAAAGGTCTATTTTCCTCAACTGATTTTTCTGCTGGGAAGTTTATTCCCATGATCTGGTTTCTGCTTCCTGACCTGATGGGGTGGTGACCAACTACACAGTGTGGGAATACTGACAATCAGGCAGCTGTAGCTAACCGTTTGTGAACAAATCAAGACTGAAACCTGATGACAAATTATCTGTAAATACTAATTATCTTTCCAGCCATGATGGACATATTACAATCCAGATAAAAGACAATTGGACCCATAGTTGTGTGAAACCAGAAGCGTTTGCATGTCTTCTCTTGCTAGGACTGCTGGACTTGAGGTCAAGGTTTCCTGCTAGGATTTCACTCCTAGTCTCATTCCAGATACTTCAGTGGCCTTCAGAAAACCATTCACTCTCTGTTCATTCCCCAACCATAAAAAAGTGACAAAAATAACTAGGACTGGGTGCGGAAATGATGTATATGAGGAGAAGGTGTAAGAGGGAGGAAGCTACAACCCTTTTCTTCCTGTTCTGTCCCTTCCCCACACCCTGTCCCTGACAAGTCTGTACATAAATAAAAAATAAAAATGAAAAGTCTGTACATAAAATAAAAAAAAAGTCTGTACATAAAATAAAAAACCATTGCTGTTCCCAGCTCTTCTTACGCACATACACCCAGCACATCTGGGTAGAGTTATCACCAAGGCAGTCATATTCCTGAGCAGTAATGATCATCAGCCAAATCAGCAGCTGGGGACTGCATTTTCATGAGACTTCTACTTACTACTGATAATCACGTGCAGAAAACTTTCTGCTGGACCCCTCTTTCCTGAAAAACACAGTTTTTCAGAGGAGACAGACTAACGGGTTTTCAGGTTATGATGTGTTGTGAACACATATTACAAACAAAATATGAAATTGAGTATGCCTACATGCCTATTGCTCCTGTCTTCAAATGAACCTGCTGTTTGAGCCTTTCTTCTCTTGCCCGGTAAATTCCTTCAGATAACAGTGGTTGCACCTATAGTGCACTGAAAGGTCAGTCGTAGAGGAGTTATCTGTAAGCCTACTTTGCTGCCTCCTACTTTTTTCCCGCCTGTGTATCTGGCTGATGCTCCATCCCCCCAGTTACCTGTAGACTTGGAGAGCCAGCAGTGGTGGGGGTGAGCTCTGGCCGTGCCAGCTGCAGGTTTGGCCCTCAGGGCAGCTCGGAGCTGGTCATCCCAAGGCAGCACCCACAGAGCCAGGTCCTGTAGGAAGGATGGTCCTTTCCTGCAGGCAGGATTCTCAGACACTGGTGAAAAGAGCTGAAATCCCCAAAGACAAAAAGAAATGTTGTAAATACCTCGGTTGCTCAATGTTTCCTTTTAGTTTCCCTTTCGCAGATAATTTGGCCTAGCTTGCCAGTATTGTTGGCCTTAAGTAAGGAAGCTTAGATAGTAGAACTGCTAACGAGCATTCTTTATTTGACCTAATCATTAGAGTAAGAATGCTTTGCCTGTGTTAAATCCTTGGTTAGCTGAGATAGTTGCAATGTAGATAGATAAAAAGGAATTCTTCAGGCCCTGTGTCCCTGGAAAGGGCTGATAAGGAGAAGCTGCACAAGAACCACCTGGTTTTGGATATGCAAGGAGGGTATGAGCAAGACAAAATGGACTGAGCATGCGTAAAGACAAAGTTCAGTCAGCGGTCAGAGTGATGAAGACTACTGACTTCCTCCAACGACCACCAGAGGATCCCTAACGACCACCTAAGGACTTAAGTACGCATGCGTCAGGGACATTTACATATATTAATGAGTTCCAAGAAATCTCATGTTTATATAAATTAATCTTATGAATATGTATGATTTTGCAACATATAACCTCTGCGATCTTGCTTGTGTGTCGGAGCACTTATGGTGGAGCGATCCCCAGTGCTGCCCAGCGCTGTAATAAAGGATGCCTGCTTAATAGTAGCTCCGTTGCTATTGAGTTTTATTTCGGGAACACTCTGAAACTCCAATTCACCTGTTGGGACATTTGGATTTTAAAGGGTAGTCTCCACGAATTTTGTTTCACTGGAAACCTCTAATTCATCTTATAGAGAGGGGACTCTGATGCCTTCTAGGGGTTATCTGGCAGGCTAATCACCTCTAAGAAAGGACTGACTTTTTGTTTGCTGTGACAAATATAATTGGTCTGCCTCCTAATCCAGCTGTGGACAAGATGTTGACAGTTCTACTTCTTATCAAAAAACTCAAACGTTCTTTTTCCCTTTATAGTTTAAGCACCTTTTTACCAGGTTCAAGGCCCCAAAGCATTAAATAATTACTCACCTCACTTCCTTTGTTTGCAATATCTCTGCATCAAGTAATACAGCTTGTAGCATTTTTAGGAGAGTCAATAAAAAAGCAGCAAGGTTGCCTGATGCCTGTGAAGCTTTAGGTACAAATATGTAGGTCAAATGGGACCTTTTATGAAGCCCTATCCACAGCAATCTAATGTCTTTACATTTATTTCCTCACATTTACTTCCAGCAGCTCTGTTGCTTTTTTATTACTGAAGATCCATGACACTAACAATCCTCCTCCTTCCTTTTAGATTT
This sequence comes from Mycteria americana, assembly GCF_035582795.1. Classification (NCBI taxonomy): domain Eukaryota; kingdom Metazoa; phylum Chordata; class Aves; order Ciconiiformes; family Ciconiidae; genus Mycteria; species Mycteria americana. Next base: position 48,295,868 of record NC_134366.1, on the reverse strand, counting down.
CTACTAATCACCACCAGCAACGGGATTTTGCTGGAAATGAACTTGTTTGTATTTCATTTATGTTTTCACATACGAAATGCATTTCATATATAAAAGACAGGGCCTTAGTCTTTTCTTTATCTTAAGCCCTTCTCCCCCAGCAAGCAGAATAAAACTGAAAACTAAAATGTATCTTATACAAGATCTGATCTTTTAAGAAGAGATTTTTTTTTTCTTTTATGGCAAGTAATTGCATTTGTCTAATAGATAATGTAATGAATTTGACCTGTTTCTCTCCTTTCATCAAGGTTTTATTAGGTTAGAAAAGCACTCTGCGCTTCTGTCTTTGTAGATTGACCTGTTCATGGAAGAGTAAGGTCTGTTAAAAACCTGACTGTACCAAATGCATCTTCCCTAAGCTCAGCAGAGACAGTCTATCCGGCACTACGGCACCAGCCTCTCTACCCCAGGCTGTGTAAGCTGTTCTCTGTCACAATTTTTGATTCACGTGTCTATATACATTTTAATAAAATCTTCATTGATCTATTTAGTCTGAAATATTCAGGATCAGTGGATTTTTAGACAGCGGCAACCTCAAGAGAAAATTTGATAGGAGACGTGTGTGTGCTTGTGCACGCATGTATAACGCAACGAAGGTTTATGATAACAATATAACACAAAACAAGAGCAGTGTAGGCTATACGTTATCAAGATAATACTAACATGATAGGAATAATTAGTTGTTATATGGTGGAAAACAGAAAAATATAGCAATTGTCCGGAAAAAGACCTTGTAACTTTTTTCTGTATACCCACATGCCCATCTCTGCAAGCTTGATGATAGCACACAAAATGCCCACTGAAGGCTACTTACTGTGCAGCTGCATAAGCGCAGGAGAATACCAGTAAACACAAACCAAAAGCCATCTATGGAACTCCTGACACATACCTTCCCCCGGGATACGGAAGGCAGAATGAGAGAAGACAAATTCATTGAGTTTTATCAAGTTCTGGGGGGGACAGACCTCATTGTCTCTAAAATAAGAGCCAGCCCTGGTCTGGATGATACAATTTCAAAGCCAACAATTTGCTGAGACTTTTGGAAGGGATGAGATCTGAAAAAGGTAGGTTTTTATTGGAAAATGGGAGTAGAGACAAAGGCATATAATGCAACCTAACAACTTTCTGAAGTGACCCTCACCAGAAAGTGATGTAAATTTCTGTCAAATCCATGGGATTTATCTCTGTGCTTTTACTACAGTTCAAAGACAAAAAGTTTCCTGCTGAGTTTAATATGTATACCACATTGCCTAGTTGTGGTATGATTGATGGAAAAAAACAAAAACAAAGCGTAGTTTAAAGCATATAACCAGTAAAGCAGTAACTTCCAGATCCTCACATGACTTGAAGGTCATATCCTGCAGAGCGAAGAACGCAACTGAAGTAACTGTAAAAGGCTCTGTGATTTCTTTTTTGTGTGCAACAAGCAAGAGTGCTGCTCATCAGAGAGCAACCATTTCCCTGAGGGTAACTTGCATGGCTAAACCATGTTTTCCAGGCTTTAAGGGTTGCCCTTTAATGATCTCCCTAGTGCTTGACTGCCTTAGAGAGCCTGACCCATTCCTATGCAGCTCTTTTTTCTTGCATGCTGCATGAAAAAAGTCTGATGAGGTGTTCGTCATTAATAAAAAGGAATTGACTACTTACAGAGGCTGTTTTTGAATTTTTTGTGATAAATCACTTTGAACCACAGCCAGAGGTAAGTGCAGTAGTCAAGATTATCTCCCTCTGACATTATTCTCACCATGTGTTAGTTATTTATTGTTAGCTTTATGAACTTTTTAGTCCCTGCAACATCCAAGCACTCCTCCTATATCTTGGACTTTGGCACTCCTGTTTTTAAATGGTCTTAAATGAAGTCACGTGCAAAAAATATGGAAGCGGGTACACAGACAGGACGTTGAGGAGGATGGAGAGTATAAGTACAAGAAGAAATAACAGGAAAGAGACTGAAACCTGATTGAGAATATGTGCTTCAAACTGTCTCCCCACCTATGGGATATGAACCACCACATAGAAGAAAAAAAAAAATGTTTCCCTACCTCAGTGAACATCACAGTGGATTTTAGCCTCCGGTTTGTAACACCATGTATTCCTAATAAAAGCTGAAATCAGACATGCCAGAATCTCCTATTACTTTGAGTTGGAAGTATAATGCCACATCTTCTGTAGCTGGGCACGTCCTTTGCTTCCTCAGTTTGTGTTGCTGCTGAGATAGATTAAGATTTTTACCTTTCCCTTTGAGTCTCTTAAAGCACGTCACAAAGATGGATCAGTAGCACTGCTTACTTTACTATCAATACCAGTATCCTTAGCTGTAAATAACTCATCTCAGGTCAAATAGCAATGTTTTCTGATATTTAGGTTATTAATTTCTTTCAATTTATTTAATTCAGTCCCTGAGTCCTTTAAGAGTTGTAGCACAAAAATCAGGAAAATAAGGATTATGCTAATGGCTCGATGCCTAAAATTAATTTGGTCCACAATTCATTTGAGATTCCTCTATAGATTGTACCACTTTGTTATCCTGTAGTGTTTTACACAGATGGATGAAGGAGCTCAGAAAGCAGAATAAAGAAGGAAGGGGTAGAGGAAAACATCAGGTATATATAATCAGAGCATGATATACAGTTGAAATCAGCAAAAGCGTGATGCATATGAAGAAGGGAGCATAAACACCAAGAAAAAACATTAACAGTAACTACGTGCAAGCCAAAAAAGTTAGTTTATTGTTCCATCTGTGTACAATGAATTTGATCTAAAAGTCGCAGCAAGGATTCCTAGCTACCCCAGTCAGCTGTAGCTCCAGCCTCATGTCTCTGTCTCTATACATGCACACATGTACAGTATATGGTCAGACATCTTTCTGCCTCTGTGGATATATATACCTATCTCTGTGTATGTGAGCATGTATATATGTATATAGATATACACATATGCCTGTATTTTCACAGTTCCTTTGAAAGTCATGCAGATTAAATGCAGTCCTTTTGAGCAATTAACAATAACAAGACAATTAGCGGCTGAGTAGCTGTACATATACATGTATGTTCAAGGGTAAATCTGCCGAAGTACAAAAAAATATGAGCTTAAATGTCATGAGGACCAGTTAGCGCAGGAATCAACAGCAGCTGGAGTCTAATCCTGCACCATTTCCATCAGAGGCAGCTTTGCCAGCGATGCTCTGAGCGCAGGACTGACACCCGGCCAAGGCCCAGGAGAACACCTTTCTTTATGCCTTAACTGGTGAAAAAAGGGGACTCTGGTAACGGTGAATCCTCCCCTCCACTGTCACAAACATTTGTTCTTCTTCCTGACCCTGTAATCTGTACCATGTTTACCCACTGCTCACTGCAGTCTGGGTTCTCACACAGAGTTCACCCACATGCTTATGTACTACGTTACCTCAGCAGTTTCCTCCAAATACCTCCCGTACTTGCTTGCTGGCCTGAAGAAGGCAGCTCAGCACCTTCACTCCTCCTTGCCATTTCCAGCACTGTTACTGACACACCTTTTACAGCTGGAGACATGATTCTGAAGCCTGTAGCTGCTCCTCGAAGTAGAGAAGCTGATCCACTTCAAAGCAGTCGCTTGCTCTAGAAACCAGTTTCTCCAGACGTCTCCTGATCTCCTCCTCACTGGCATTCTGCTGTCTCGCTTGCTTGAGATAGCTGTACACGGCCTCAAATACCTCCGCACCCAGCTTCCCAATGGCAGACCTGGGGATAAATATTACATAAAGGTCAAGTAAAAGTTAATTCACATTATATATTAATACAAGCAATAACTAGTACGGATTTTTTCTAAATGTTGTAGCTACCTTTGATTAAAATGATATAGTGATGTACCTTATTTGTCTGACAGTACAAGGAACTAAAGTTCCCCATGGAACTTCTCTATGATTGTTTGTTATACAAAGAGCCCAGGAGTAAAAACCTGGCCATAGTAAAGTCATGGGAAATGAAAGGGTTAAATCCCTGACAATCCCTGACTAAGGCATAGACTTGCATTTTTTTAGTTTCACTCCCATCCTTGTTCTCTTTTGTTCTCTTCCCCTGCAAAGATAGTTTTGGTTACCTGCTGAGCAGAGTTGATGGTGGGACATTTCCTGTGACTTCTTACCTGATAGGACTAAGCAGGCCTTGAGCAAGCTCATTAGGCTTCCTAATTAAATCACTGATAACAGGAACTCGGGACGATTGTGCCAAAGATAAGCACCAAAGAACTAGCTTAAATCGACCCCCTTGTAACATTCCAAGGCCGAAGGACTGATGAGCTAACTCAATGACTATATATGGACAAAGGAAGCCCAAAGTTCAACTAGTGGACAACGTGAGGAAGACTATGGAAGACCACCGGGAGGGTGAAAAGACCCTAACCCTAATTTTACTGGGCATGCTTGGACTATGTAAATGAATTCCGGGAACTCATCACCATAAAACTGCCCTTTTCAGGAAACCTGATGAATATGTATGATTTTTCTGTATATGAACTGATGTGTTGCGCTAACCTGGCGGAGCACTTGTGGCGGAGCGGTCCCCAGTGCTGCCCAGCGCTGCAATAAAGAATACCTGCTTAATAGTCATCCCGGCTATTGAGTTCTGCTTTCGGCTTTTCACGGCAACAGAAGCATGGCCATGGTAGTTGTTACAAACCAAGATTTCTTTTCATGCTGAATCTGACATTTTATCTGCAGCAAGCCTGGTATACACACGTGTTATTGCCTCTGCATTTCCCCAAAACCAAAACAGCAACCCATCAGCCGTATACCAGTGGCATTTTATGTGAACAAACACATTTCAGGATTCATTGCTTTATTTTAGCTTCTATCAAATAACAAAGAAACCATTGTACAAGCTCAGCATGAGCTAACTGACACTGCTTTCTTTTCCTACAGCACTCTCCTTTTATCAGAAGACAGATCTGTAATTCAGTGACAAAGAATACACTCACAGGCTCTTAATGTTGATTTATAAAGAAGATCCATTTGCAAACTGCAAGACAATGAACAGCACTTCTTTTTCTAAAGGCAAACATCTTTAAATTCATGTATCACGAGTCACAGGTAACATAAAATTTTCCACTCAGGGATGGGTTCATAATATTTTGATGGAAATATTGGAGTAATGTTCTTCCAGCAGATCGAAATCTATCTGCCCACTCTGCACACATCTGCCACAGGATTTGTGTTGTTTTCATTCACTAGACTTTTATATGTTAGAGCAGTTGAGATTTGATTGTCTTTTAGTGTCAGACTTGCACATTTTAGGGGTGATGATGCCCTTCACTTAGTTAGAAAGTGAGCTGGACTAATTGGGATCACCTTGCAGGAGCATCTGCAGTTTGCATTAAAAAAATGTCTTATTTTGGTTAGGTAAAGTTGTGGTAAGCATCCTTCCCTCCCACTAGCATTTTGCTGAGATTTCAAGAGTATTTAGGTGGGGCAATCGTTCCTTTTTCAGGAAATCCATGGTGGCATGAAGACCTCTTCAATAAAGCTTCTCAGCATATCTGAACAAGGTTTCTCTGACAAATTTTTCTTCCATGCTAAAATAAACTAATTGTATCTGAGATTCTAATGTGAGAAACTAATGTGAGATTCTAATGCTCTCACATATTTCTCAAGCGTTATACATATTGCGTGTCTAGCATGTTAAAATATTTCATGCCTTAATACTTTGCTTGGTGGTAATTCTTTTCGACAAAAAGGAGGTACTAGGAAGTGAACCGTATAGTATTCCAAAATTTCAGCCTGAATAGCTGTGCTTATGTTCCCTTTCCACTGGGTCTCTGTCACACACTGCTTTCTACAAATTTAGACTATGGAAAACAGAGAGGATGGCCCCCAGAGTTGTCCCAGGATGGGAACTGCCTCATTTATCACCGCAGCAGTGACCTGCCTATTATTTATAAGGGATTAGCACGCGTTCACAGTATTTACAGTCTATACTGTCTCTGATGGGGGCTTTGAGCTGCTCCCCACTTCTGCACGCAGCGGGCTGGCCGGCACGGCCTCAGGCACGAGCAGAGCACGTCTCCAGGCGTGAGCAGAGCACGTGTTCCTGTCTGCAGGGCAGTGCCCACTGCCCGCGGGCAGCTGCCCACGGCCCTGGGCTCGCGCTGCCTGCCGGAGGCTCCACGGCCAGCGCCCGGGGCAGAGGGCAGCAGGGCGCTGGGACGCGCTCGGCTCGTGGCCGCACCAAGGGTTGCCCTTTCTGAGCTGCACAGGAGTAGAGAAAGGGATCAGAGTTGTCTCCTGGCGCCAGCATTAAGGCTTAGCACTCTAATACTCTGCTCGTGAGTTCAGGGGGAGCATGCACAAGACTTCCCAAAAGCTGTGTAAATGGTTAAACCTGCACGCTGCCCCCCAAAACCATCACATACTCCAGCTGTAATTTTTTTGCTGATTTTGCACTGATTTTGCTACACGTCTAACACCAGGGCAAGGCCATCTGTTCTAAACCAATAGCATAATTCACCTAAAGGGGTAATTGCTTTTCATCTGTGGTCATCCTGTTATTGCTGAGGAATAACATCGTTACAGTGAGATTGCAGCCAGTAAAATTTCCACATTACGTAAATTCCTCCATTCTTAGAAAACCGTTGCGAAGAATTTTACTTTATTGTTTCTCAGACTTCATTTGGTATGAAAGCATACCATTTCCTCAGTAATACAGAACCACTTCATTAGCATATAGGAGACTTCTGAAAAATCCTGTTGTTATATATAGTAGGACCTACTGCTGGTAAAAAATGGACAATACATCTAATATGGTATTTTTGCCCGATGGATACGCTCCATGACTGCTCTGATCTCACAAGCAGGAAACACTCCTCCGCACATCCCGCCTGCTCTCACTGCTTTTCTGCAGCTCGGTCATGCCCAGCTGTGATCCCCCCTCGGCTACACATTACCTCTCCTGCTGGCTCCTGACACAGAGGCGGATCGGGAACTTGGGGCAGAGAAAGCCAAGACCCAGGATCAGAAGCCACAGGGCCAAGCTGGAATCTCTGCAGGTCCAGACCCAACTCAGTCCTACTTCCCATAACTAGAAACTGCCCTTTTTTTTCTACCAACAGTGCTGTTTAGGGGAAAACTAAAACTCTTGGAAGTGATTAATTCTCAGATACTGGAAACCTAGGGATTAAATTACCACAGAAAGCTAAGTAGGGATTTGTTTGGCAAATAATGTACATTTCTTCACAAAACTTCATCAGAAATATCACAGTATTTCTCTCCAATGGTTAAAGATCAATACATGAGAAGCTATTTTGAAATCACTGCTACTTCATCAATGCCTTCACTGACTCCTCTCTCCCTCTTAAACAAGTATGTTTAATTTTTTGGCAGTCCTGTCTATTTAAAGATGAAAAATTAAGCAAACACATACCTCAGGAGTATTGCTGCTGCTAATAAATGTGACCTGCAGACTTGAATCTTTTCAGTTAAGCTTGGCAGAGCATGCAGATCAGCTAATCTGTATAATAGCTGATAAAATAGAATTAGGGGAAAAATGTTCATAGGTTGAAAATTAAGGGGTAGGTAATAAAAATTATAACCTGCTTTTACAAAAGAAGACATCAGGCTCTGTTTGGACTTGAGAGCTGCATTAACGTGAGTCTGCTACCACATCGTGCATTGTCTGTCAGAGGCAGAAGTGTGGGATCTAAGACAGTAAATGTCAAACAGACGTTATTGAGTGAATCTATCATCCTGATGGAGGCTGGGGGGAAGTGGCTTCCTGGAAAGCGAGTTTTGCACATTATGGCCCCGATCCTGTGCTAGGGGATATTTTTCCATCCCTGTGAAGTCCTACAGGGGCACAATTATGGATTTTGCACTGCCCTTCTGTTTATAGTTACTTCTATTTCACATGAAGTATGGGAACACCTGCATTTGCAAGTTTTGAAATGGTTAAAAGCCTTACCACCAAACAAGTACAGACTGCCCATTTACACTCCCATTTGGCCATGTTTTCTGGTTTACTGGCATTTACTCTCTTTGTGCTATCTTATAGCTCACTCACCTACAAACTCACTGTTTTCCCACAGAAATGAGCCATCATGTCTTTCTCTCAGCCAAGACTACACAAGCAAAGGGGATACCTGACATCTGGGATTTCATCACTCTGACAAGATTTGTGGGCCAGAACCCCATCCCACACTGCCCTAAATTGTTTTTCACTATGCTAAAATCAAAGGATTTACATCAGGCTCTACCCATCCAAGGGTCTGGCCCAGGATGATATACACTAATGTGCTTAAATGTCGTATCTCAGCTCATTCTTTCTTTTGTTTCATTCTGTTACAAAGGCTTAGATACACGGAGGGATTCATTGCTGGCATTTGAGCACTGTGTTTCCTAACTTTTAAGCATCTTGTTCATGCAATGAAATTCATAGGTCTGTGGTTGAACCCTAAGCTCCCTGCATAACGCAGGCATCCCAGAAAGGCATCCACCCAAAACAACAGCCCACCACAACTGAAGAAAGGCATATCCTAAATCTGACACCTGCCTGGCTTTAGTAAAGTTGGGAATCACCCCTGCCCACCTAGGACTCGCAGCAATTCCACATGACCACACAGGTACCCAGTTGTCCCCTTTTATCCCAGGGTCCATGGTTAGAGCATTCACCCAGAGAGCTGGAAACCTGGGGGTAGAAGGAGATTCAAACGCACACCTCCCAGAGCAGTGCCTTAATCACCTGGGGATGGGTGACTGGGGAATCAAATCAGACTGGGGAACAAAGGACTCTCCTTCACCTTCATTCTGATTTGTATGAAAGCAGATGTATTGGGCCAGAAGAGAATGAGCAATGATGGAGGATAACTCTGGATAGATTGGGGACCAAGGACAACACTGGAGGTATGTGCAAACATTATTTGCATGAAACAGACCCTGGATAAAATATTATGGGCAGTCCTTGGAGTCCTTCAGTTCTTGGGACCGAAATACAGGTTACCACGTGTAAGTGAGTGCCCAGAAAGCATGCTTTCTCACTGCAAACTGCAAGAGATTCAACAGTGAGCCCAACTTCCCTCACTCCTTCTGGCTGCAGAGAGCAGCCTCAGTGCTCCAGGCAGAGGAGGCCCAGAGCTGGGGACATCCATAGCCTGGAGGCATGCTGCGACCACCAACATACCGTCTGGGCAGCAGCTAATGCCAGTCATCCATGTCATCCATGGAAGCTGTGCTCTGAAATGAAATGCCGCTTGCTGCCAGCTTTTGTGCAGCACACAATCCGCGCCTAGAGAAAATTAACTGGAACAAGCCCCAAAGGCCATAGAGGCAGACAGATATCTGATTTGTGGATAATGATGGGGTCTGGGCATGAGATAGGGACTTGGTTCTATCAAGGGTAAGGCGCTTCTGAGCGTGTGAGAAGCAGTATGAATATCAGCAAAATCATAGGCACTTACCACTTTGACTCACTGCCAGTGCTAGAGGGGAGCTAAATAGGAGCCTTGAGAACTGCAATTTTATACTCAGGGTGTCTAAAAATGTTCCAAGTCATTTAGTGGATCTGGGCCCAAATGAATTTATCAGGCTATCTGGTGATTTGCAGTTGATTTCCTACGCATCGGTGCAAAATTACTAAAATTTGACAATATAATAATGTTGTGTTCTCAACTGGCTGAGGAAGTTGTAAATCTTTCCCTGGGTGAACAAAGACTTTGCTATTATCCCGCGGGTCTTTATTTTGACTATTCTGCTACTAGCTACATATTAACATTTCCTTTCTGGTCTGGAGATCAATTACAATACACCTACCTTTATGCAATACTGACAAAAGCTACAAAACAAGATTAATGCTTAAGTGTGCACTCCTCTGTGGGCGTTAGCAGCTGGGTTAATATCTCTCAACAGCTTGTCATTGCCTGCCTTGAAGGATAACTATGACACAAATCAGCAGCTAAGGGGGTTTTCAGCTTCTCACTTTCAAATGTCATTCAGCATGATAGCAACTATCATTTCCAACCATTCTGCTCTTCCTCATCCACCCCCAAAGGGAAGTGGCACTTCTTGCTCGCGAACGCCAAGCTTTCGCTAGAGCCTCCGGGGAGCTGCGGTGTGGTCCGTGCGCGGGAGCGAGGAGAGGCTCTGCAGCTGCCGGGTCACCACGCTCTGCACAAGTCACTGCTCAGCACACCAGAATAACACCATGGAAGTCCCTCTGCATCAGGCATCAGCAATAACATCTCACCTCTGCCATAGCAGGCGACAAACACGCGGCTCCTAAGCCGACCACAGAAAATTCAGTTATTTCAAAATACTAAAGTTACTCACAGCTACCTCAATGTAAACCTTAAAAAAGAAGCTTTCTGGACGTGGAATATCCATTCCAGTGGGTATTTATTTATCCTTTTGGATGCAGCCAGGTTGCCTGCATCCTACACCAACAAGCATATTGTAAAGTAGGAGGCAAATCTTGGGGCAAGTCATGATTAGGGCTCATGGGGCATAAAAGCAAGTGCAGGGATCTTTGAAAGAATAATTTCAGCAGACGTCACTAAATTCTGTTCTCCCTAACTCAAGGGTATCCCCATGTAGTCCAGCGGTATTACTTAGGATTCCCATCAATCTATACCATCAATTATTGACTCCCATCAATATTCAGATTTGTCCCTGAACATGATATTTCTAAGCATTAATTTATTAACCTTATATTTCTCTTTAAAATAGAGTACAATCGTGCCACTTTGCAGCTAACCAGTAGTAACATGAATCTTGGTGAAAAAGATTGTTACATTTATCTCCTGAAATGACTCTGCAAAAGAATCAGGATATTACATATCTTTGATCTCATACAAAATATTGTTTTCTAACTGTACCAGAAAATCTTAGGCTATCGGCTAGAGCATCTCATGGTTCAGTAAACAAACAGGTTTATCTCAGTTACAACACAAAAGGTCCCTTTCCTCTCAAGTTATCTTCCTGTCATTTGGTATGTTGACATTACTGACTATGAATGATGAAAACTTCTCTGAAACTTGAAAGAAACTGCTCTGGGTTCAAAACTGCTTTTGCAGCAAAGCTTGTCTGTTGCTCTATAAAGACCCTTTGAGATCTGCTAGGAGAAGCGCATTATATGTTCCATGATTTATTTTTTAGGAACTTATTTCTAAAGGTAGGGCAATACCTTTCTAGTTCTGAAAGCTGTTCAGTCTTGGGAACGTGAAAAGTATGGCAAAGTCCAAGAAAAGGGCTTATCCAAAAAAAAAAAAAAAAAAAGGAAATAGAAAGAATTAGAATTATTATATAAAACTAGTAAAAGAAAATCTGAATTGCTAATATTAGCCCCTACCTTCACCTTCAAGCCTCAATGGACTTTGACTTTCAACATATTACTGCCGAATGAAAATTTCTTCACTTGAAGACACAATGGTAATTTTCATAATTCATCCTTAATTACTTCATAATTCCTGAATTAAAGCACCTTAATTTGATTGCAAACAAAAGTCTCTGATGTCCTACTTCAAAGACCTACAAAATCTAAAGCATATTTAGGACATGTTTTCCCATGAGCTAAGAAGGATCTTATTATTAAAAGCTGTAGACACACAGCTGAAGAAATATCAACAATAATATTCTCCATGCATCTCATTTTCTGAGATAAATGAATTTGTAAAATAGGAATTGAAGCTGACATCTGCTCTTGGAAGAAGCGTTAATTAGAATTCAGAGCTGCTAGTTGAATTCTAGCTACTACTAATTTAGAATATAGTTTGTCATAAGAGGAAATGTTTTTTTAGTTTTTCTCACAGAAAAAAAAAATCACAACAAAACACGGTCATTTAAATCAAACCTGAATATTGCAATATTAACAAATTTACTGCCAATACTAAAAATGAGAGAGGAAACCAGTTTGCTTATATAGAGCTATTCTTCAGGAGGTAAGACAGGTGAAAATGATACTGTTTAGTGCCCATGAAGAATTACCTGAAACACACTTTCCCGGGCTGCAGTCTTTTTATACATATTCTGAGATTTCCTAGCCTTGCTAAAATTATTTTAAACAACATCCTGGTTTTTAACAATGTCACGGCATACAAAGAATCTTTGACAAGTTATCAGTTTAACTCATTCAGCATCACTGATCAAGATCAAGCAAACATTCAAGGCACATTTAACACATACCTGATGGTATTTGCTTTGTTTATCAATGCATTTGTTTTAGACACATGGGTCTGAAGAGCAGCTTAATATACAGCTGCTTCTTGAATGTGGGCACACAAGGATACAGTAGTTATCTCTGAAAAGTCAGTAATTATATACAGTTCTCGTAAGAGTTTAAGAATATAACTGCAATCTCTTTTATTCAGCTGTGTGGTAGTTCAGAGTTAATGCTGATTTCCTTTTACATGGCTTGAATTTTGGGGGGTCTCGCCTGATTTAGGGTCTCGCACCAAAATGACAGTTATAAAACTAGCAATTTGCCTATCAGAGAAAGGAAAAGATACCAACTTATGCATTTCAATGAAACAATCATAATATTAAATATTACTACATATATTTTTGCTCAATCCAAGCATTGTCTTTAGCCATATTGTATTACATGTTACTATGGGATGTAAAACAATGCATTTCTGAGTTACCAACAAGCCAGTCTCATTAAAAGGCCGTCAACACATCAGGTGCATCAATGGAGAGATGAATGTAATCAGCTAGTATGGAGCTGGATGATTCTTGATAGAAACATCACAAGTCCCGTAGTAATTTACTAACGAAACCTTCAGCTGGGCTTGTGTGCTCTACAGCAACAGAGGGAGATGAAGCAGCACTCAAGCGCTGAACTACGCTAAACAACCATACAAGGTTATCATAAAAGTAATAATACTTTTAAGTAATCCAATCGAAAAGACATTTTTAAAGTTAAAAAAATACCAACTGCTATGGATCCTGAGATGCCCAGTTATGACAAGTATATATGTACACATAAAAATAGATACTAACATATACACACAAATAACTGTTTGTACATCAACCATTTGGGCTTAGTTCACCTCTATATCCACTCGAAGGGGCCTGAAGGTATTGGATTAGGTCCACAACTTCTTTCAGGTCTCTTTCCGTATGTGTAGCCCTGAAAAAAGTTCATGGCACAAAACAGGACTAAGGCCAATTCATGCTTTGGCAGAGCCATACAATTCCATGGCTATACCATACTATAGAGAAAGAAAGAAAAGCAATTACCAACTATGGAGAGTAGATCTATGATTTTCAGAAAGGTCTAGAAAGGTTTATGCATTCAGTTTCTTCTGGCTCTTCATCAAAACAAGACAAGCTACACAGAGCTATTTAGGCATTTAAAGAGGCAGATAGAGGTCTAATCCTTTTATTTTTTTCCCCAAAAAGTAAACATTTAATACCTGAACACTTTTCAAAATAGGACCCTGGTCATTTCTCTGTCTCAAATCTCTTGGAAAATCAAATAATTGTAGATCTAGATGCCTGAAAATATGGCATATAAAAGAATAATGAAGATTTCTATTAACATTTACAGAAACATAACAATCATAATATACTATCTAAATAATTCGTTTCAGCTAGTAGATTCACAAAGATAAAACCCAGGCTCACTCTGAAACATGACTGAACCAGAAAAATCGGCATTAAGCTAAAGCGTATTTTTCCAATACTCAGCTCCTCTTACTTTCCTGCAGAAAAATGTTAACGGAGATACGTCTACTGCGTTACCTTAAAACTAAGAGCAAGGTTAGGCCTTACAAGTACTAGTATCCTCTGGTTTTGTCACAATCTTTGGCCATGTCTGGCTAATGTAAACATAGTACATGTACTGCTGTAAACGTAGTACAGTTGGTTTGGTATCTCCAAACTCTGAAGACCAACTACTCATGAAAACAAGCTGCTCAGCAAGGAGGTTCATTGCAGAAGGAGGCAGACCTGTGACAGAGCCGCCCCCGATGCTGCTGCACTCTCAGAAGTGGCGGCTGCTCCCTTTGGAGTGATGGCAAATGCGGTGTTTTGGCTCTGCTAACCTCTCCTTCATGCAAGATAGCTTGCATGTTGCCCACTCTCTGGTGTTTTACCCCTTGGGCTATTTTTTATGATACCAGCTCTGCATTGCTCACACCTCCTTCCACATGGGGAATATGAGATGTATACCTTAATGACTTACCTATACAAAAGAAAGAAATCACTATGTGATGATTGAGAAAAAATGTGGTGAAGGAAAGGGACAGATTTTTCTTACAGACAAGCACAGTATTAGAGTTGCAAGCAGATGAAGACAGAAGCAATACGGAAACAGTAAACAGTGGTAGTCCTGGCAAGGGTTTGGTGGATGCCCTTTGCATATTCCCTACCTATATTTCTCCCAAGAGTCTCTGTAAACCTCCCAAGGTCACAATGCTGCATCTAGTAAATAGCGTCAAGATTCTTCAAGTGGTTCCGTATTGAAAACAGACTATATAATTAATGCCGCATGAAAGCATTCTCACATTTGCAAACTATTGACAAAATCAAGGCGCTAGAAAACTGAACAGCTCAATCTATGCATTATGTATGCACAGCACGAGAAACTAGGGAAATCATGCTTTTTGTGCAAAACAAAAAGATGTATTAGTCTAATTCTCCTAATGTTTTGAGTGTTTGGGGCTACTTGACATTTTAAAATGAGTGAGGCTATACTTATAACTTTATGTGTTTTGCTACTGGAATGCAATTTTCAAACTGGATAAAAACTCTCTCTAGTGCTAAAGCAATTATGACATTACTGTCCACTTAAAAAAAATCCTTAAAGATTCAGGATAACAGAATGGCTCATGGATCTATGACATGCAGCTCAGTAGAGAAGCTGAAAAAGTCTGAGTTTTCTTTACATATCTAAGTGAATTCACAAAATCTTACACTTTATTTTAAGGGTTGGACCTGAGGTTCAAGTAATGTGCAAAATGAGCACCAGGATGAGCATCCCAAGAAAATACATCAAAGTTAAATCATGCCCTAATAGACTCACTCACTCTAGCTACCAAGTTCATTCTCTTTATTCATTTCAAAGTGCATCATAACGAATGTAAAGCTGCTAAGAACTGCTGAAATGATGGCATTGGCAGGTGATGTGCTCTTCCAATCCCCAGATGCAGGATGGAGAGGAGCAGTATAAGAGACAGAGGACCAAGACAACAAGAGAGGCAGCCCATATTTGCTGTGGAAAGGGGAATAGCATGGACAATGGGAAGAAGTTGAATGAAGACCCATTGGAAATGCCAGGGGAATCAGACCATCAGCTCCAGCTTCAGCCTTGAGGGGGGACTACTGCTTCTGCTGCAGAGGACTCCCACACTTCTGGGCAGTAGCCACTGCCTCGCTTACCTTCATTTCTTCTTAGGCAGGAAGAGCCCAGGATTCACCCATTCCCACTTTCTCTCTCAGTTGTTGCTTTCGGACAGCAAAGACTCACGAGCCGAGAGCATTCACTCACTTCTCCCTGACAGGAGCCAAGAACCGAGTTCCCAGCTTGGTCACGTAAAGGCGGGTTCAACTCTCCTAGTGTTCCCGGTTAGTTTTACTGTATTCTCACTTCACTTGCTTGTAAAGCAAACAGGAAAATCAAAATACTTCAGACCTTCACCTCTGGGTCTGCAAGGTAACTGTGCAATTATCTTGAAAGAGATTAACACTAAAAGAAAGAGGAATGCATGGGCTAAGATGTTTAATGTGTTTCTGTAGTGAGCTCATTTGGCCCTAAACAATTAAGAGATGGAGACTGGCCTTTAAAAATGAGATGTGAGAAAGGCTGTGACAAGGAGGATGGATATGTAAGTAATATTTTGGCTTAGCCCATGAGAAGCAAAAAGCTACAATGATGCTGTAAGATGTCTTGGGATCACCAGACAGAAATTATTACCAGAAAATGGGTTGTTGAACAGAACAACTGTGGCATGTGTAAGAGGAAATTTCATGCTCAAATCATTTCAGGATCAATACCTTCAAGAATACTGTCCTCTATTCATCTGAAAAAAACAGTCATAGCTCAGACAGTGTCAATAGACTTCCTTACCAAATACATCTTTTGTCTGTGAGAAGACATCTTATTCCTCATGCATGTTTACATCATGACACCTTCAACATGACAGTCAATGCCAATTGAAAGGTCACTGAGAATTTTTTTTATGGAAGTCTAAAAACCCAACTAGCTTTTCTATATTCTTGCTTTTGCCTTCACCTAAAGCTGCCCTCAATGGTGTCAATAACAAAACCAGTTTCAGTAGGCTCAGAGCTGGCCCTTAGGAAGGTCCCCCCAACATCTAAAAAAGCACTAAATCAAATAATCAGTTTGTTTACTGCAATAGTTCAAAAATGTGCAGAAATAAATGTACAAAAAGCCTTCTATACTTTAGGCATTTTTAGGACTACTTATCTTAAAGAATATCCAATGCCTATTCAATGACTTCAGTGTGACCTTTCTTTCTGAATTTTTAAGATAAACAATACATTTGATGCCAACGTCACAAGCACAAGCAGCATATATGCATACTGCTCATCAGTCTAAACCAATAGTCTTATCAGCATTCACAGGAACAGAATAAAAATATCACCAAATGCCTTTTCTCCATGACTGCTGAAAGACGGCTTTACTTACGCTCAGCAGGTGATGATGAAGTCTTTTGCCTGATCATGGTATGCTGCTGTGTGTAAGACTTCAGGGACTGACTAAAAGGTGCTTACTGCTGTGCTAAAGGATTTTAATTTACTTAAAATTTGGGGCATAAAAGCCTTTTCCTTTTACTGACATACATTTTATTGAATTCTAAACTGCATATTAAAGTTCATGGCTATTAAAATGACTCATTGTATATATTCATGGATACCTCCACAAAGGAGCACAAAACACTCTGTACTAAGGTTTTTTTCTTCGTTTCCTATGTTTTTATTCCTCTTTATATTTTCAGGAAAGAGAGAACAAGATATACATTCTATTCCATAGCTATTCCATTATTCAAAACTAGCCTTACTCTGTAAAACACAAATCCTGATTTTTACAAAGCCCAAGAAATTAATTTTGACTACAGTGCTGAAGAGGCTTCAAGGGGAAGCCTCCACTCACTGGACACCTGAGATATGAATACTACATAATGTAGGGAGGTGCAATTGTGAATATAGCCAGCTGCACCGAAACCCCTAATAAGGCTTGCTCTTGCCACAAATTTCTGCACACACTTGTCTTATTTCTCACCTTCACTTTTCCATTTTAGATCATGAACCTGCACAGACTTGAGATGTCAAGCGTGCGTCATAAGACTTTCCACAGGCTTCTGTGCTTCTGCCAGGCCCTTCATTGCGGTCAAATTGTGGTTGAAGTGGTCAAAAACTTGGAAAGAAGGGCCTCAGAATAAGGCAAATTAAGCTGAAAAGAAGCAGAAAAACTTTTTCACCTAGAGATCTAAACAAGTTGGGTCGGTCTCTTTTAATGTAGATTTTGTCCTCTTTAGCCTCTTACAAGCTATCAGTGCTGTTAGTCCAAGCCTGAAGAAAGCTTTGGGTTTGTCTGCCAAGTTTTTCAGAAGCTGGCAGAAAACAAGCTAGTGTTTGCTACAATGATTCTTCCAAAGCCCTTCCTTAGGGACAAGGAAATCTTTCAGGCAATGCATACTGCCAAAGCTTCTGACATCTTCTAAAGAAGACTTTGACTAGCTATATGGACCTCAGGGGAAAAAAAAAGAATAGGTGGTAAAACAGTTTGATCTGATGGTGAAAAAAAAGCTTTGACTTGAGGAGTTGTTTCTGAAGAACAGCTTGGTTCTCTTCTGAGCCGCATAGTTGGAAAGTCTCTATAGGAGAGCATCGATGGAACTGACATTAGGGGTTTTCCTCATGGATCTCCCTGGTGAAGATAATTTGGCTCTGGATAGCATGTGAGAGTAGAGCTTCTCAGACTGAGGTATGAACCAAGTTACCCAGTACCATGGATGGGAACCACCATGAGAATGAGATGGTGGCCAGGACAGAAAATATCAAGAAACGGCTTCTCCTGTTTCCTGCATCTAACATGATTCCTCAGCCTAAAATCCCAATAGGAAGAATACGAGTCACACAACTCTGATTTTTATATTTGCTTGAATTCCCACTGTTAACGTGCAAGGCTGGGAAGGAGCATAATGAGAAAAAGCTTAGATAACATTTGAAGGAGCTAGTTCAAGAAACAGATTTCTTATCAACGCTGCAGATGATCCCAATATCGAAATGCTTAGCACTGAAGTAGAAATTTTTGCTGAGAGAATGAACTCCACTTGAAAGGTAAAGTTAAATCTCTGCTGCTATAAACTTTATAATGAATACTGATACCAAGTATAACAAATTAGAAATTGTTGTCACTGGAGTAGGCGATTTTATCATGACTTTTACTGAGAGGACAGCAGTTCAAAATGCTGGAACAGAGTGCAATGGGAATTGGAAAGAAGATGCCAGGGAAAATATTCAGGGGCTGTAGTGAAGGAAGCTGGTGACTGAATCATAAACACTATCAGGCTGTCTATAGGTTAAGCCCTGAGCCTTTTTTTTACTTAAAATAGGAGAAGACGAAGGACTCCCACCTACCATATTCAAGAACATCCATGGCTTCCTTCTGCATTCCTGTAAGGACTTCTAGCACAACTTCCTTCTCACATATAGGTACAAATACAGGTATAAAGCCCTGCACAAGAATACAGTAGAAGCTACCTAAATTGGCACTCTGATAAACAGCAATTCTCTCTACTGTCAAAGAACACATGCAGTGCAGCACACTGCAATGACTCAGTCAATGAGCACATCACACCTTGTCAAGTGACTGCCCTGCTGCAGTTGTTTGCAAGCCCATATCATGCATATGTGTCAATTAAAAATGGCTAAAAGGCCTTTCTGCTGTTAGACTCCATGTTATTTTACATGAATCTACCATTTTTTCAGAACTAATGAGTTCCTTTCATTAATGTTACTTGTAATGTGTAGGCACAATGCTTACTGTCTGAGCAATTCATGACATAAAAGAGTCTCTCTCATCCGAATCGATTGCTGTTAGCATCTGAAAATGGCACCAATCCCAAACCTTCATACTTCTGTTTCTATAGTGACTTGCCACCTAGACAGATTTCACTGCACTTCCACATTGTCTCCACTGCTCTTCTTTTCTGTTTCCTCGTAAGAACTCCAGCTACTCAGTTTCTTTAAGACAAAAAAACCACATTCTCTCTTTCCTTAGAGGCTGTCAACTGGAAGACCTCACCATAAGTCTGTGGCTTCCTGAGTAAAACTGAATAGCACAAGTTTTTAGCACAAGGATGAAGTGCAACACATCACGTGAAGTTCGCTGAGGGATGAGCAGAGCAGCTGAGGCTTCATGCATCGTCCTGCAGCCAGATGTACTTCCTTCTCGCCACTGAAAATTCCCCCACTGTGCTCTGTGTGCAAATTGGCCATGTGTAAGGCTTCGTAGGGATCTCCTTGTGTATGTGTGTGCTCAGCACTATGCTCACTCACTTATTTCTTTACACCCTAACTTCCAGGCAATTAACATACTCACTCAACTTTATATATTCAGCAAATGACAAGGTCATAGTATGTTTAGGAGAACGGGCAATAACCTGAGTAAATGTTTTGATAGACTTCTTTAAAGTAGCTATTATAGTGCACAAAAGGAGAGCTGTACTTTTATTTACCAAAAAACCCCCAAACAAACCCAAAACATACCCCCCCGCCCCCCAATTTGTTCTCTTAATGAATGTATCTTGAAGATTGTTCATGGGTATGGTCTGCTGGAAGTTCTCAAGATGCCGGTTGGGTGGGTCTTTTGGCCAGCTGACTACAGAGCCAGCTGACTGTTGTCATTCAGGAATGAAATGTCTAGGAAAGTGTTCCAAAACCAGGAAGTCTAATGCATTAAATGTGAATTACTGCAGTTAATCAGGCTTTTCATTGGCATATGAAATGCTAGTTTATAGACTAGTTTATAAACTATTCTGAAATGTGACATTTCCAAAGGATCATATAACAGCACTTCCAAATTTTTCAGCATTTAACCACCACTACGTGCTTATCCTATCAGAACCAACAAACTGTGAAAACCATGAAACAGCACTGGAAAAAAAAAAAAAGAAAGAAGTGATTTAATCATACCTCAGCCCTAAAAGCAATGACCATGAAGTTCAAATAGTTAAGGTTTATCCTGCTACCATGAGAACACAAGGTGAAGGCTGTAAGATTAGTGGGCATTTTGACTAAACAACCTCACCTTGCAACTAGTTGGCACAACATGATGCATTTTTTTATTTTTTAAGTT
This sequence comes from Mycteria americana, assembly GCF_035582795.1. Taxonomy (NCBI): domain Eukaryota; kingdom Metazoa; phylum Chordata; class Aves; order Ciconiiformes; family Ciconiidae; genus Mycteria; species Mycteria americana. Next base: position 48,275,547 of record NC_134366.1, on the reverse strand, counting down.
CTTTCCATGAAAAGGGAAGGGAAAGCAATCAGAGTGGCAGGCTGTGAGACCTGCTGACTGGTTGCACAATAAAGGCTAAGCCATGAAGTGAAACCCTAGGAGCTGCTGCATCTTGAAATATCATAAAACTGAACAACTTCTATCTGGGGTAAATCTGATTGGTATTTCCCTTGAACACACAGTGCATTTGGCACTGCAGTTTGTTTTGAACAGTGATTGGCATCAATGCTGTTGTGGTTGCGTTCATTTTCGTTAGGGAATTCGCTTAAATAACTACTAGTATTAACCGTTTGAACTTATTTGTATTCTGATAGCATCCACCATATTGTTGGCACTGTCCACCCACACAAGAGAAAACTGCCCTTTTTTAAAGAGTTTACAATCTGAGATCAGTTGAATGTTGCAACGCTGAAAAGAAAATTTGAGTTCAGAAATAATACATAGCATTATGATTATCTGATCAGTACCTAAATTAGGGTGCAATAAATCTTGGAAGGCCAGAAATTACTGAATCAAGATAAAAGCTCAAGATACATTAACCAGTACATTCTAAAAAGGAAGCACAGGTCTTTGTTTTATTAAGACACTGAAATCTTTATTAATAAAGCTGGGTTTCAATGATGCTGAAAGCAATTAGACAATGAGTTTCAAAGGGAGCTGAACATGTAAATTCCTCTGTCTCATTTGAAAATCCTAGCCAACAGCAGCAATCATGTTTGGTTTAAATCATCATATCATCATGGGAAACAAATTCATTAGTCTTTCGTTCCAGGCAAGAATGAAGTGCGGGTGAGGGAGCAAGTATGGTGGGAACGTGGATGTCTGCAAGTGATTTATGGGTATGTGCTGAGCTAATAAAGAAAGCCAAGTTCAGAACGACACTGACAGCAGTGAAGGCAAACTAGATCCTGGAAGGATGACAGTGATTGTGCAGATTATGAGAAAACAATCAGAAGTGACAGTCAACCTTCATCCTCTGTGGAGGCAAGTAGGCATCCAGTCTGTAAAGAATACCTTTACCATCCACTTTTTTTTGCTGAAGGGATTTTTTGGGATGGCGAAACAACACATGGTTTTCTTTGCTGTGTTCTGCAGTTTTTCAAATCCATCCTCTTTGTCTGAATATTGGTAAAACATAAATGTGCTACTTACTCCCTCATGCGTTTCAGTTTCGTCTCAGCCATAGTGCTGTTGAGAGCTCTGAATCCCTGGGGCGCTGCTGGAGACACTCTGGTGACGGTCCCCGAGCCTACAAATCAATGCACAGACACATAACCTTATTCACCTTCATCCCCTGAGCTCTGTTGCGGAGTCAAGGGCAGCCAGAAGGAGGAAGACTATTCCTGTTTCTCACAAGGTAGTGCCACATTAATTAAAGATGAATTAGATTATTAAATGCACATTAAGGACAACTCCTTTCTGAGGAACAAGTAGGTTTATAGCTTAAAGGCACCAGAATTGTAACAACAATTTTCCTTCTGTGTAGCGTACAGGGAATTACATTACAACAGAAAGAACAGTCACTTGAGTAAGTTCTGGGACAGATAAATATTCAACAAAATGAAATTTGCTTAGACAATATATATTTTCCTCCATTGTTCTTGCACTTATTTATAAGAGCAAGAACTTTCTTCCTAACAGGCAAGTCTCTCCTTTAGCTTGATCATTACTGTAAACTGAGAGTATTTAACTTATAATATCACTTTCCCCTTCAGGTGAAGGTACTCTTTCTATGTGTATGTGTATAAATATAAAAAAACATATCTGTATATGTAAATACATATCTATATGAGAAATATACATATTCATATACACACATGCACACTCTTTCTGCTTACAGGCCTCATGGGCTGTTGCAATATTTAAGGACCTAATGCTCACAGACCGCTGGAGTACTCATCCACAGGAACACAGAGGCGTTGAATCACAGAGGACTGTCAGGATTGGCAGCTCAAATATCCTGCAATTTCATGTTGCCATGCCATCACACAAGTCCCTGCTTAACCTAAGGAATTTATTTATTTATTGCCCCTACTGCTCCCATTGGAAGACAATTCCAGAGCCTCACTGTGACCTAGCGGCTAAAATCTCTCCTCTAATTTCCAATAAAAGTTCTTTATTGGCCAGTTCCCGCTCATTTTTCTCCTGTGCCAGTCCTTTCCTTGGGCTTACTCAGTTCTTCTCTTCCCTTTTGCATACCCCTTTCATTTGTTTATAATTGGAAAAAAAGATCCTACTTCAGCTTTCAGTTTGCTAAGCCAAACAAAGCAGCTATTTTAATTTCTTCTTGCAAAATATTTGGCATTAGGATTTCACTGCCCAAAAGAGGAGAACATATGCCATGGTGGAACTACATCCTGTGTAAATGTGTGGGCTGTGGCGCACAGCACCCAAGTTCTGAACAGACACGGCAGGGCTCTGCATAGGATACGAACAAGCCAAAAGTCACACCAACACGTTAACACGATGCCTTGTCTAACTGAACACACTTTCCCCTCCTAGCAGGGGTTTTTACCTTGGACTCAGCTGGGGTTTAGTCTGGATTGCATTAGTCTGGATTGCATATGTTGGTCACATACAGCCAGAGGGAGCTCGCAGCTACCTTCCCGCTATGAGCAGTATAGACAGCCCAGAGAGTACTGAATGCTTCCCTGGAACGCATAATCATGGCCTTCCCAGGAGTTACGCTCCTATGTCTTACATGATTCTAGATCCTGATCACATAAGGTTGAATACTGAGATTAAAACTTTCTATTGTGAGGGATCCTACTGAATCGTTCACAGTAAGCGTCTGCTGGATTCAGAGCTTTGCTGGATTCAAAAGATAGGAAGCAGGCATGGAGAGAAACCACAGAAGAAACGGATTCCCGACTCTGTTATCTGGCTATGGACGAATGATTTGACTTTTTAAAACATTTTCCTAACTTCTCTTTACACCTAATGGCCAACAGTTGTCTGGTGCCCAAGTATTACAACTGAGGTATAGTTAACATAGTTTAAAAGATGAAAAATGACAAGCTCGGTTCTTACTAGCAACCGATAACTTCACCCATCGATGCAAAAAGCATTTCCTGATCATTTACTGTTAAACACTACATGTGCATATCCATACATTTTTACATGGGGTCTGTAAGCATTCAATTACTTTAGCAGCACTGGAAAATTCACTGTCCTCAGGGTGGCCCCAATGAAACCCCAAGCACTGTGCAAAGCAATGCTCGTGACTTAACTGGGTGGCACGCTCCTCTTTGAGTTGGTGTAGAATTAAGGTCCAGATGTGTGTCTTTGGGCTTCAAAAGCAATTAAAAATTGACACCCTGAGTACTAGTGGTCTAAGGAAAATATAATCTTTGCATTCTCTTAAGAAAGAGTACATTTAACCACAGGCCTCAGCTAAATTCTTGTATAACTAATACAGGATATATCACTGTAGTAAGAGCTCAGTACACTCTTTCTGCTTAGTGGGTTCAATCTATTTATTGCTACAATATCTCCTTCTCCTCCAACATTTCATTATTAAAGACATCCTTCTTGTTTTCTCTGGGATTTCAGGCTAAATAATTTGTACTTTGTGTACTCTCCACACTGGCAGTTGGCCAAGCAAAACTTCTTCTCTACACACAAACTAATATCTATCTTCCTCTCCATTAAATATGATTTTCTGGGTACTATGAGGCAGCTGCAAGGACTACAGATTGTAGGATGCTGCAAGGGTGTAGTATGTCATAAAAAATGAGTTCTCAGTGAAAACTGGTACGAGCTTTTCACATTGCTGCTACAACAAGCCTCAAAAAGTTTTCCTGGGGTGATTCATAACCCACTCCAACGTCTATATCAGAGGTATTTTCCTAGAAGCAGTTACTTGATTAATAATATATTTTGCACCCAGCTTTGAGCAGTTTGCCTAACTATACATCAACACAGAACAAGGAACTATGCTTCTTCAAAAAGTGGCCAGATAACTATTTGCATTTTTTATGCAATATATCATTCTTGATTCATTAAACAAAATCAAATGAAACAACAAGAGCACTGACTTTTCAAAACCAGGTATCGTGGCTTTCTCAATGTATTTCAAAGACAAATACTCTCCCAGCATCTAGCCCAGTACTGCAGAGAACATAGGGCAAAAGGGCAAAAGATCTTTGTCCTCTCAGGTCATGGAGCACCAGTTTGGGGCTCCCACTGCATCCTTCCTACTCTGTCAGAGGGAAGATGAAAGGATCTGTAGGGAAACAAATCCTCTGGTTGACATTTATTCACAGGTACTTACATTTAAAATGGGTGATTATGATTATCTGGTGAGACTTTTCACACATTATGGCCCAAAGGCATTCCTACCGACATTTCTGCTAACAACCCAATAACTGGTGATAGACATCTACTGCATCTCATGGTAAGCCATTATGTGTTGTGAAGCGATTATCTCCACTGAAACATAGACTTCTGTTTGGATTTCGGATTTTTCTTCAGCTTTCACTGCTACATATGACATCCTGCAATGCCTTTTTCTACAAGATTAAAAAGCTCTTCCGAATCAGATGTCTTTTCCTGAGTTTACAAACAATACAAAGTGACCCAACTGCCTCTAACTTTGTCCTCCTTTAAGCTAAGCAGATTTAGCAAATTGTAAAATCAGTTTTTCAAACTTCCTTTCATTTTGCAGTTCTTTTCTGGGATCTTCCCAATTTTTCAAACTTTATCAGCATGGACTATCTTATCTCAAATATACTCCACATGGAGATGTATAGCCAACCCAAAATGAACCTTGTACCACACTAAAGCACTGGTATTCACAGTGACTCAGTGGGAACTCCTGAGGAGAAAACTCAGTTACTTCAAAAGTAACTGAGTTTTCCCAGAAAGTAACCCTTCAGTAAGTACCCTTTTACCTCAGTATAAGCTGAGATTTATACTAAAGAAAGTCCACTGTGGAAAAACAACGTATATTTATTGCATCCTTTTTATCACAGACCTTGCTGACATAAAAATGTTCTATTTTATTCTACTCAGATGTTCTCTAACATCTGCTTGAAATGGCACAGAATTTTTTCACAATACCTTTAACAATGAAAGACACTACAAGAAATTCTGGCCAGGCCAGATTTCTGTATCTGCCCTACTATTGCCATGAAATCCATACTGTTTTCAGGAGCAGCTCTTATAATGATGTTGTAGCTCTGTAGCTCAGTAATATGGTATTGCCACTGCTAGTACCAGGCCACATGCTTGGACCTGAGTTTGCAAGGCTTCAGGCTTTGTCTGAATTTGTCTTGACCTGCCAGGAACTTTGATTTAATTGCTTAAGATGTAACAGCAGTTCTTCTAATAACCAGGTAGTTCTGGCTATTTTGTTTTATTTCCACTTATTTTTGTGGACCCACATTTTTAGATGGATAGTAGTATTCTGTGTAGAATGACATATTTATAACTAACTCAATTAAATTAATGTAGAGAAATACAGGCCTGGTACAACAGCAGATGCCTTGAAAAGTGGGGACAAAGGATGAGGTGTAAAGGACTACGGTCATGGGATGACAAGACGTGAGGCACAGGCTGGCACTGGCAATCCCATGGCTATAACCAACTAGCAGTTAAAGAAATGCAAACCTGGAATTGGACAGTTAAAGAAATGCAGACCTGAAAGTGGACATAACTAGCTTTAGGGTGAACAAAGAGGACAAGTAACTAACCTATGTAAAATGCACCATATAAAGAAAATTTTGATGTAACATGAATTTGCAGCAGAGTGAAGAAAAAGCAAGCTATAAATTAATGTTAGTGAACACATAAAAATGATCCGAACTGCAGCTTTGTAGCTTGACGTTGGAAGAACTTAATCATAGAATCATAGAATGGTTTGCGTTGGAAGGAACCTTTAAAGGTCATCTGGTCCAATCCCCCCTGTAATGAGCAGGGACATCTTCAACTAGATCAGGTTGCTCAGAGCCCCGTCCAACCTGACCTTGAATGTTTCCAGGAATGGGGCATCTACCACCTCTCTGGGCAACCTGTGCCAGTGTTTCACCACCCTCATCGTAAAAAATTCTTCCTTATATCTAGTCTGAACCTACCCTCTTTTAGTTTAAAACTGTTACCCCTTGTCCTATCGCAACAGGCCCTGCTAAAAAGTCTGTCCCCATCTTTCTTATAAGCCCCCTTTAAGTACTGGAAGGCTGCTGTAAGGTCTCCCCGCAGCCTTCTCTTCTCCAGGCTGAACAACCCCAACTCTCTCAGCCTGTCCTCGTAGGAGAGGTGCTCCAGCCCTCGGGTCATTTTTGTGGCCCTCCTCTGGACCCGCTCCAACAGGTCCATGTCCTTCTTGTGCTGAGGGCTGCAGAGCTGGACGCAGTACTCCAGGTGGGGTCTCACCAGAGCAGAGTAGAGGGGCAGAATCACCTCCCTCGACCTGCTGGCCACGCTTCTTTTGATGCAGCCCAGGATACGGTTGGCTTTCTGAGCTGTGAGCGCACCTTGTCCGCTCATGTCCAGCTTTTCATCCACCGGTACCCCCAAGTCCTTCTCTGCAGGGCTGCTCTCAATTCCTTCATCCCCCACAGCCTGTATTGATACATGGCACTTAACTTAAAACAGTAAATGTTTAAAGTGACACTGAGCATACAAAGATAAAAGGGACCCTAGCAGATTTCTCTCTTATTATCATCACATGTATTTGTTTGGAACAGATCATACAAACCTAATTACTACCTCAGCTTGGAGAAAGGCTTTAAGTTTCAGCACAGACTGGTCAGACATTTTTTAATGATTAAAGCACAATTTAATTTTTTAATATTATAATTTTAAAAGGCATCCTCTTAATACTGAAAGAAAAAGAGGAAGACAAGAGTCTCTTTAGGACTAAGATTTTTTTTAAATGTCACTGTCTGTCTTTGTCTTATACTCTGGGTTATTCCCAGAAGCTCTCAAGGGAATTCCTTTCTTTCATTAAAATAACAAAATATTGAAGCATAGAGCTAAATTTTGTCCCTATCTCCACTTCTGCAAACCCACTGCGGACAATGATGCTGCAAATGCATAAATGAGTGCAGAATTTGAAGACTGTGGGATCTCTGTTAGTGTGAAGACAAACTGGACGTGAACATTCCTTCCTGCAGTCCTAAGGATCTCCCTGACACAGGACCCAGAAGGTGACCAGACATGATTCAGTGGCTACAAGACTGTGACTGCCACAGCTTTGATTACTCCCTTTTTGATTACTTTTTGATTACTTTGATTACTTTGATTTTTCTTCTTTGGTTTTGTCTTCCCATCAGTCCATGCTTACAAGCAGGGGTGAAACAGCTCAGCACTGGAGGAACCTCTACAAGGAGGATTTCCCAGGCTTCCCCTAGATTCTCATGTCAGAGCCACAAGATAATACTGAGTCAGGTTTATCCCAACTGAATGAGTGTAAATGAGGCAGCTAAACAAGACCGCGGTTCCCATGGGAGCCTTTGGGAACTCGGCTTTCATGCTTTCATGCAACCCACATGCAGGCTGCTGCTGGCACAGTTCAACCCAGTGGTCTTCAAGGACAGTGACTACACCAGCCTCAATAAACAGCCTTCTTTCATTTAAGTTTTCTTTTTAGCTTTTAAGTAGAACACAAGAAACCAGGCTTTGAAACTCTAAATTTATAGAGAGAACTTGCAGGAGATTTTAGGATTAAATTCCAAACTTAAATTCTCAGTGATTTTTCTGTGCCTGTAATGAGATACTGTAAAATAAAATAAATATTATCCAAACCTGGACATAACTTAAAAACATTTTCAAAATATTTTAATTAATTTTCTCTTATTGTTACCAGTACTAGGAACTATAAAACAACCTACATATCCTTAAATATTTTCCTCTGGAGAAAAGATGGCAGAAGCCAAGTTTTTAAAAGCTTTTGTTATAACATTCCACACTTCTGACCATCATGCTTTATGGCTCTATTATTTTCAACAAAAGCATTTAACTGTGTATGCCTTTTCTTTTGGCATATTTATACTTCTCTGCAGTAGATTAAGGAAGCAAGTTTCAAGAAGAACCCATTTTTTGAGTTATTTTGTTGCAAAATGGAAATAATTGGACTGTGATGAATACAGACTGCTAATAACCGCTTCTATTACATTTAAAGAAGAGATATCATCTTACCCAATGAGCTACTATTCAGGACACTCTCCAAATACTTGACCATTGCCTCAATATCACTGTCCTGTGGATGAATGAAATAAGGAATAGCATTAGTGTGAGCACAAACTTAAATATAAACACTATGTACCAGAGGTATGATCCCACAAACATAAAGGATATCACTTACACCAATGAGTGTCAACATTAGACTACAAAGAGTCTACATTGCTCGGGACTTTTTCTATCTTTTCTTCTCCTAAAACACCAGGCTTGGGAATGATGTTATATACAAACAATTATTTACATCAGATTCCTTGCAGAACACAAGTGTGTAGAACAACTGTGCATGGAGTTTAAAGAAGATATGTTTACTGTGGAGGGTGGTGTGCAATATCTGAAAATACACCAGCATTTTATCATCGGTTAGTCCTGGAATATCTGAAACAGTATTACATTGAAAAAAGCAAGTATGTACTTCTTAACTATGCCAAAACTTCTTATGCATATGATAGCTGCCCACTGCAAGTTAATACTTATGTTTCATGTGATTGCGTCTACTTATGTATCTAGTAACAATGACTAACTGAAAAAATTTGAATTAAGCGGAGATTTCAGCACTTTTCTATTTCAAGTATTCTGTTACCAGACAGATGATTAACAGTTTTGCCATGATACCTTTCATAAGAAATGCTGTTTGTTTACACAGATGAAATTTAAAGATCTGGCCATTAAGCAATGATTGTGCTCCAGGAATTAGATCACAATTTTATTAAAGTCCAAGAGAAACTTGGACTCTGAGTTTCTAGAAGCTACTGCCACATCACATTTGACAACATGGCATTTCTTGACTATTTAAAACTGAAAGTCAAAATCTTGACCTTGCTGAAAAATCTGCCAAAAATCTGTATTTCAAAAAAATATTGAGAAGCCTATGGTTTTAAAATTTGAAACACTGGAATAAAAAGAAACAATATTGTCCGTTGTAGAAGCTGAGGTCAATCTGCTTTATATTTCTCTGTGATCTTACTCAAAACACTCATTCTAAGTTTCTCAAACTGAGGAACTGCCAGTATACCTTAACAGGAGAACAGTAATTGTTGGCAATGACTGTTCGCTGGTTAGTGACCTTTCAGCGCACGTGAGAGCTGTTATGGATGAGCATGATCTAACTTCTTATCACCCTAAGTTGTTTCACAGGCTTATATTTGAAACAGGCTCTGCTATTTTAGCTGAGGTTTGCAAGATGGGAATCAGCTTCTTGGTTGGCCATTTCGACAGATAACCCAAAGGCTCATAGGTCTGAAGGAGCCTCTTTGCCCTTTTGGAGCAGCCTGCGGGGTCCTGGCTGGATAAAGTCAGCACCAGGTTTTCCAGTTCTGCAGCCCATCCAAAGTGCCTGAGTTACCTCAGATGACCAAGTTAATCTGAACCTGTTTAACTGGGGCTTTTGCCAGTTAGCAGTAAAGTGCCCAGGAAGTGCTACAGAACGCATTACATTTATATATACAATATATATTGAATATTGAATTGAGACAGACTTAATATTATGGATACAACTTCTCTGTATTTGTAAAAAAAAAGATTAAGTGAACCTTTAGGACTTCATTAAAAAGTTATTAAATATTTTTAATTCAAAACTAAAATTTGATCTTAATTTTCTGCTAATATAAACTTGTAATTATTTTTATTTTCGTTATCACTAACAGTTAACTGCAAATCTATAGACAGACAGACAAAAACATGGTAAATGGCCACATACAATATTAATACAATTGCTTTAATAAAAGGTTTTTCTTTTTTAATGGGATAAAGATTGTAATTCCAACAACAGGACATCATATTTACTCCAACTATCACAACAGAGCTGATTTTTTGTCATGACGCTGTAAGGCAAAAGATACACTTTCTCCACTTTGATCACCACTGGTTTTGAAGGAAACTAGCTGGCTTAACTTGGCTATCTTGAAATAAAATTTCAATGCTGAAGAGAATGTGGTTTTCACACAGCGGTAAATAGTTGAATAAATGGTTAATCAACTTACATTGAGGTAGAAACTACCTGTGCCTTTCCTCCACTTGGGTTTAGCAACCCAAGAGGATTTTAGCTGTTTAGTTAACATGCTTACCTATTGAATTTATTTCTTTAATGTTTCTCTTTTTTGCAGAGAAAGCAAAGCCCTAAAGAATAGGCAAGGGACTCTGACAGATGCGCAGAAGAGGGGCACATTTCACATTCAGAACGAACGAACGCCTTTCTAAGGGCAACAGGCCATGTCAAGGCACCTGTTAGGAATCCAGCGGAGCACTTTTTAGGTGACAGCACACAGACCACCCACAGCCGCTGGAGCTCTGGTAATTTATGCCAGCTGATTGTCTGGTTTGACAATCTTAGAAACAACCTGGAAATTGAAAATAGGAAGCTAATGTACCACATTAGTAGACTTTGTCATAATGAAGAGGGCGAATTTGCTGTTATTGTCACTAAAAGAAAACACAAAGAACAAGGTGATAAACTGCAGTAAAAAGCATCCGTTAGCATCTCAGCTACATCAAAGCCAATGAAAGCTTCACCATGCACTAACTTTTCAAGATGAATCACAGAATTGTATAGGTTGGAAAAGACCTTTAAGATCATCAAGTCCAACCGTATGAAACCTCTCCTAAGCTTCATAATTTTAAAATTTTTTTAGAAACAGTTTCTCATTCTCTTTCATGTTTTCCCCATAATTAGAAAATAGTGTTCCTAGAAAAAAACATGTGGAAAAGAGCTATTGGCTTGAAGAGGTAGAGGTCTGGAAAAGTAATTGGCAAATTGCTGCTTGAAATCTGGCATTTTGCATTTCTGCTCCAAAAGAGAGGGACAAAGGACACTAAACTCCAATGCTACAACCAAGATGAGAGGTCCAGATGTGCTTAGGGTCTGAAATTGGTGGTTACTCCACATCTGCAACTGGACAATGTAGCTGAAAACACACAGGCTGTATTGAAAGATATCAACATGGGAAAAATAGCTGTCTCGGCTCCCATCCTAAACCTTTAAAATTATACTGTTCCAGTACCTAACTCTACCTTCTTAACTGAAGAAATGTTGCATCCCACATAAGGCCACTACTTCTCGGTCTGTCTTGACATCTGTGGGAGCCTAATATAGCTTGAATAAATAGCTCTGATCTCTTTCTACATCATGCACCCCAATGTGTTGTTCAATTAGATGACTTTTCTGACCCCATGTTACTGCACGAACATCAGAATTTTTTTAAATCATTGTTTGAAGTAATGGGGTCACCAAGGAGCACCGCCAGACGCAGCATTTCTGCACTCTCTGCACAGAAGTAACCAGTAAAGCAATCTTGGCATTGGCAAACTGAGAGATTTGCATAGATTAGGAAGGTAAATATCTTACACGTCCTTATCCCGTGTTGCAGTGGAATGATTTTTTTATTAGCACACACTTCCAAAAGCTTAATTTATGAAGGTATTTTTGAAGAAAGAGTTTAAGAGTATGAATCCCATCATAGAAATAGGAGTAGGAGTTCTGGTATTAAGTAAATGACTGCAGAAGCAAACCCCTGCTATGTACTAGCAAGATCAAATATATTTCGGTAGGATTTGAAGCTTATTATTAATACTGAGCATGATCCCACCTACCTTTGAGTGGGATTCATCTCCCATAACTGTTGACATCCAGAATGAAGATGTCCCATGCATGCTAATATAACTGTAGATCCCTTTATTATCACCAGAGAGACAGAGAGACCTCTCAGCATATTCCATCTAACTTATATCAGATGTTTACACCAAGTTGACATTATTCCCTAAAAATGCGTGCTTACTTCCCCTTACTGTACAGACTTTCCATTCAGTTAGTTCGGACATAGGTGTCCGGATTTGCACAGCTATGTTCAGTCTGCTTTGACCTCAGACTTACTGCTGAATTTTTCACTTGAGAAAGGGAAAACTGAAAATCATGCTCACTTCCCAAGAAAAAGAGAAGGTGTTTGTGTCAATACCCAGAAACACACTTCTGCTTTATCTAAGGTGCTGGGGTCAACATGAGAAAAAACAAAGATAGCCAATGAGTTTCTTTGATAGAGGAAGTCCTAAAAGGCAAATGGTCACAAGGGGTGCTTCCTAGTCAGTCTGTACAGGCCAGTTTGCAGAGGGTTAATGCTCTGTGTGCACACAGACTGCTGGTAAAGCGAAGCCTCAGGGCCATCGGGGCTGGATTCAGACAAGAGGTGCCAGTGGGACAGCTCTTCCAGCCCACGGTGACAGTGACAGTTCTTGTCATCACCAAATTCTGAGTCACTGCAAAATGAGGGAATGTCACTGCTCAGATCTGGCTGCCAACACCTAATTTATTCTGCATTATTGAGAAATCTATTTTTATCTTCTGCCCTTCGTTAATTCTAAGCAGCAGTCTGCCTGTTCAAAAACACTATTGATTGACAGTTAATGATACCGTCAATGAAAGTTGAATGAAAATTTTAAAAGGCGTGCTAAAAAGAAAAAAAAAATTATCTCAGAGTCTGATGAAAGTGAGCAATAATTTATTTTCAAGAGTATCTTGTGGTAGACTTTCTGGGCAACAGAGTGTTTGCATGTCTATGTGTTGTGGGTAAACACAGACCCAGCAAACTGAAAAAAAGCATTGTCTTAGATCATAGAATCATAGAATGCTTTGGATTGGAAGGGACCTTTACGGGTCATCTAGTCCAACACCCTGCAAGAGCAGGGACACCTTTAACTAGATCAGGTTGCTCAGAGCCTCTTCCAACCTGACCTTGAATGTTTCCAGAGATGGGGCCTCCACTACCTCTCTGGGCAACCTAGACCAGTGCCTCACCACCTTCATTGTAAAAAATTTCTTTCTTAAATCCAGTCTAAATCTGCCCTCCCTTAGTTTAAAAGATAGATATTCCACTGATTTACAATTGACTAATAATTTCTCTAGACCAGTACCGTATAAATTGATCCTGAATTTTAAAACATCCTGTGTGTTTAGTTTGAAAGCTAGGAGGACATTTCTAGATCGAATGAAGCTGTTTCTGAGTAAACTTCAAGTTTAACTGGTGAGAGAAATTCAGGACCCCCTGCTACCGTGGTAGAAGTAGAGTTCTGATTTCTCACACAAACGTTTTATTTTTGCCTTACAAACTACATCTTAAAGATGCTATTAGTTCAAAATTTTCAAAAACCAGTACAAGTTATTTATAAATTAGTGGAGAGTATTAACATACGTGGTTGATTCCCTAAAATGCAAAAGACATCACACACTGTTCTGCAAAATTTTCACATGAACTCAGAATAACATGTATGATTCTAAGCAGAATCAGACAGTACCGTTCAGAGGCACCGTACGCAATGCTTTAAGCTGGTGGCCCAGGGGAGAAATGAATTGTTCCTGAATACCTTAAGAAGATCAATTTTCTGAACTGACTTGGGCATTTAAGTTCATTGATTTCACTGAGACTTGATCACTGGAGACAAGATTCATCTCAGCTCATTCTGATCAGATCTAAATTAGGTGCCTTTTCCAATAATCTTCAACCTTCTTCACACTGCAATCCCTAAGACTTTCTTGTAGCAGCCTCACCTGATAAAGCTACTTTAAGCCTTTCAATAGTAAGTTTTCTCTTTACTGACTCTTTCTGAGATTCTTGGGAAAGTCTACAGATTTTCTGCTCAAGTGTTCCAGTTATTTACGCTCACGGTTCATCACACTGTCCTAGAAAATATGTCTAATATAGGCAGGAAGAAGTGGCAACTAGAGGTGCCTATCTGTCCCCAGGAATTAGAGCTGGAACTTAGATCTTATGCTTGAAGTATACTTTCAGCTTTAACTTAATTTACCCACAGCTAAGATGTGAGAACCCCGCTCTGAGTGTTTTACAGTCACAAGGAAGTTTACTGACAACAATCCACCTTATGGCATTCATGGGAGTGGTATCCTTAATCTTGAAGGAATGCAAGAATCTTTCTCATCAATGTCTCAGAGGAATTACATATGCATACACATATCATTAATTCATGATATTGACATACACACACATTCCTAACAAAACCAAATTTCAGTAATGTCAGTAGGACAAAATCTTGGCAGGAGCTTAATTTTCCCATGAGCATCAAGTGTATGCTGTTTTCCCAAAGGTCACATATACCTGGTGATTTGTCTTAGAGACTGTCTGTGATGCTTCCACATCCTCCTCCTCTTCACTACCTTCTGAACAGGACTCAAACTCATCATTATAATATTCTTCTGCAATTGCTGGGTCTTCAGGGATCTCTAAAGGCAATTATGAGTTTAAAGTATATAGACAGACAGTATGCATGATGTTAAAAAGATAAAATGGATTTTATACCACCCATGTTATGTCACTAGCAATGCATTCTGTAATTGAAATCAAGGGATAGGTTCTCAGATTAAAGTGTTCATCTTTGATGACATGATAAGCAGTGTTAAAGCCATCTCTGGCAATAGGTCAGATCCTCATCATATGTAAATTAATGACGTCAAAGGATCTATATTGATTTTGGCCTGAAATCACTGAACCGTACAATAATTCAGGCCGGAAGGGACCTCATGGGATCATCTAGTCAAAGCAGGGTCAGCTTTGAACTGAATCCAGCTTTCATGAGCTGAAATTATACCCCAGCTTGGTTTTCTCTAACACACGTAACCTGTGGCGAATACAACTGCTAAGCTAAAATGGAAAATAATATATACCGGCCACATGTTTAAAAGATAAAAGAAATAAAATCTATGCCTTTTCCGAACTTTCCTGAAGCAAAAGCATAACAAAATAAAAGAAACTGGTGTAAAGTCAAGCTGCGCATACTTGGGTGTCATGCTCTCTCAATTTGTACTATCACAAGTTTTAGTAATAGCAGTGAGTGCAATATTAATATAGCAAATGAGTCTATGAAGTACAATAATTGTTATTAAAGCTCAACATATTCGTCACAGCATGAAAAACACCCCAGCCACTCTGCTCCAGGTGAAATCCTTTAGCATCCCAGACTCCGTAAGTAAGGAGTTAGTGAAACAGCTCGAGGCCTGATTGCACCTGCTTCAGCAAGCTGTCCTTTCTCAGCAGAAGCACCTAAGCAGATGTTGAATTTTAAGCAGATGCTGGACTGTGGTGACTATTTGAATAAAAAGCAGAATCTCCACTTTTCTAGACAGAAAGCTGCAAGGCAAAGAGTTGCCCACGGGAGACACGGGTCAGCAGCAGAAGACAAGGGAGCCCAGCTCACCAGCCATCCCATCGGTAGCCCTAAGCATTCACGGAAAGAGGTACTCCAGCAGAGCTAGACCCATGCTTTGTTTTTAGGCAGTCCCTTGCTGACTTATCAAGATAAGTTACACCAAGCCCAGGAACAATATTTTTATGCTAACAGTTTTCAAAAAGAAAATGTTTGGTATCCGTCTTTGCCTGGTATTATTACAAGAATTGTTAGTTGAAGACAAAAACAGCTTAATATTCAGCTGTCATAAATCACCATTGTCCTAACAGCTAATGCTGATTTCCACTCTTCCCTCCAATTAAGTCTACCACTTTAAAGAATTATAAACTAACTTATCTTAAATATTACTGCATTGAAATAAATTAAATTCCAATAATATGCCATTATAAATTCTTAATAGATTTTTTTTTTACTTGTTTCTCATGGATAAAAAACACAAAAGGATTTAAACACGGGAATACAATTAAAATCCATTAAAATACATTGGAGTTTGGACAGGAGGAATAATTCTAATAACTCACAAAATTTATTTATCTGCAGCACTAAGTGGTTGAAGCTCTCCTCTTGAGATATTATCTCTACTATCTACTGTCTCCAGAGTATTTTTAAAAATACTTCCTTTTTTGTAAACTTGATTTACCTCCAAAATGCTGACACATTTTCACTCACGTTTCTCTGTTTTAAGATATTTATGGATGCTGTGTAACAGCACCATGCTCCACTGCGACAATTTCTAATCCTTCCTTTTTCTATTTTTCACTTTTCTCAGTTTAAAAAAAGAGGATCACTACATGGGCTTCCAGGAGAAGAACCCCCCCAACCCAAAAAATTTTTCCCACAAAAGAATTTATTATTGTGTTTATTTGTTTGAGTTCTACAAAGTGCCATTTGACAGAAAAGCCAAACACTGCATTTTTAAAAAAACCCTTAAATATCATTCCTTTTTAGCATGGGAAGAACACTACTAAATGAAGATACATCTCCTTTTCCAGATGGAGTGAATATTAATTTTTCTTTCTTGCAGAAAGGCTGTCATTCCTGTGATTAGTATAATTTTATTAGGTTCATCTGCATTCTACCTATGTGTATATATGCATTCAAATACCTATGAACCAGCCTATTTATTATGTTATAATGCAAACATTGGACTATGCTAGTGTTTTCCAAGTCATCTTCTCCTCCCACATTCTGTATTTGTTTACTGTTGTATGAAAAAACACAATCCTCCCCTTCCCAACAAAACACGGTATCAAAATCACTCTTTTTACTCATAAATGTAGCTTCAAAATGTCTGCTCTGGCTACAGTAAAGCTCTCTAACTTGTGGGTAGCCCAGGACCAGCCAAAACTGCTGGAGCCTCTGAACTATGTGGTGGGGCTGGCACTGCCTGATTCCCACTTCCATGCCAGCTTTTGCATCCTTGTCAGAATTGCTCGCTTTACCATTTGTGAAATCGTTTTGACAGCTGTTCATATACGGCCAGTTAATCCAAGCTCAGTAATGCAATTTTAAACGCTAGTTCAGACACTAGAGATGTTCCAGGGTATAGAAGTTTACTGGCCCTGATTCAGAAACTATTCCAAGTGATATTTCTGAAAGAAGACAGCATGTCCAGTGGATGGGAACTTGGGATTTAGCTAATACAAGTCTTTAAAACTTCCTGGGTTTATGACAAGCATCTTTAAAGAATGCACCTTCAAAAACATCAACGTATTCATTTAGACTATACGGTTCCATATAACAGTTACTTGAGTCCTACTAAGTAGAGCCAACTCCCAGTCATCCATGTGCGTGATGCAGAGGCACATCTCTGGTTCTCTGCTGAATTAATCTGAGTACAGAACAGCTTGTTTAGTTGAGACCCAGGGTCAGCCTAATTTCAAGAACACATAAGCTGGCTTTAGCACAGCAGATATCATAAATCAACGTAGCGAGCTGTACCCATGCTGGCCTAGTAAAGTCTAAGTGCAGATAACCTGAGCAAGCTGGTATTTTCAGCTCAGGGCAGGCACTGTCAGGGGAGGTTGGGCCCCACAGGTTTCCATTTCCATGTCTGCAGTCCATCCTCCGTTTGCTACCTGAGCTTTCCCATGATCCTGGATATTTCGCACACACCCCCAATTTCCACTAACCAGGTAGCAAAAGGCCGGTTACTGCCACCATCCCTGAACATTACCGATGCAGTTGCACACCTCAGCAATGTAGCACAGAAGAAAACTCCTTGGTACATTCTTTCAGACAAGTAGTTTTAATAAAAATGCTGATCTTTGGGCTAGGTCTGTTTGACTTTTGTTTACACACTTTTGCAGAGCCTAGCATAAACTCCAAGGCCAGGACCTTGACCCTGTCCTTTGTTCTGACATAAAATAGAAATTAAGCCTATTTGTGCCTGGAAGGTACTTGGGTAAAAAAGTCATGCTAGTGTGGTGAACATCAAGTCTATAGTGTCGAAAGCAGAGACAAAACCGCTGCTGCAGAACTCAGGGTACCCTGCCTCTTCGTTTCGACTGCTGGACTGGGAGAAGAACAGCGTCACATTTAGGAAGGTCCTGACACCGTCTGCAGCCCGTTGGACCCCCTTGCTCACACAGCACTCCTGACCTGCCCCAGCACAGCGAGTGCAAATCGCCCCGTTCCTTGCCTGCGACAAAGTCACCCTGTGCAGCATGCACGTAGCAGGCAGGGACTCTGCTTTCCCCGCAGACCCTTGGGAAAGAAAGGTGATGGTAACATCCCATATAAAGGTTTCCAACACTGTGCCAGCTGGTAAAACGTGCAGCCTGATGGCTGCGACACCGCTGTAATATAGTTGTCCCTCAGATGCCTGTTTTCCCTCTGACACAGCACACTTATATGCTTCATATGGAGCACAAAGGAAGGTGTCTATGGCTGCTTCTGGCCCTCATGCCCCCTGATCTGTCAGCTGATCTCTGAAAATACATTACATTTTATCTAGCTGTGCGTATTGCACTAAGGCCAGTCACCGTACCTTTTATTTGCTTACGAAGCACTTCATTCAGAACAAACTCAGCTATTGCTTATGTATTGCTGGGCGGGTTAGGTATAGCGTTGAGACACTTGATATTTGCTATTAGATATCCAAAAGAAAACGAGCTCTGAATAATAACATTCTCTTTAGATTTCTTTCTATATATTACCATGACACTAATAGTGGAAGGAAGGGTAAAAACCCATTATCTAAAAAAATCATAAAAGCACACTTATTTCCCAAGAAGACAAGCTATGCAGAAAACAAAGGAATGCGATACTTGTAATATTTTGCTTAACTCCACCAAGAGCTTGTTCCAGGTAGCATGGTAACTTGGCAACAACAACAGTTTTCTCCAAAGAGATGAAAATACTTTGATAAATATCTTTAATTTTCTCTTGCCTTGAAGTCATAATTGGTGCATTGACGCAGCATTCTCACATTCCAGTGCATGCAGAAGACAGTAAGTAAGGCCCCTTTTATTTAAAAAAAGGAGAAAGAAAAAGAAAACAGAACGGTATAACATATGAGCATTTTCACCACTTGTATTCACAGTAACAAAGTCACACTTGGCTCTTAAGGACTATTGTACTTTTTTAATCCCAAGGCTTCATTGCATCTCTGGAAAAAGGCAGATTTTCTCAGCTGTCACTTTCCCATCTTAAGGAAAAAAGTTGTTACAATTTCACGTAGCTACACTCCTCAGTCCGCGCAGTCCTACAGACAGCAAAGCGAGGAGCAAAGCATTCGACTGCTCTGACAAACAGGTACTGTCAGGAGGTACGATGCACTCTTACCGTTACAGCGACATGAACCAACACCCTGAAAAGCAGTGCTATATAGCAGCTGTTATGGGCTACCACATCTCTGCTACCACACACCGCCACAGAGAGCTCGAAAAATTGAGAAGGGGAGGCAGGACACAGACACTTGCGCTGCCCCCCTTGCAAGGCTTTGTACACCAGCCTCGCTGGGGACCGAGGCAAGAGCAGAGAAAAGCATTCCTCTGCCTTCTGCATTGCACTGGGCTGCTAGACAGCCCACCGGCAGGGCCACACCAATAACGCAGAGGTGCCTCTGGTCCTTTCTTTTCTGTGGAAACTCATCAGAAACTCCGCTTTGATCCCATCTGAGCAGGCGTTAGCTACCGGAGCACATGCCACAGCAGCCCCCAAGCTGGGCAGGGGGCTGGAGCGTCTGTGCAGGGAGCGGCTGGGAGACTGGGGTCCATACAGCCCTAAGAAGGGAAGGTAAAGGGGAAACCTTATTGCTCTCTATGACTACGTGCTCCGAGGATAAAAGGAAGATGGAGCCAGACTCTTCTCAGAGGTGCACGGTAATAGGACAAGAGGCAACGAACACCAGCTGGAACATCATAAATTCCAATTTGCCATTAGGAAATAAACTTTTACAATGAGAGTGACGTAATACTGGAACAGGGCTTAAAGAAGCTGTGGGAGCTCAATCCTTGGAGGTGTTCAAGACTTGACCAGGCACAGTCCTGAGCAACCTGATCTGATCAGACCTGCTTTGAGCCAGGGATTGGACTATAGACTGCCAGAGATCCCTTCCAACCTGAATTATTTTATGATTCTATGGTTACATGATGCTCCACAAACAAACTGTTTAGAACTACACCAGATCTATTTGTGTGTGTGCACATATTTAATGTACACACTCACAAGCTAAGCAGAAGCTTGCCTGTTTCTGTATGCCCCTGCAACGTGTGCACATTCTCACAAATCACTGGCAAAAGGCGATGGTGAAACAGGGCTGGCCAGCACTCTTCAGTGCATCAGTTATGACTGAGGGAGCAAACGGAAAGGGATTTCTCCCTTTAAGGGAGAAAACAGAAAGAGCTGAAGCGTTGTCACTAGGAGAGAGGTTTGAAACGTAGAGATATGTTTCTGAGCTACATAATCCTGAAAGAGAAATTCTACCGCAAAGGGGAGCAAGGGCTCTGCACCCCTCTGAAGTTCAGGTCAATACTCATACGATTAGGAAAAATAAGATAACTCCATTATTATAATTTAAGCTCACTCAGATTGGTTTGTTTTTTTTTTTTCCAGTGCAAGACAAAAAACTTCAACTTTAAAAGTTTCCATCAAAGAGAATCGCCATCCTTTGGTCAGCTATAGACGAGATATGCATTATTAAGCTCTGAAGCTTCATTGTTCAGAAAGTCAGTGGAAGCTTTTGTCCAGCTCTTCTAAACTAGGCTGAAAAAGACTCTCAGAAAATGTGTTGTTTAAGAAATGAACTAAGGGATGTAACAGGACTTTCATGCCCATGAAAGTCTTGTACGATCCTTTTGGATAAGCACAAAAGGACTATGAAGTCATTAAAAGAATTACCTTCTGACATGGCTGCGTACAGCACAGACGTAAAGTAAAAGGGGTTGTTCTAAATGAGAACTAGAAATATAGCCAAAGCTAAACATTAATATTTTATAATTCTCCTTTTAGCATTTTAAAAAGGAAAAAAGCTTCAATTCACTTGTGGGCTTCACTGAGTGATGATTTACCTATTGTGAAATGTGTAGGAAAAACAGAGATAAAGAGGATGTAAATCAGAGTAGCTTTATGGGGCTCTTCTACTACTTGATGATAGAAATGAAGGAGTTTGTTCAAAATGTTTTTCCAAGGAAAAATTACTCTTTTTTTAAGCAAAATGAAATTTCTGAGAAAAATGTTTTATTTGAAGGACACAGTTCTCTTCCCCAAACCTTCCACCTCCCAGTATTTTATTGGTATGTAGAGAGGCAAAGCACGAGAGGAAAAAAAGAGTTGCTGAAAGGGGTTGTTAACAAAAATGAACAGCAAGAAGGAACACTTTCATCACATTTTTTCCCTAATTTGCTGAGTGGTTTTGGTTTTTTTTTCCTTCTGATTTTCTAATTGTCGTGTATACAGAAATGAGAGCTCTGGTAGGCAGTGACAATGAAGATGATGCCAGGCTGCCTTTCAAGCACAGTTTAAAGTTGGGCAAATCTGAAAATTTTCCAAATATTCAGAAATCCTTGATGGATGAATGAAGAGAAAGAACAATATAGCGATGTAGTCAGTAACAGGGAGCACTTAGTGAGTCTTGGAAGCCATTTCCTTTATGCACAAAGAGGCCCTATTATTGTAAACGTTGCCCTATTGTTTGCACGGTTTCCAGCAGGAACAGAGCAAGAGCTGTAAATTAAAGGAAAAATGACCATGAAGCTACCTTATAACATCAATTTAAAACTACCTTAGTCCTTGAG
The DNA here is from genome assembly GCF_035582795.1 of Mycteria americana. Lineage (NCBI taxonomy): Eukaryota > Metazoa > Chordata > Aves > Ciconiiformes > Ciconiidae > Mycteria > Mycteria americana. The sequence continues at coordinate 48,253,942 of NC_134366.1, read as the reverse complement.
TTATTTTAAACTTTTTTGATCAGTCAAAGCATACTTTTGAATAAAAACTCAGTTTTCCTGCTGAATCTGGCAGAGGTGGCCTGATATTTTCCCTTTCAATACGATGACAGCGTTGGGAAGGAAAGACCCCACGTGTTAATACAAAAAACTGCCCCTTAAGACAGTCATTTCCTTCTCCCTGAGATTCAGTTCAAGAATGCCATTTTCAAGACATAAATTGGGGATGTTTTCACAACCAGAACTTACTGAAGGAGGAGAAGACAAATGGGAACAGTTCAGATCCAAACTTGGTGTAAGCAGCTGTGCGCATGAGAGTCTGGATGTAGCAAAGATGTAAAATACCTTTAATTTCGATATAAGCAGTAATATAAGTTATATGTTGGACAAGTACAAAACCCAAGTAAATTATTGCAACCAAGCAAGTCTAGGAAAAAAGTATTGAGACCTTAAACACCTAGATGAAATTAACTGGTGAAAGTCAACGTATTTGCTAGATCGCAGGGGCACGCTTTGCTCTGTGGAGCAGATGAAATAGCAGGAGAACGCAAGCCAAGCTCTTTCATTGCTGTCACCTTCTCATTTCCTCCAGCTAGTTGTCTGACAATCACACGCACTGAAAGCTAAACTGGTAGAAACTGCAAACTAATTCAGTATTTACAGCTACTTTCTGAGCAAATTCTCCCTCACTTGGAATTGGCTCCAGCTTCTTACGTCACCATATAATTTGGCCCAGCTCCCCAGAAATACTGTTTAGTTTGGTAAGTGAGCCAGAAAGCTGCAACTGGGGAGTGGACTGAGATTTCTTATTGAGTGTTCTTCAACACCATCCCGTTCACAGATGCTTTGTTTGCAAGTAAATGTCTGGTGCATCTTTATTTACATCAGTTTAATCTTGAGGCTAAAGTGCAGCGTAAAGTTATATTGCCCTGTAAGTAGGACAACCTGGCATAAAAACTAGTATCTTTCTAAGGAGGATTTAAAACACTGAAATTATCTGAAAGTATCTGCTATAGAAAAGTATATCGTATTTTTTGTACATACACAGTCTTGGTGCATTTGCTTCTAATTGCTTCCTAAATTCACACAGTGTTTTGTAAATGTTTTTTAACATAATGCTTTGGAAGGAGTGAAGGGACTTCCTGTGTAGGTTTTAAAAAGACTTGGCCAGAATCATTTTAACTGTAGTCATTGACCAAGGTGAATTTTGAGGTAGGCTCTATTTATCAATGCCAAACTAAATCAGTATGAAAAATAGATCAGAAAAAAGTAGGAGCTATAGAGTAACATAATTTGCTCTCTCCCCATACTTTCAAAGTGTTTGGGATTTTTAAATAACTGCTGTGTAAAGACTTTCTGCAGGCTTCCCTCTGGGAAGCTGTAAGAGCAAGACTTCTTGTAAGAAGCAACCTGTGAATTTTTGTGAAGCTGTGGAAAGATTTAAGTAGCTAGGCATACCGAACAGTACAGAGCTTTGGAAAAGGTTTCCTGAGGAGGTTATGAGTAGAGTTCAATTCCTGATGGCCATCAAATAAGCTAAAGCATTTGAGTAAAAACTTGAAGATAATGGACAATGCATAGAAACCTCTACACAGAGGTGTCTAAATTACCGTAAACGTTAGGCTCCAAAATGTCATAAATTCCCAAGAATATCTCTTTAACTGTATGGTTGCCCTCATGGAAGAAGGGTTTAAATGGGGAGCTATAACCAAAGCAGAAATCAGCTCTCCAAAGGCAATGCTTCTAGGGAAGAACTCCTTAAACAAGAAGAAAAACATTTCAGTCAATTAAAAACAAAACAAAAAACCACACTGATTCATTTTTCTCTTTGTTAAACATTGCTTTTGCTAGAATAAATCAGATTTACTATTCCTTTAATTAAGTCTGGGACAAGGTGGGATCTCAGTGTGAAACCGAGCAATGAAAACACAAGACAGATGAGCAGGTCAGAGGGGCACAGTCCCAGCATGCCTACACCCTCAAACCCTGCGAAAGTCTCAGGAGTTTTGTCACCCCATGTGCCAAGGACAACTGAAGGACTGGTAACTGTAAATGCCAGAACTAAACAGGCAAGTTTCTCTCAGCAAGCATCCCATATCAGTTCAGCAAGTAGCCAGTCAGGGAATATGCCTTATGAACCTGGAAGTAGGGTAACCATAAGAAAGAGGAGACCAGTGAGTAACCCACAGTAGAAGTCCCTGCAACACTATCTTCTTAACTGAGACAAGTCCTTCTGGTTACAAAGGATACTATAACAACAACAATGCAGAAAGGTGCTTAATGCCACTTATTATAAATATTATCCTGTTCTATTTTGACTTGCCAGACTGAAAAACAAAACAAGACGTGATTTTCCTAAAAGCCTTCGAGCGGTGTGATTGCCTGTATGTTCATATTTTGGAGTGTTACTCAGTTACCCAATCAGTATGCATAAGCACCGTTTTACAGGCACTAAATAAAATGTGCATGTGCAGAGATGCTTAAAGATGTGCTCAGAAATATTACAGGCTTTTAACCTTCCAAGATTTAAAAAACACCTTGAAAATCCTTCAACGAAGCTAGTAAAAGTAACAGAGTAGGAAAAAACCCACAATATTTTATAATGAGTGAACATTTCCTATTTGAGAGTCAACTGAACTTTGCCCACTTGAAATTCAAAGCAGTATATCCATAACTTACAATTAGCAATGGAAATATAGAAATAATGTATGCAATTACTGTAACGTACTTAGCTATTTTGGAATTGTAATGAAATCAGGGGGTTGCCAGATGTAATGTATTACAACATATTAAGCTAAGGAATTTAACATGTTATAATCTTTGCAGTACACAGAAATAAAAAGGAATATAATACAGATCAGAGAGATCATATAATATCTCCCTTTAATTTATATGCCTTCAATTTTTTGCATTCTTTTTCTGCACAAAGAATTTAAATACCACAAGTAGTTAGCTTAAGCTATTTTGCTCCTTCAACTTGACCCCTTCCACACACAAACATGTCTATTAAGAGCAGAGTAGTTGATACAGACGTGGGGCTCTTACAGAAATGGATGTGAACACAGGTGAAGCTCCAACTAGTAATGTACTGGCAATCCATAAATGCAAGATACAATATTTTATTGGTGGCCCTTACGTCCAGCGTTGTTTTGCTGCATCGTCTTTTTCATTCCACGCACTTAAGTGCTGCAATGAGGACAAGCCCTTAGAAATATGGATGTATTTGCATATATAATTTCTTGAATACTTTGGAAAAAAAAATCTTCCCTACTCTTGTTTACCATGTCTCATCAGCTGTGAAATTGATAGGAATATAAAGTGGCACTTTTAGCCACGCATGCCAGTGCATGGCTTTAAGTTTTCATGCCTGTTAGACTGTAGCTTGTTGAATTTAATGCTCCTTATGGCTCCTCGAAAAAGTATGGGGTTTTGGTAATGGAGGTAGCTTTCAACCAGGTATCTTTCAACTGTAAAAATGGATCTAAATCAGAAGGATCAAAGATGATGGTAAGGAAATGGTAGTTTTTGTTGCATCTGTAATTGCACTGAGCTATCTGGAAGCAATTTTAGATACAGTTTATGATTTTGTAGCCAATTTCAAGGCAAGTTCTACTGTAGAAATTGAATCAGAAACCTTGAACATTTAGCTATTACAGTTGTATAACGGGATTATGCCTTGCTCTTCATGCTGTTTTCAGCTGCAAAGACTGAGCTTCTCTACCTAGAGGATTTCATATGTAGTAAACTAAGAACCTTTAGATATTCCACACTAATTTCCCACATGGATAAGTACAATGCATGCTCTGATAAAGATTTCTCTCGATTCATTACAAGTAAGTCCTCATAACTAGTGTTTCCTATTTATTAAATACCTCTGCAAACTTTGAGCCAGTCAAGAGGAACCAAGCTGTATGCAGAGTTGAGAGGAATGATGCCATAAAATCTGGCTTCCTTAGAAGACACTGTAACCAAAGCAAAAGGACCTGCACTCAAATAATTGATGTGATGTAGTGACAGAGCTCCAATTTTCCATCCTACCTGGCCCAGCGTGTGGTAGCCCTCACGGAAAAGCCACAGTGGTCTACCAGTACTACAAAATCCATGAAAAAGATGACCCTCAGCACCTGAAACTTCTCTCAATATCCAGTTCTCTGGAAAACGGACATCTGCTCTTCTGGTTACTTTTTTGTATAATCAGAAAAGTAGACTACGAGCTCAATAAAGTTAATTAGTAGATGAAGATGAACTATATCGCTATACTAGAAAGTAATGCATTACTCACATGATGGTTCCAGTAGCTCTTTAGAAGGAGACCCCATCAGAAGGAACACTGAACATCTAATGAACCTGCCGAGCTGGAACAGCCTTGTTCTAGCTGGCATAGGAAGGCACTGACCGTATTCATCCATAACATCAAGGCTGGGTGTAGCTCATGGATACTTTTATTTTTTGGACTATAATTTTTGCTCATGTTTTAGAAAATAAATAATTTTATTCCAGCTGCAGTCAATATCATTCATGGAAATAAGCAGTTAAATATGGACAATTCTTTTTTACAGCTTTTTTTTTTCCTTATAGATAAACTGACCTTTAGTTGCCAGCACAACAAATTTGCCTCACCATTATTTTCATGAAACCACTACTGTAAGCCAAGCACATGCACTGATCATACAGTGATCACCAGAAAAATGTACATTGGCATATCTATCCTAGCCTAAATGGATATAAGTTCTATAAAGAAATGGGTCAAGAGACCGGGGGGGGGGGGGGGGAAGTCATGTTAACCAATTCATTGCAAGGTGGCTTTTCTTTTTGATGGTAATCAGAGAGGATGAATGACTTATTTCCTAGATAAGTATCAGTAAAAATAGGAAAAATAGATACAGGTTTATCCTGACACGTTTTGTATTGCCCATTCCTGCTTCGTTGCCATGATTTGCAAAATATACTTTTTAATATTCAGAAATCATTAATCAATAAAATGAGCTGGAGAAATGTAGCAGAAAAGAAAAAATCTAAACCAAAATACAAAGGGAATTTAGTTATTAATCATTAGCAATTTTATGCTATTCCTTGAAAATAAATGAAGTGTACAGATACAAATCTATATTTTCGACACACAAATATTTGTATTTAACACTGACAAGTGGCTCAGTGTCTCTGAGTACAATCTCAGTACAAAACTTACTTCAGCTCTTTTGACTCTTGCTTGTACTTGCAGAAACTGAAGATGGAAAAGACATGAAGATAACCATAGTAAAGCAAAACTGTTCCCAGTAGTACAATATATTCTTAACTGCTCTGTTCACCCTAGTTTTAAATTATTTGTTTGATGACGGTTCCATAAATTCCTGGACATGTAAGATGGAGACATCAACATTTTTCAATGAATATTAAATACAACTATAAAATATCTTTCCATAAATATTTCATTATAAATGAATATAATGAAATTATATTCAAATATAATTTCTTTTAACTTTTGTTTCCAATCAACAAATCTAAAAAATTTAATGCCGTTTAAAACTATTACATAAAATAGTTGCAAATGAGTAAAGCCATTTTTCATTGGTTTATATTTACAAAGGTTTACTTTTCCAAGGAATGCCTTCATGGTCTAATTACCTGAAACAATACGGTAAGAGTATATACCATTCCAATGATATACTCAACATACCACTTCAACCGTTTACTTAATATGGTTAATAATAATTATAAAAGTAATTTTTCTAGCTGAGTCTTTCTTAGCAACAATGTTGCCTGTCTTTTTACAAGTAAAGGGTACATTTTTTACTCCAGATTGTATGAGTAAAAATGCAAAACTGTTAAGAAACATTATAGTAACTTAAGAGAAATAGAAATTTAAAGCACATTTTTAAACCTTCACTATTGCAAGGAATGATACCTACCCACCTGCCATGACTCTTTGAAGATCTGTAGTGTGGAGAGAAGTAACAGCCAAACCAGAAGAATCCTTTGCTCTAGCACGCACGCAAAATGCAGCTAAATCAAGGAACTGGAGAGACAGTCCCAGACCCTGAAGATTTACAGAGATATTCCTTAATAGCCCAGTGTGCCTGACTACTTATCCTGCTGACACTGCATGCCAAGAGGATGTCCCATCCTTGTGTGGTTATGGGTTCTTCTAACCATATGGGCTGATGTTTTAGGAAAGGACACTTGATTTCCCTGCAAGCTCGGCCAGCACTGCAGAGCATCTATCTCTTCAAACGCTTCCCATTGCAGCGAGCGTGCTGAGCACGAGGAGGGTGGGAAGGGCGCAGAAGCAACACGCCGCTGGGTAACGGAGAGCAGCGCTGCACAGCCGGCCAGGGAGAGGTCTGCTCTGCTGGAGTTAGTATGCACAGCACCGCTTCCCAGAAGCTAAGCTGGAATGCATCACCCATACAAAGCAGGACCGGCATATTATAACAACATACACTGGGTGACCCTGAGGAATGGAATAATGGAAAAGGAGAAAATTCAAATAACGGAGTTACGAGTTTAAGCATTAAAACCAAAACAATCTATTGTAAATTGGCAGATAACAGCTTGGAAGCATCTTAAGGAAGGAATAAGGAAGTGATCAGTGTTAAAATGTATGAATAGTACAGACGTATTATACAGAGGTATTACACAGAAGGATATTACTGCTGCCTATAAAAACATGAGGAGAATAAGCAAAGGAAGGAAGAGAACTACTTAAGCTGCAAGGCAATAAGGCAATGCATCTTAAAAGCGTTGGCATGAAACAGCCAGAAGTAAAAAGGTTCACAAGCACTTCAATATTTTGGCCCAGGAACAGCTTTCTATGCAGAGAAGCAGGGGGAACTTTCCAGAGTGTATAAAACAGATCAAATTCTTTAGGAAAGGGGCAGTGCAAGTAGATGCCTATGGTAGCCACAGTCTGGACTCGGTGGTCAAATTGAAGCTTGTACTCTTTCCACGGAACAGAAGCAAATGGTGGGAAAGTGGTAGGATTGGGGGACAGCACTTTCTCTCTAGCAGAGCACCCACAGGAGGCAAGATCATGGCTCTGGAATATGTGTGCTTAATGCACAGCTTCCTCTCTTGGCTCATTAAAACAAAAATAGCATAACTTGCTATTCACATAATTTTTCACTGCTGCCCACTCCCAGTTTAAAACTGGATCCCTTTCTTCTTGAGCTTAAGTAACGCAAGCACAGATGATTTTCAAAGTGATTTCTGTCTGCAAAAGCTCATGTTTCTTTGATCTCTCCCCCTCCCCAAGTTCTTCATTTTCTGCTGAGGCATGGAGGATGCTGCAGAACATGTGCCCAGAATCCCAGAAGTGAACAGGGAGAAAGGCAACAGCATGCCAAGGTGTATCAGCCATCACAAGCTGGTCTGGCTTAGCAAGTGAGATCTGAACAATCAGGTTTAAAAACCATGCTCTCAATCAGTCCCACAGAACTCAGCCATGTTCCCAGCCTCTATGAGAAAAGAATAAATCTGCATAGTATAGCTGGATGACACAGTAAGGAAGATGATGTTGAAGAACTAACAGAATGTATTGCCTGCAGCATTTCTCTGTAAGAGTAAGAATCAGATTATTCCTTTAAGTTTCTGAAGAACTTGTACCAGCTGTCAACAATCTGGATGAACCTTTTCTGTAATACACTGAGTTCATCTCAACATCAAAAGTACAGGGTCCACTCAGGTCTCTTTCATACTCCAAAAAATAAAACCTGCTTGAAGACTAACAAGTTGGTCAGCAATTTTTTATTTCAGACAACTCTTTTAAATGTTCCTCAAGTGCACAGGGATGCTAATTAGAATGAAAAATGTTCAGAAGATCATTGCAGATCACATAAACCAAACACGGAGAGAAGCTTAAACTTCTCAGGGAAGTCTACAGCATTTAAATGTTTTTGACATTGCTGAAACTTGTCCACTGTGAAGTCCAAAACCCCAAACTGTCATAATGATTTTCATTTATCTAACTACACTGCCTTGTTTTTTCCCAACTTTCAGTAAATATAACTACCACTGCTAAAATTGGATCAGCATGCCATGGTTTTTAAACCTACCAACTAAAGCCAAACCTTGAGCTTTGTATTTGATGCCTTCCCCAATGACATACAACTGTGTTTCATAATGCTTTAGATAATTTTCAGTGAAAGCAGAGTGTAAGGGGGTTTATTCTCTATGCCTCTCTCTAACCCTTTAAGAGCCTGGTCTTTCTGTCCTTCAAGCCCTGCTCTTCTGTTCATGTTGCAAATTTTTTTAAGGACTGCAGGATATGAGCCAAAGATAGTTTGAACTTTCCTCCTGTTAGGATTGGGGTACTATCCCTAGCTGTTCCCCACCAGCTTTTCCCACTCCTGAGAGGATTTTTTAGGTCTGCCCTGAAGTAAGTCTGCTGCTGACCCTCCTTGGCATTCATGAACAGACTCTTATCTCCTGCCTTTCTCCCCTTCCTCAGCTGTTTTTAGCTGTTAGTCTGGTATTCGTAGTCTAACTTCTGCTAGCCTAGTATGGGTTAGCAAGATTTATTAACATGTAAGACAACTTTATAAAACCATTTTATAACCTTGCTTCTAGTTTTCTTGTTTTTTCTGTTGTATAGCCCATTGATCAAGAACCAAATTCTATTGAAAAATCAATAGCTGGAACTGTTCTACATTTTCAAATACAAAGGTGCCATTAATAACTTAATTAATAATTAGACATGTAGGACATGCATGGTTGCACTGAAATGTTTAAAGAAAAGAAGAGTATGAATACTGAATAGAGTAACAGCTTTGACATCAGCTTCAAGAATAACAAGGAATTCACAAAGCGAAGAAAAGAAACCATGTGATTTATCTTGCCTATCCATAACTCCTTTTTCTCATGAACCCACCACTTCAGTGTCAGAGACTCTGGCAAAAGCAATTAAACCTGCATTCAGTTTTGTACAATGGATTGACCCAACTCTTGCATCACAGATATAAATGCATTTAATTTCTGTCATTGTAGTTTAACAGCTTAATGACCTCTAAAGGCAGAAACATCAGTTTCTTTCCTTTCATGCACGTTGTTCTGTTTCTATTTAGGTATCTTTGTATGCTTCCCCCGGTACGTCTCCCACCCACATTTACTGCTTTCTCTTGGTCCTCTATTTGCAAGCTTCCCCTCCCTACCCCCAGGATGTATTACTAGCAGCTGGGTTCTCTCCTACACAGGTCATCCCTCCTTATACTGTGAAATAGCAAGCCAACCACATAGACATAAATGAGGCTACACTGAAAGAAAAAAGCCATTTGCTATTAAAAAAAAACCACCTTCACCACAAACAAACTGATTTTGATGCCTTTAATTTAACGACATATACCTTTCACAGACAAACATAAACCAACACTACAAGGCAGAGCTATTAGAGAAAAGTAGTTTTCATACTTAAAAGTACATTAATGCATACTTGCAAGATTCTAACCTGATTAAAAATCTTTCACCATAATAGTGCTTACACAATGATTCTTAAATATTTAAGACTATTCCAGAACATTGTAGAAACAAAACATATAAATATGCTCTTAAAAATATTTTCCTCATTAAAAACAACATTTCCACAGTCTGACTCTTTTTGAAAAGCTTGACTATTTGTTCATCTATCTACACAAAAGTACATGTTGTATAGTACTTCATATCGTCTAGACAGTGGCTAAGTATTTGAGGACAGTATAGATAAGCACAGTTTAAAGAGTTTTCATCTGCTTCTCTCATTGTTACAAAGAAAACAGTATCAAAGTGTACCAAAGGTGCAAACGCTCTGAATTCTTGTACTCATTTTTGCACTGGAGAAAGAATTTAGGAAATGCTTTTCTACCACCAGTCATTTCATATGTGCAAAGTCAAAGCTATTTCCTTCTAACTCAGCATCTCATTTGGAGAAGGTGCGTTCACCTCTGTCGCTGCTCACAGGTCACTCAAACTCTGGGAACACGGGCCTCCTGCCACATAACCTTGCTGTACATCTGCTGTACATACATTCACCTAGATTATTTTCCTTCTCTCTTTGTAATTTTTTTGACAACTTTACAAATCTGACCACTTTTTATACTGCAGTTTCCCCACCATAAATTAACTACAAGGGACAAAATCAAATCTTGTTTTGTTTATTTCATTTCAACATCAAATTTTGAATTCTTACCATGGTCTGTAAGTTCAGACATGCAGAGTTGACTTGATGTCTCATTTCCACTTGGTTCATCATGTCCTATGGACACATAGTCGCATGTAATGACTGGCTGAGTATGAATTAGGGATTTTGAGGTCTGCTCATCAGACTCCTTAGTCGAACAAAGCAGCATGGAGAAACAGGTACAGTTAGAGCTTTCAGCAGGATCACAATACAGTGGTTGCCCTGATCTATACAACTGCCGGGACTTATATTAGGCAAACACTAAAAAAAAATGCTAACGTTTTTGTAAATGATCAGTAGTGACTCAGCCATAAGCAGAGACGGGTTTAACATATTTTTTTCTCCAGACACAACAGGAAATAGAAACTAGACTGAATGCAAAAGAAAAGGTAGAAGAGAAAGCACTAACCAAAACCTCATTATTTCTGTGATGCTTTCACTCACCATTTCCAGAATGACACTGTTCCCTCTATGATAAGACGTAGTGCTAGAATTGAACAGGCCTATCTTCTGTTGCAGATAGCTTAAAAGCAAAGGACAGCTTACACTGGGAGTCATTCCAATACTTCATTCTTACTAAAAAGCCAGTTGAAATGTTAATATTCTTAACTAATCAAATGAAAAGAACCCACAGCCATGCCAAATTAGAGTGTTTAAAGGATTACAATTCTAAACTTATCTTGAAAATGAATGTATTCTGAACCCTGATGTCACACAGACTGTCAGTAAGTACACTTCAGAGAGCAGATTTGGATTTGAGGGTGACTTAATAAAAGAAAATTGTGCAATGAATAGAGAGTTTGGTGCACCATATCTGAATAACTGAATGCACTTTCCCTCATCACAGATCCACAGGTTCAGCTAAGCGGTCCAGACTTTGATGCACTTCCAAATTATTAGTCTTAGAACAGGACTGTGCCTCTAGTGCTAAAGAAAGAGCGTGGAAAACAGAAAAGTGGTGTACACTGAATGTGCATAAATGAGGCCTCCGAAACAACAGCCCATACTTACATGTAGGACATTGACATTCAGCTGCTGAAAATTACGGGACCGGAATGCTCGCATTCTTTTAATATTTTCTTGGTATTTTTCTTCTGCCAGCTGTCTGTAAATACAGAATACTTGTGTTTACAGTGTTTAGGATGTGATATCAGGGACTGCACAAAGGGATCTTCTAAAAGTAGATGTGGAAAAACAAATTCCATAATTAGAACTTGGTGCCAAATGTTCATGGCATCTACTGAAGGTGAGGTTAGTTTTAGTGAATTCACAAATAGATTTCAGGCCTTATTTCCAAACACTATTATATTTTGCTTTCACAACTTGCAGAATATAATTGAGAAATAGTAAACTATTAGTCCCAGTCTTTTTTGTTTCTTCCAAAGATCTTAAATACTTTGGACCTTATTCCACCATGTAGTCCAGGGACCTTTCAGCTGAAGACAGGCACGCAACACTTGCATGCTATGAACACTTTGCCTGGGAGAGAGTTGGTAACTGTGATTTTCTGTATGGGACTACTTAAACCAGGTGCTACATTAAGCAGCTCTTCCAGTTTCCATTACTCTATTCCCTTCCCATCCATCTCTAGATTTGTACTGCTGAAAGCAGATCTCTAGTCTGAGAAGGTACTGGTCTTGCACTGTTTCCAATACTTTCAGCGAGAGTGAGCTAGCAATAACCCAGAGCTGAATATAGATCCATTTTAAAGATTCATGATTGAGAACAAGATTTGAAGATTAATATGTTGCCTTTATATTACAAAATAAATCTATTTAATGTTGTTGCTGGGGAAATAAACATGAAAACCTAAATAGAAAACACTGAAGTGCAAGAAAGTAAAGAAAATTAAAAGCAAAGTAGAACTATCCTACAATTAGTATAATTGCCTAATCTCCATCTATTTTTAAAAAATGAAAGGGACAGACTTCCTATTTATAAATTTCATATAAGTACAAAAATTGGCCTACCGTATTATTGAAAACACCATACAGAAGAGGTGTTAAATCTATACAGTCGTTTCAATTCAAGGAGATTTTTTTAAAACGAGAATAAATTTACATACCATCTCCAGTATCAAATGCAATGGTAAGCATCAGACATACATGCTGATAAGACATATTTTCCAAAAGGAGATGAAGGCCTTTAGGTTTTTTTGTTCGTAGCCTTTGGATATGGGCATCACAAGTTGGCATAAGTAATGCTAGGATGTGATTTTACTGAGCATTTTCACTCACCTGGAATTGCTATTGATTTGCAGGTGTATGTAGCTGCAGAGTTTCTGAGGCCATAAATTCAGACTTCACGTCACCTTGCGATATTTTTCTGTACTAGGACGTCACTGCCCTACTGAATTGCTATCTTGCTTTGGCATGACAGGGTTAAGATGCCAACTCTCATGATCAAAAATAATTATTCCCGCTATTATCCTCTATAAATAACTGAGTAAACATTTGTTAATTTACATTGCACTTTGCAAAATGCTTCTGAAGAATTAAAAATCAGTGTGGTGCTTTTCCAATTTTCATTCGTACCAAGGAAAACATTGAATATTTTTAACTGGGAAAAACTCAAGTGTGTCATCAAAACAGTATATTCTTCTTTTTATTTAAAAAAGGAATCCATGTGTACACACACAGCTTTCCAGCTGTTTCTCATATTCCACTCAGAAACAGTACTTATTCTCCTTCAAATCTCCCCTTTTATTATGTATCATGCACTTAAAAAAACCCCCATAAATCATAAAGCCTTTCTAACATGTCCATTCTCACCATTTGATTATTTGATAAGACTACCCTCTGAGCTATTAACTTCTATTGGCAAATCTGTCAGGCCAAAACAATTGAGAAAAGCTGGATTGTAACTAAATGTCCAACTCCTCAGACTGTGCAATCCTTAAAATGACAGTCATTAAAAAAAAATCTCCTGTTGTAACACACATTAAAATCTCTCATGTACTTATTTAACCAGAAACACAATGCTCAAAGTACCAGTTTTGGGCTAATATTCTGACTTTTTTTTCCTACATAAATAATTACTGTGATTTAACTCATCCAAAATCCCCACTCACTTTGAGTAGCTGAAGACCCTTTCTATTTTTATTTTTACCTTGACAGTTCTAGCTCTCTCGCTAGACTGTTGGATGGGGAAAACTGGATGGTTAGGGCACAATGCTAATGTTATGCTCAACTTACTTCAACTTCTTTGCTTTCTCATCTGCAGCATTTAACTTCCTCAGCCTCATTCGTTCCCGTGGTGTCATTTTCTGTACTTCAGACAGTTCCTGCAGAGTTTGTAAATGAACTTTCCTCTGCCTGAAATTGAATGCATGCAAGCCCATTGTCATATAAAAATGTAAATATCAGTATTTTGACTTGATATTGAAACATAGTGACATTTCAAATGGAATAATTAGAAAATCATGGGTACTATAACAGACTAAATAGACTTTAGATTGGAAAGAAAATACCTCTTTTAAATTGAAATATTTAAACTTAGACTCAGATTCATGAAGAACGTGAATAATTTCAGGCATTTCAGGTGAGAATGGAAAAAAGTAAACTCAGTTCCTTAAAAGAATAAATGTTGAAGCACAGTGAAATATTTACCCTGTCAGGCTTCATTATTGAGCATATCCCAAGTACAAAGGCAGTCTTTAAACGAGAACCACAGAAAAAAGCAGTATCGCCCATATATTTTACATTGATTGTTACAAGCTGTCTAGAATAAAACAGAATATAAATGTGTCTTTAATGACAGATATAATTATCATGTTGTCCACTTGAATTTCTGGTCCTAATCAATAATAACAATTCACCGGTAAAATGGTCTCCATAGACCATCTCTGAAAGCTGAGTGTGAACTATTGACATATGTATCTCAGCTGTATTTATCAACACAGGAGAGCAATATTAGTCCTATATTAGGAAAAGGATATTAATCTCAGATTTTTATCTCACATCCTACAGTAATTACAAAAATTAAACCATAGTCTGCAATGCCTTGGCAGTCATATTTCACTTACACCGAATTTTTCTATTATTTGTATTTATGATATCAAATATTCCTTTCAAATTACTATTTTTGCCCTTATGAGATAAATTTGCTTCTGAGCTCTCATCTAAGAGCCCAGTTTTGTAGCCATACAAATTGCAACACTCCTTCTGGACTATCATTTTGAAATCAGGATTTTAATAAATGAGAAGTTTTCATTATGCTTTTCAAATGTTGACTATAGAGGGAAATAGTGTAAAGATAGGAATATTAGCGTGAAATATGAAAGACTAAAGACAAAGACAAGAAGAGTTCAATTATTCGTAAGAATGGAACTAACTCTTCAAGCATGAATAATGTAGACATATTCCTTGTCCCCTATAAAAAACTCTAATTTAAATTGTAAGAACCTCTTAGGAAAAAAAGCCATTTTTCATCCAAGTCAAAACTAAACTTGTACAGCTTTATGCTTACTTAAATATTTAAAATTTATGACTTGCATGGGACTGGAATAAAGTAAGCCATTAGAGGCCTTTACTAGAAGAAATTAGACTCAACTATACATGGCAAAAATAATTCCTGGTAAGAAAAAAAATCATAAATATAAAGTAGCAATGATTGGGGAGGACACCATAACAAAGCTCCTTGTACACTGATTCAGTATTGCTACATTACAGCAGATGTGTGAAATTCACTATGATTAAATTATTTCTCCTCCACTTTTCTGCTCTCTACCATTTTTCAGGTATTTTTATTTCATTTTACCTACCTGTTTAGATCTGGGATTGCAGAAATTATTTGGCATTTTGCTTACCAGTAGCAATACAGACAGCTAACATTCTCATAAATACAATGACAGCCATAATAAGATTATGACTTTATGCATATTCCAGATATTTAGCCAAAAAGAATCAGACTGCAGCACATTTGAAGATAATTTATAGTGAAGCTTCTCCTAGGATTTTTTTCTCAAATTGATGCCCTGAATTTGAAAACCTCAAGGTAAATTTCCATGCTCAATCAAAAACAGTTGCTATCCATTGCTCCATAATTTTTAGGAGCTCTAAAACTCTGCACAGAAGCAGCTGACCTTCTATTTTCTTTTAACAAAAGTATAAGAATATGATGTTTGTCGTTAGAACTTGCTCTTTCTCTTAGAGACTACAGACTTGCTTTTGAACAAGAACAGTTATAGACGCTGGGATACACATTCATGTCCTCCCCACATGCTAGCTCTGTCAATATATGATGTCCATTTGGAAGGTGATGAGACTCAATATATTCAAACTAATGACAATGGATCAGGTATGAAACATAGTATATGTTACAAATAATAGAACGTGGTTTTATCAGTCTGTTCTAGAAGCATGGGGATATTTGAAGTCTGGGTATATATTTTGCAGGTAAAAATACTGCTTCCTCAAAGCATCTACAATCTTTTGGTGCATACGGATAATTTGAAATCTTGTACCCACAAAATAAAGGCATGGATTGAAAGTTTCTTGTAGATTCTCATACTTTATGTTTCAATAAGCATTAAATACTCAGTATAATTCAGATAGAGTTGGCATAATATTTGGGCAAGATTTCAGTACCCCAAAACTATTGAAGGTAGATCTCTATGGAACATCTCTGCAGTTATCTGTATTTAATTTGAAGAGGCAGGAATCCACTCAGAGTTAATTGAATCAACTTGAATACAGCAGCCATAGACAAAAGATACATGTAGTATTTCCTGTCTATTCCATATCTACCTGTCTGACTCTTGTATTTCCAGTATACCAGCAAAGGGTTATTTCTAGCAGAAGCAATCATACAGAATAGTAAGGCCAAAACTTGACAGCAGTCTCAGCCGGCTCCATTTGCTGTTATTTATTAGATAGTTGTTATTAGCTGATACAGGTATCATTTACTGTCGCATTTTACAGCTACGCTTGCAAAGTTCAACAACCTATTTATACTAAAGGTACCTATTTATACCAAAACAGAGAACTTTGCTCTGATTAAAAGACAGAGACTCATCTGTCAACAAGAGGGAGCAAGAACAGAAGTGACAAGGTGGAAACCCAAACCATAATTTCCAGAGATGAGAGCTTTACAGATACACTCCTAGTGGTTAAACTGAGTAAAAAAGATGTACAGAAGATTTTGCTGTGTTGAATTCCACTGTCTTTGCTTTGCTCTCGTCCTGCACTGATACTAAATAACATGTTGTTTGGAAAAGCTGAAGCTGGCCACCCCTCCCGAAGGGCTGCTTGCAAGCCCCCGAATTGGCAGCATCTGCAAAGTGACCACAGCTGCAAAACTGTGGGTCCTCTCCGAGAGCAGAGGTCACAAAAAACCAAAGGGGAAAGGCCTATTGCCTCAAAGGCACTGCTAATTCTGCATCGGAGTGTGGGCTTCTTTAGTGCTGTTACCCAATAATTCAAAAGACATTTCAGATAGCTGTTAAAGTCTTGACAGTTATTTAGAGGAAACAAGAAACAGGGACGTCCATTGCGTCCGCACAGGATCACAAACTCCTGATTTTGAGCTTGCTAGCTCCTGACAGAACAAAACCACGTACAGAAAACTCAGGGACAGGAAGCAAAGGGGAGGGCCAGCTGCCATCAAAACTGCAGAGCTAATTTACAAAGGCAAAATGAAACTGCCCATGCTGACATTTGCTTTAATCATTGCAGCATTGTAATTTAATGCAATTAACTAATTTAATATATATTCATTGCCTAAAAGAGAGATCATGTGCGAAGGCACTACTGACGTAAGAGCCAAGAAACATCGCTAGCCTTAATTTCTCACTATAGTTACAAGACAAATACAATAGTATCCTACAGATGTATTAGCTGAATATTACTTTAAGTGCATACGCTTTAGCTTGGCGTCATTTAGGAAACATAGCTTTCACATTCAATAGTTAGTAGGTATACGAACAGCAGCACTATAAATGATCATGACATAACTAAAATGATGATCTAAACCTTCAAAATGTAAAGACAAAGGTCATAATTTACATACCAATTGGTACTAAATTAACATATGCATATACTACACATGCATGCACAATTTACACAGTTATATAATAAAAATATTTGATCTGCAAATCCTTTTTTCCCCCCTAAATCTTAATTATGCATCTCACTAATGTGGTTGCTCTTCTGTATTTCTGGGGAATGCGTCCCTCTAAATATAAAGCACTACGAGATTAACACAAGTGTTTACAACGATATTATTTGGCAACACTGTAATTTCATATACTGCTGCCCATAAAACACTTAAAAATACTTACACAGCATCAAAAATGGGAGCAGCTTCTTTCTGCCAGTTAAGTGCCTTGTCTTTCACAGTCATGTTTGTGAACTTGTACTGTATATTCTGCAAGGAAATAAAATAGAAGTGGTATCAACACTTGAGGCTAAAGTGATCCAGACTCTTCATCTATGATCCAATATGGACCAAATGTAAAAACTGACTGAGCAGTTTCCTTCCCCATCTTCTTAGAAAGCCAAATAATATATACACTGAAGCAGGGACCAAAAGAGCAAGATGCACTGGTTTTCATTGAAACTATGAGTAACCAGAACAGTTTAGAGATTCTGTGTACCCAGGCCCGAATAATCTGCACTTGTTACACGTAAATGCCCGTTCTCTTTATTGCTCATAACATTTAAAAGGGGACATATTCAGCATGTTATGTGACAAGGGCTTCATTTCTCACTGCCTCGCTGCCTCAGTCATATTTGTAATTTAGCTCTGAAAGTCCCCTGGATTAATGTTCCCATGAACTGCTATCTAATTATTTTTTCTCAACACATTTTCTCCACCTCCATTCTGCTTTTGCAAAATACATACTCTAACGGTGAGTGTACAGCTATAGCTTTTTCTTATATACCTTTAGTTGTTCATCAATATAAGGGATTTTTAGGATCTCTGCTGCTGCTGGTCTCAATGAAGGATTCTTACTTAACATGCTGAAACATTAAAAAACAAAAGTCATAATTAAGCAATTTTCCAAATTAACTTAAAAACCTGCTAAACAAGAAAATAACATACCTGCACAGCACAGCATTCAGTTTGCTTGGATATCTATCAGGAAGAGAAGGTGTATCACCTTCCACGATTTTTAACACAACAGACAAAAAATTGTGTCCAGTAAATGCATGGTTCATACAGCACATCTCATATAAAATGCATCCCAGAGACCTTGAAGAATAAAATAATAGGAATAGTATAAACAATATTTTTGAAAGTAGCATGCATAGTGACATTACAGTAAGTAAAATCACAATTGTATGCCCTTCTCTCCTGGGAATAGGATATTTCATTATCATGCTATCCATTTCATCTGAAATATCTTTATTCAGATCACAAATTAGTAACTTTATAAACAGGAGAAATCATCATTCTATTTCCATAAGTGCAGGCACAAACTTAAATTCTGTACATAAATACACGTATTCATATATATATATACATGTAAAAATAAAGTAAAACCCTATTGTATGAACTACCTTAAGTAGTTACTCATTAAATTATGAAGGAAGTTTTTTAATTAGTGACCGATTGAGAAAATAGTTTAGTAGTGTTTGGACATGGGTTTGTTTGAACTGGTTTTGCAAATTAATTTTTGACAACAAACTGAGGCTACAATTCAAGTTCAAATTAAATAATGCCAGTTTCAAATAACAGAAGTATCTTCTGGTGTGATTTCACTCATTTGGCCACATGCTCAAAATAGATTATGAAATTGGTTTGTACTCAAAGAAATATCAAATTTTAGAAGAGAGCATCATATTGCAACATCTAAAACTAAATTTCCGCAAAATTTTATTTGGAGAAGAAAAGAAATCTGAACATGTAGGTCTGGAGACCTAGCTAAGAACCACTGTCAGTTTTAAATCATTAAAAACCAAGAGGAATTATTACAAACAATTTTAAATGGGCATCTGGTTTACCATCACCTTATTTACCAGGCTCTTATTCAACAGTCCTAACGTAGATCATAAAAGATCACCAAGTTGAACATTTTAACACAAACACTCTCATAATAATTTATATAATGACTATTCATAACAGTTTACACTTCAACTGGGTTCTGTCTGACAAATGTTTTTTAAAAAATAGGGGAGTTGAGCTTTCCAGGCTTTGAAGGACGCTCAGTGTTACCTCCCGTTTGCAGTCAGGAGAACTGAGGCACTGATGAGTGACTTGACCAAGGTCATAGAAAATGCTGGTGAGAGCCAGCTACTGGACCAGACTCATCTAAGTAACCAACTTAAATATCAGAGCAACTTTTAATGTAGTAGTTGATTGTGGTATTTATAATTTACAATTCGGTCTGTCTGGCAATAAAAGAACAAGAGCAAATCATTTTAAAGCTGAAACCCAGGCTCTACATACAATGCCAATAAGGAAGAGGAGAGAGAATACCTTTTCAAAGCAGTATGTGAAAACAATTAGCAGAACATTTTTGCTAACAACTGCATAAAGGCCAGCTACTGAGGTACAAAAATAATTGCCTAGTTTTTCAAAGATTTAACTCTCAACCAGCTTTCAAGCTTCCAAAATCAGTAAACAGTAACACACAGATGATGATCTATATTTACGATGTATGTTCAAATTCTGAAGCAATATATTTACTACATGAGAAAATACTTAAACCCAAGAAGAACAACAAAAAAACCCTGTGCACATGGCATCTGAAAGCATCAAACAAAAATGGAAACCAGCCAGAGGGAAGAAAAAAGGAAGGAAAATCCCAACCTGACAGACTGTACAATAACTGCTTTTTGCAGAATCAATCTGCTTTGGAGGCTGCTTGATTCTGGCAGCTCAAAATTGCTTAATGAGCCATTAGGAGCACAGGATTTGCCACATCAGGGAAGCCCATTTATTCATCTAGTTTAGTACTCTGACTACAGCTGAGGTTTTGGAGGAAGATGAAAAGAACACCCAGGGCATTCTGCTACAGCCGGGGCCACGAACAGGCTACCCAGGGAAAACCCCATCTGTCCCACGAAAGAAAAAAATGAAGGAAAAAAATAAAAGAAAAATGAGGGGAAAAGAATAAAGTTTTTACTGCAGGATACAGTTCTTTGAAATGAAATAAATATCTCCTAAACTGAGAAATGCTGCAGTAGGTCCCAGAGCAAGGCTATTTCTTCCCAGGATGGCTACTGAGCTGCGATTGCCCGAGGGAGTCACCGCCAAGTTTCTGCCTCAAGACTGCATTTCTCCGTTGTGTTTCTACAGTCCTGGTCTAAGCACCTTGTAAAGAGCATACTCAGCAAGAGAAAATTGCTGCCCGATTCCCATAAGTGATCTGCACGTGACCCAAACATATAATTTAACTACTTTTATAATCTTAGCTTTTATAACTGCCAGTGTTTTAAAATTCTAAAATGGTCATTAAGCTATCCAGCCAGAGCATTTGGTTTGACGGCGCCCTATGTTTGTGAATAGGGTTGCCAAAGGTCTTAAACAGCACTTCATTTCAGCAAAACCGATGTATGACCATTTCACGTCGAAGCCACTTATGCTCAATTACATCATAAAACGGAGCATCTGGACAGGCTTCAGTGTGTTCTCTATGATATCGACTGACAGACCTCTCACTTCCCCTTCTCAGGAGAAACCACCCTGAGGTTTTCGGTGATACGTGTTTACATAAGCATTGCTGCCCTTTTAACATCTTCTATTCTTTTGTATGTTATAGTCCTTCAAAGGCTGCAAGATCCAAGTTAGCTTTTAAATTAAACCCCAAAAGCCGGATAATCTAAATGCATATCCCTTTGTGGCTTATATCTCTCAGTCTGATCGTACCAGAAGGTCTTAAGAATTTGCTCACCCCAGTCTATAAGGAATATGTACATGCACACATGTACCATCACAACTCTCTCAGCCACTGCTTTTCAGGTCTTCACTGCTTTTACTGCTATTTTTGGTAACTATTCTACATAAAATTTGGCAGTAAAAAAAAAATATCCATTTTTGGATTGTTAATATTAAAGAAAAAGACAAACTGGGGGAAAAACACAGAGAAGCAAGGACAGTTAAAATGGAAGTCCCAAGATCTGTGGTGTAGGAAGCCCAATTTACACAAACCGTACAGACAAACCATCTGTCAAAATCTGACAGTACCTGATGGAAGACAATGGATTTAAATGTGACTGTGACATTGCTTTGTCTCTGGAAGACAAAAAGGAAGTTATTTATACCTCTCTTGTAAAGAATTTGCTAAGTCTCTAAGTGAAAAAAAGCACTTGTTTTTCAACTAAATTATTTCTGTTATCATTTCTGCCTCTGAGATAATTTATAACATATACTATGCACAAATCCTTTGAAAAGTTCCTGGATGGAGTTTGCCTTATATGCTTACAGCTTTGAACAGAAGAGAGAAATGTTATTGCGGATAACTGTTTGCATACACTTTATCTCATCCCCTCAGAAACAAAAGATGATATAGTTACACTAGCCACTGCGCAGACAGGCCCTCAGTACTTACACTCGAGGACCTATACCGATTCTTGGCAGACTCCCAGCCAGTACAGATTTCAGAATCTCATCTGAGCAACCCCAAGCTCCCACAGTTAGAAAACCTGCAAAAGACTGCAGGTGCGATACAGGCTAACTACTAGTGGCAGGCAAATGTCGGTAATGTTATTCAAGAGATGAACAGGGAGATAGTTTCTGCTGGGATGGGCAAGAGTGATGCTCTGTTCCCAGTATGAAAAAATCAGGACCTAAACTCTTTGGCAGCCCTTGTGCCAAGGGAATCCCAGCTTTCTGGAACAAAAGAGATCTCTGGGGAAGATACAACAGCACCCTTTAGCTTTAGGACCATTTGCAGGAGTTATCATTGACCTATTTGGTAAGTCTGGGCTTTCTAGGTTGCATGAAGATAATGGAAATTACAAATGTACCCCTGTTGTTCAGAAAACCTCAGAGAAAAAGTTAGGGCTCACCTAATGCATTAGTGAGTAGCCACAACTGCCCTGAATGCACTAAGTACCTGCTTTTAGTTTACTCTTCCCTGGAAAGAAATGTTTTAATTTTGTTCAAATAGTTCTGGGAGTTAGAGGATGCTGATTCTTCTCAGCCTAATGTTACAAAGCCCAAGTCTGTTTGGGCTGGAGTGATGATTTTTAGTCACTGTATGGACTGAAAGAAAAGCTGATTAAAATTGTTACTTTGTTGGTAGACTTTCATGTAATCCCCCTGGATCTCTGATTGCTTTCTTAATAACATTGCTGATGGGACTCCATCTGTACTTGTTGGTGCTGGGAGACCTTGTTGGTGCTGGGAGACCTGTTCTGCCGTGATTCTTCAACAGCCTTAGTTGGGTGACATTGACGTAATCTGGGTAGATTCTGACCCACTATTTCTTACCAACAATACTTTAAAAAAAACCCCTCCCAAATAACAAAAGAAAAACCATGCAAGCCTTGTAAAACAAAATAACTATAGTAAGCTAAATCAGCCTAAGGCCAAAGGATCTAACATATATGCAAAGCACATGTGGTTGTGTCACAGGGGATGACTCCTACTTGTTATGTCCCTATAAGTACAGAGATGGTCAGGCATTTTCCAGTGAAAGAGTGTGTCACTGGAACATTAATTTAAGTTAAACAAGAAGTCTGGCGGCCTTGTCAGCTACAGAGGTTTGATGAAACTTTTGCCTGGAAGGGTTTGAAAATTACCCAGCTGCTCCTCCTGGACATCAGAGGTTCAGACCAAGGTCTCTGCTCTGTCTGATTCAGACCAGAAACGTTAACTTTGGTCCCTCACACCACCAGGGACCATCTTAGCCAACAGGCTACTGGCTATTTCACACGGCTCCCTCTGCATTCTGTTTTCTATAAATTATAAAATACTCACTGTCCCAGAGAAACAGACTGCAGCCACGTCCCACCACATGGCTTCGCCTTTCCTGACCCTAAGAAATGCCTTAAAATGACACATACAGTCTTCAGCTTGCTTGACACTGAATGCAGTGCCATAGCGCTGGTGGCATGGGAACGCCAGCCAACCCCCAACACCAGTGCCGGTCCCACCACGCGGCGTGTAAGGCCGGGAAGGGTCGCCAGGACCCCGGCACCACGGTGCCTCTGGGCCACGCTGTGCTCACGGAAGAGCGAGTCCCAGCTGCCAAATGTCTGCACACACATCACTTGCTAATCCTCCACCCGTCCTGGCCTCTTGAACCAGTCACTGTCCCAGCTCGGCTGCCGGCGCTGCACGGACTCTTCTCTGTCTGCCGGCTCGTTAGGAGGAAGCACCGACGGGCAGAGGGGTCGGTGAACTCCTGAACTGGGACCAGCTCCCCGAGAAAGCTCCTGGCCTGGAAAGGAGGAAACCCCAGACCGTGTCATCTACAAAGGCTTTCGCTTACTGCCTGGCCAGTCCAGGCTCAGGGATGGTAAGGAAAACAAGGATGGCAATTTTAATTTGCCTCCTGTGAATTAAGATTTGGCACAAAGCATGGAATAGCAGAGAACTCCAGCCCTGAAATTTTAACTGAGGACAACCACAAACACTGCAGCTTCTCTGAGCCTAATTGCAGAACTTCTTCTGTATGTAAAAACTGTGAAACATGAAGCTTTTTACATCTATTGACCTTGGGATATAAAGGACAATACTTCTTGCACCAGCCACTGTACTGTGAATATTCAAGCCAGTTTAGAAGAGCCAGATGCAGAACATTTCAGTGAACCTGAAAAGCACAATGTCTCTTTAGAGCACATCATTAACGCAGCGTAAATTAAGGTCTTTCCAATGAACAATGATTAACTGGACTGAACAGTGAGAGGACCGTGATAATGTAGCAAGATAGCAATAACTGCCTTTTGTAGAAGATATTTTACATTTTCTTACATTTACTATGGGAACACTTGTAATTCCGAATTTTTGCGAGCAATATTTTGAGTCTTGCTAGAGATCAGAAGAACAAGTCTGAAGAGAAAATGTCACTTCAGGTACTCATAAAAGACTTGGGCAACTTCTTCATGAGCAACTGAACTTCCTGCAAAGCGGCACAAAGATTCACCTCCCCTGGAGCCTCCAGGATGGGTTCCCCCGGATGCTCAGGGATCTCTCGTGTTTCAGCCCCCATTAAATGGGGCAAATGCAAAAAAAACAAATCAAACAGAATCATTATTAAAATATTAAATGAAGACATGAGATGACCAATGTATCAATCAAATGTATGAGTCATGGTAGTTGACAAGTCCTGATCAAAAGAGTTTCTTGGCTCAGAAAGAGAAGTTCTTTGTGGGCTGGGGGTCTAGTGAGTCAGGGCACACCTCCTCCTTAGTGTCCCTACAGTGAGGGCCAAGAAGCTCCTACTGAAGGCAGTTCCACACTTGGATGAGTGCTCTGGGCACTGCTTTGGAAAGATTACAAAATGCATAAGATATAGCAGAAAGCTAATAGCTAGTGACTTGTTGCGGGGGCGGGTGGGGACATTTCTGCTGTTTTTTAAATTTTGAAAGGGTGATCAACACATCATCTATAAATATACTGGACAAAATTCTGCTTTCATTTACTCTGTACAACTCCAATGACTTATATGGATTGACACTTGTAACAACTAATAGAACTTAAATATATATTTTACATTCCATTTCAACTGCAATAAAAGAAATTATTCTTTACAGTAATAGAGCACAAAAGGCAGGTTTTCCTATCTGTTTACTTGTTTTGACACCTTTTGAAATCTCCTCTCAATATATTTTTATTGAATACATATATTAACTGATATTTGTTTTAACACAGATGAACAAGAGAGAATCTGACATCAAATCCATCTCAGTTCGGCTACACAGACCATGAGATGAGATTCCTGACACATCCGTTGACTGGATTGAACATGCTAACTGTGAAGAATGATTGCTACGAGTTGAAAGTACAGATGACTGTTCTTAACTTTTAGAATTCTATCTTGCAGTCACAGATATATTTTGAAAAGGCAGAACTGAGCAGAAGCTAGAGTAAATTATCAAGTAAATAACCTATATTCCAGTGGTCAAATGTTTTACAAAGGAAATTTCCTGATTGGGAATATTCTTAAAAATAACCTTCAGATTAGCATACCTACAGAAACAACCACCTCTGAACAGAAGAAACAAAGCACATTTTATAAAAAAATACTATGACAGAATTTAAAAAAACACAATAGTTTTAACCATCATCTTAAAACACAATGAGATGTTTTAGGGGACACATATAAACAAGGCAGATATTTTTCCCATTCCAAAAATCATTCCTCATCTTAGCTTAGCAGGAATACCTGCACATCTAAAGGTTTCCTAAAGTCTTTCAACAGATCGCAGGTTCTCAACTTGATTCTTTAATCATCACCTCAGAAGTCTTGATCTCAAGAATTTGTGCCAAGCGTAGAACTCACACTTTTATTTCTACCTTTGAGCCTTTTATAAAACAGAGTGCCTTTTTGCTTCTGTCCTAGCACTCCAGTTACTCTCATTTTCAGCTCTCCTTCCAAGTACCTTTTCGCATTTGCGCATTTGCCAATGTTTTTCAATTCAGTTCCGAAGAAGGTCCTTCTGCTTCCCTCTCCACCAGGAATCACTCTTTCCTTGTCCACTTGGAAGTTTCACAGAAAGTTGCTTCTTTCCATTCTTCTTTCTCGATATGAGAAAGAAAAAGATTTCCCCTTCCTAGCAAAACTGGAACTTTGTCTACAATCATCCTGTGTCATGGCAGAGACTGGACCTGAATTGAACTCCCAGATAATCCAGAATAATAGTAAACTACATGCTTCTTAACACAAAGAGCAAACCTTCCAATTGCAACATATGACACATATGTCCTGGAATAATTTTAGTGGAGAAGTGTGAGCACCTCAAGAGGGAGACATTTTTAAAAGAATAGTAGTTCCTAAATAAAGTCAAATGCTGACCTAGAAAATAAATGCCTAGTCCAACTGAAATAGCATGCTGACTACTCACCAAATGTCAGATTTTGTGTTGTATCCCTGGTGCTTCAGTGCCTCTGGACTCATGTAGTATGGTGTCCCAGTAAATGTAGTTGCCAGATCACATGAACCCATCAAAAGACGAGAAACTCCAAAGTCCCCTAAAAGTAACAGCAGAAACAATAATCTATTCATATAAATTCCATAAATCTGTATCTATTCATACAAACTCTTTCGGTTTATTGTTAGACACAATACAATGACTGTACATCCAAAAAAACTGCCAGAATTTTAAAATATGGAAAAAACAATTTTCTGTAGTTCTTCAAAGTAAAACCACTAGAAAATCATAGAAATATAGAACGATGTAAGTTTGAAGAGGCCTCACAAGGTCATCTGATTCAAACCCCTGGCTCAAAGCAAGGCCAACTTCCAAGTTACATGAGGCTGCTCAGGTCCAGGTCCAGTCAAGCTTGGAGCAGCCTCAAGGCTGGAGATTTCATTGCTTCTCCGGGCCCCTATTCCTGTGTCTGACTGTCAAATAAATGTTTGACCACAAATCAAAATGCTGTATCAGATATGACTTTATTTAAATCTCCTTGTTGACTAAATGTCTGCTGGACTGTTCTATCATAATAAAAGACATCTTTAAAAAGTATGGAAATCTCACCAATTTTAAGAAGATTATTTTTCAAGAATATATTCTTGGCTTTCAAATCTCTGTGAAGTATTCGCCTGGAATATAAAAGAAAATTCAACCTCATCCAACTTGAAGCATTCACAGTCACTTATCAAGTATCTCAAGTATTTATCTTCATTCCTTGTTAGGAAGGCCAGCCCACCACTGCTACAGTCTAACCCTGTAAGTGACAATGCACAGATGATGGCATTAAGGAGCTTCATATAAACACAGAGGTGCATTCACAGACACCCACATGCAGGATGAGAGCCTAAGCAGCCAGGATAACAAAAATGCACCCAGGGATCCCAGCTTGAGAATACAGATACAGGCTTAACATGAGCTGCAGAGGAAGGGAAAAAGGCAAGTCTTCCTATCTGGCTCTTCTTAAAAGCATTACATCTTATTTTCTGCCAGAAGAATGAGATGTCTCACAATAGAATAAGGGATGAGAAAAACAGCAATAAGAGATTCTCAAAGCTCAGGAAACTCTCCTTCAAAGAAAATGTATTACTTGAAAGACAAATATGTTTATAGACGAGGCTAGCAGTTCAAAATTTTACAGTAACGGTGTGTAAGATAAAAGAACTTTACAAAGACAGAGATCAAAAGGAAAAGAAGAACAACAACTAGCTTTTACACACTTATTTTTCCATCAAAGACTGAAGCAACATCATAAGCTACACACCATGCGGGGACACACAGCATCTTCTCAATTTCTTGAAATCTTAACGTGTGACAGTAATTCTGCATCCCCTTAGGAAAATAAAATATCTCTACAGTATACAAAACATGTTCTCAATTAATTCTTGTTAATAACTCTTCCAAAAGGTTCCTTACAACCTCAACTAAACTAGAACTCATCCATTTTTAAATTCCTTATGGCTTGATAACACACAGTTAGCAGCTCTGCTCAGGAGGAGGTTAGAATAGCATTTGGTACATACTGACTACATAAACTGTATTTGCTAACACAAATACAGTAGTTGTTCAGCCATTTAGAACAGATAAAGAAAGGAACAGAGGGTCTAAGGTTCTTGAGATGTGGGCAGGGAAAACAAATGTAGTAATAGATTGAGCAATCCTCAAGTATTATCTCAAATTTTATTGAATTATTAAAGTCTTATGCATTGAGATACTGAAATTATTTCCAAAATAGTTTCCATATTAAGACTAGAAAATACATATTCTAAAGCACAATTTCAATAAGCAATTTAGTCCACAGCTCATTTGAAAATAATTTTTGCAAGAAGAGAAAAAATTATTAAATTCAATATACTCAGTTCACAAATGGGAAAAAAATGTAAATAGTAACTACTAGAAGATGTTTTAGTATGCACATAGACCGATGTTGTGGTTTAACCCCAGCCAGCAATGGAAGACAAATGCTGTAACTCTGAATGTTCCCCCCTTCCTTCTTCTTCCCGAGCTTTACATGCTGAGCATGACGCCATATGGTATGGAATAGCCCTTTGGTCAGCTGGGGTCAGCTGTCCCGGCTGTGCCCCCTCCCAGCTTCTCCTGTACCTGGCAGAGCGTGGGAAGCTGAGAAGTCCTTGATTTACTATAAGCACTACTTAGCAACAACTGAAACATCCCTGTATTAACAACACTGTTTTCAGCACAAATCCAAAGCATAGCCCCATACTAGCTACTATAAAGAAAATTAACTCTATCCCAGACAAAACCAGCATAACTGAGCATGAAAAGGAAACATTTCTATTCTTATAGGACATAAAGAAAATAGTTCTTTATGCTTCTGATGGCAATCTTTCCAGTGTTTATCCTGAAAGTAATGCTTGTAGAGAAAGGTTTGCACACTGGGAAAAATGAAAGTTTTATTCAGTATGCCTCCACTGATGTTTATAAATAATTTGTTCTCTATTTGGCACCTTTCTTGAGCAATACATGTACACTCATCATACATTTACATCAGTAAGGAAATTAAGCTAAGGTGATATTCATTATTATTTCATAAGCCTACATATACACATAGTTTTATATAAATCTTGCTCTGTTAATTTAGATTCTTAGTCTTTCCTTACCATCCATCACACAGAGTCTTTGCAAGAACTTGACTTTGCTGAGTTAGATTTTTCTTGCATATTGTTGTTGAGTGTTGGTGGGTTTTCAGCTTTTTTTTTTATTTATTACTTTGTAGAAATATAACCATGGACTCTTTGAACCTAAAAGTTTCCTGGATATCTGTGATTTGAATAGCAGGTATCTTGATGTATAAAAACTATCCAGAAAGCTTTCAGTAGCATATTATTTGAAAAGGTAATAAAGAGATGTTTGGGTCACATTAGTTTGAATTAGAATGTAATGCTAATATAAACTTGCAATATCTTGATGACAATGTTATGCAAATTATTTGCATTACCAATAATTACAAGATGCTTTTATATATTAATATGACTAAGAAATACTTGGGGTGATTCTTTGGAACTTCCCATGATGATGTCTCTCGATGCAAGCCATCTTATTCTGCCAGGATATGTCAGAAGATAAACAAGTTACAAGCTGAAACCTTAACTGAAACTACTTTAATTGTAGTGAGAAATAAATATTAAGCCTGCACTGTAAATCTAGTTTAAGAAAGAGTGTGACTTTTTGTTGTAGCAAGAGACAGACCTATAAAGGTAACATGAATTAACTGGACTCCGGCAAAACTTAATCTAACTTGACAGTCAGCAAAGTGGTTATTGATATTTTGGGTAGAAATTAACACTTAAAGACAGTTTCAAATTTGGGCAATAAATATACCCATACGTACGTTCTATAGAGTACCCGCTTGCTGTCTCATAGTCATAAAAAAGCAGCACGAAGCACTGAGCAGTGGGCAGCCTCCTTGAATAACGCTTCCTCTGCAACATACCAGCAAGTGAAGCTGATTGAAGCTGAAGTAGTTTACTGCTGTGAAATATTCAGCAATTAATTTCTCTTTCCTCTGTCTAAAGAACTATTTAGAGAAGTAAGAGGTTCTGGATAAGTCTGAAGCCTGTACTAGGGAAGACAACGTGAAATCCAGATAAAGTCCTTGGGCAAAGCCTGCTATCCTGTAGATTGAAAGCAACAGATTTGTTTGCATAAGCGGTAACCTTATAAAAATCTCTGTGTTGGCATATTGTTCATAAAGATTAGCAAAGTGATGGATAACGTAATGGTCAGCTTTATTCAAATTGAGGTTAAATGAATCAATGGCCTCATTGCCCGATTGCTGTGGGATCAATTTTGGGCTACAAGTATGCCAGAGAGACTAGGTGATGGTTCCATGCTAACTGTCTCCATCTAGGTAAGACCACTGAACTACGTTGCCCCTCCTTTACTTCTCTCTCTGGTTATATCAATGACAGATGACGACTGAATCTATTTAATTCTACATAATTTAGCTTTCAAGTCTAAAATTTAAAAATCCTTCTAATTATGCAAAATAGCCAGTAGATAGCATAATGAACACAAGATATTCATGCCCCCTTTGGGATTTATGAAGCATAAGTAAAAGACAGGAATGTCTAATCTATACAATCTTTATTATCACAGCAAAAGAAAAACCATCTGAGGCAGTGAAAAAGTCCTGTTTTAAAATAAGTTTCCAGCATAAGAGTTTTCCAAAAGTGCAAAAATTCAATGAAAGCTGTGCAAGAAAGACAACCAAGTGAATAGTCTATGTCTAAAACCAGAAACAGTAATTTTTGCTGCTCTGGAATAAAAACTCCCATTCACAGCAGCTGGATTTTCTAAGGAATGGCACGAGGAAGTCCAAACCACAGGTAATGAACATTTCAAGCTTCTAATTCTAGGGAAAAGTTTTCTTTGCATTAGGACGTAGTTCAAACATACATTACAGCTTTTTTCCATATCAGTAGAGAAGAAATCATGTATGACTCCATGTATACATAAACAGAGGGCTGTTATTATGTTTCAGTAATTCAAATTAATTTCTGTAAGTAGTTTTAAATTCTTTTAAGCCTAACCTTTTCCATTTAAGCTATTGTTTGACTCTAATAAGATAAAGATTAAATTTTCTAATGTGCATACAGTCAAATAACACACAATACAATACAGGAAATGCAAATAAAAATAAAACTGTCAAGTCATTTGTATGTGTCTGGAGAGGTGTTATTAAATAGCTATGATTCAAAGAGGGAAAATGAAATGCTGTTTGGAAAATCAAATTGCTGCTTTCACTGGAGAATTAAACTACTTTTCAGGAAACCCAGTAATTTAATATACACATTTACCAAAGAAAGTGTATTTATAAGAATTTTTTTTAAAGATTTATTTGAGAACAAGTAGAAGATGAGAAAAATAGAGAGAAGAGTAAACAAAAAGGATATATGGGAAAACAAGAAATAAAAGAGGCATGAAGAAATACAGAAAATGAAAGACAAAAAGAATAACTTATACAACAGAATAGAATAGTTCAGTTGGAAGGGACCTACAATGATCATCTAGTCCAACTGCAATGTTATTATTATTCTTCATTAGTCTGCACAATGCATCCTCTAAACACATACATTAAAGAAAGGATTTCACCAAAAGTGGAGTTTCCAGATTACCAAAACTTTTAATGATAAATTGTTAAATTGAAGTTTGAGAAGGGAAGAAAAAAAACCCACACTGCTAGTTTAGTTAAACGGTCAGGATTTTTATTTCCATTTCCCTCTGTCCTTTTGGCCTGAGGTGAATGCTGAAGAGCACAGCATCCCAAGAGAGCTCTCTTCATTGTGCTCTATCACTGCAGTCTGTGGGGGCAACACTTGATGTACAAGCCCCCGATAAATTGGCATTTAGGAACCAAAATGCTCTTGCATCCTGGACAGCAATTCACTCTGCCCTTTTCTCTCCACAGTCTGAGGCTGTAGGTGCAAAAACTCATTAGGCATCTATCAGTTTAGGTCAAACTCATCCCACATGCTTAACTTCAGCTCAACTCAGAAATGGTTGTTCTTGGTGACAGGTGACTATCTCTACCTACTGCTCTGTTGCAACTCAAGTTCAGGCAACCAAATTTGGCCCAAGCCCTGCTGTGAAAGATATTTGAAAAACCTACATCAATTTGGTGTTTTCACCTTCAACTCAGTGCATAGTAATCTTGTTTTCAGAGTACTCACACAGGATAGAAGACTATAGATTCTAGTTTACATTCAGCTTGAAAAAAACTGAATTCTCATCTCCAGATTCTGGGTGTAACCTATTCTTTAAACAGAAACAATATCTCCTCCCTGGCTGTATTAATAATTTAGGCCATTATTATAGGCAGATTAGCTCATGTCCCCAAAACATACAGGTGATTACAGACAAACGTCCTTAGCCCCTGCTAAGACAGTCCTTACAGCAATGACATTCTTATTTCTAAAAGTTCAATAGGACTAATAGTCCAAATAGTTCAGCTTGGCAGGATGAAAAATCTTGGACTTTGGGGCTACAGTGCTCTTTAGAAAGGATTCTCTATCTTGTTCAGTAATGTGACATTTCAGAGCTGCCAATAGGCAAAAACAACAGGGAGGAGACAGAGGAAAGGAGAAGATGCTGAAAGCTGGGTTAACTTTGACTGGCTCACTGTTTCTGAAAAGCGGCTAGGAAAGGAGCCTTGTATTCCCACTTGCTCGGCTGTTCCTCCAGCTCTCAGTGAGGGTGGCAGCATGCTGCGCCTCTTGCTCCTGGCTCAGCACAGCACTCGGAATCCCTCATACCATGCTAAATAGTCCCACCGACCCCAAAAGTGACAGCACTGGATGACACGGGAAGGGGACCAGACAGGGCTCATGCACACGTCCAGTACACTGGCAACAAGGGAACTGTTTAAATTACTGAAGTCAGCCTGTCTAAGTCACATTGCAGGCAAGAACTACACCCGTGGAGATGACCAGGTAGGTATCCATCTGCATCTACCCCTGCTCAAACAAAGCGTGATCTCCACACATCACTGCCTGGATGACCTGCAGTAATTTTTTAGGTTAATTTTTGATGTGCTGTTAAAAGTAATGTCTGTTTTCAAAGAATGCGTGTATTTAACGTCACTCATTTTAGTGGGAGTATATCAAGCATATATATTGGATTCTTCACATTAAATATCTGCAGGACATCCTTGTTGATTCCCCTTGAAAAAGCTGACTGTTTTAACCTTTTAATCCATCTTCTTCTAACTATATTGAACTATTTCTGTTGTGCTAAATTTTTCACTTGGCTCTTAGAAAAAGTGTTTCTAATGCTGAAAGACATCTACCACTGCGCTGCTAAAATATATAATACACAATGTTCTTGCAGGATAGATAATTAATTACACTTCAGGTATACAACATCTACTACAGCAATTTGGTCAACAGGACTTTATACCAATACAAGACAATTCATACGGTTTCGTTTCTGTTTGAATATCTGCAACTAGTCAGTAAGTCTACTCACTCCCCTCCCAAGCTAAATGCTCTCATATTAAATGACTGTACCTGTCATGCATATAGTTGACTCCGAGTAACAACTGTATAAACCAGTCTATTATTTGTCTTTGAGTGAATATCTTCCCAGATTCTTTGTACTCTTGAATTTTAAAGTCTAGATCTCCACCCTGAAAAATATCACAACATATTTGTACATTTAAAGTAAGTTTATAAAATGTCTTGTCCTTCAACAAAGTACAGGACTCCACTTTCTTAGACCTTCAGGCTCCTTACCACGTAGTCTGTAAAATTAATGCTTGCACATGAATTCTGAACTCTCCCAGCACCAAAAGCATACACAACTAAGGATCAAAATGAGATCAAGCAGTCTGGCTCCATAGGGAAAGCAGGTCATTTTTCTTTTAGCGTTACACAATATCATCATCATCAACGGTTCTCACTTCATGTCACCCAACTTTAGACATGTACATCTGAGCTGGTCACCTCAAACTCCCCTTACAGTTAACACAAAGGAACAGGCACCTGTATAGTGCAATTATCTCTGCCATCTAGCTGTCTATACCCTAGGAAGAGATGGATCATGTTGTAGAAATGCTGTTTCTCTGCAAAGGTTGCTGATGAGGGCCTACATCGACTGGCTAATATGTAGACACCTAAATCAAGTAAAATGAATCTGCCCTGATCGGTCCAAATAAGTTTATAAATTTGGGAAAAGCATTTCCACTTAACTCAAACATTGCACAGTCAAGAGACACTCTCATTTATTATGCTGAAATACCCATATCAGCATCAAAGAAGCCGTGCTGTTCTTTTAAGAATTAAAATACAGTCTCTTTAATTGTGATACTTTGTCCCTCTTCCGAACTCACATTTGCCAGAAACAAAGCAGAATTAAACCTTCAAGAATCTGTAGCATGTGTTATTGTAAATACTTCATTAAAACTACAATTGATCTCAAAGTAACACTAGAAATGGAGCAATATGACACACAGTAGGCAGTGAAAATAAACCATAAAATATATACAGAAAAAGATTACTTGAAAACTCTAAGTCAGATATTTGGAAAAATCAGTTGAACAGCAGCATGATGAAAGAGGTTTTTGAGGAGACTTATATGAAAATTATTCATTTTGCTAAAAAGTAGACAGATGGTTGTCAGCTGGTTGTTTATCCAGTTTA
This sequence comes from Mycteria americana, assembly GCF_035582795.1. Lineage (NCBI taxonomy): Eukaryota > Metazoa > Chordata > Aves > Ciconiiformes > Ciconiidae > Mycteria > Mycteria americana. The sequence continues at coordinate 48,219,614 of NC_134366.1, read as the reverse complement.
TAAAATAAATGGATTTTGTCTACAAGAATACACGTTAGTGGCAAGCACTGTGTTGAGGTAACTAATGCCAGAGCAAAGGGACTGTGAGTCTCATTGTACTCTAGTGACTAAGTATCTTACATTGGGACAGCTTATTCTCCATAAATCACTACTTTTATGTTATACTTTCTGTGTAAAATCAGAAGTTTTATGTGCCATATACAAGAAAATAGTTTAACCTGTACAACTGTACCTGTACCACCATTTCCCATCATCAGCCCTTCTCTCCTCTGCACTGACTCATGACATTTTATGATCTCTTCAGCATTTCTTGTTTTTCTGTTCCCAACAACACCATGCTTCATACCGCTGCTACAAAATAAGCAGGTTCTGTCCTTGAAGATCCATACATTTCTGTTCTGTACTTGGACATGAATGTTCAGTAATTTCTGTGGTCCCTGAGGTTCTAAGTTACAACATTCAAGAGTGAATGTGTTAAAAAAAAGAAAATATGTTTTGTCATATATGAAAAATGTGTTCCCTGACAATGTCCTGCAATTTTTTAATTGAAATGTCTGAATCATCTCATTCCCTAGGGAAGGGACTATGGCTTCAGCTCTCCATCTGCCTCCCTGCTGCAGCCCAGAGAGAAGCTCTTCGGGGAACTTGGAGCTCTCAGCAGCTGCTTCCCCTTTGCAACTCCAAATGTTCAACAGCTTCCCCCTGGTTGCTTGCAGCAGAGCAGAGGAAGGAAAGAAAAAGCGTTGCTGGGTACTCTGCTGCATGGCAACCAGATGGGCTGTGTCTGAGCCTACTCACACACCTCGACAAAAATGACTCACCTATTCCAGACAGCTGCCCCAGACCATCCAGAGCCAACTGTAGCAATAGCCCAAGACTAAGGGGCTGTTCAAACATGTGTCAGCTGGCTACTGGCCACAAGGGACCATGTACTATCCAGGTGAGGATAGATGAAGTGCAGCAGGCTCCAATCACCGTTTCTCCCTGACCCAATGTGTCCTGTATCACAATCACACGTTGCCATGAAAAATGCAAAGAAAAGAAGTGTAGGACCTACAGAGTTAGGCTGGTGGGTACTCTCTTAAGTTGGGGGACATTACCTTCAAAAGGTCTAAGGAGAACAAAAGCAGTTGAATAAAGTACTACATGTGCCCTCAAGTAACTGTATGGATTTTTACCTTCAAGCAGAGAAGACTCAATGTCCTACAATTAATTTAACTTTGATTTTGTGTCTAAAAAAGGAAAACAAAAATGCATCATAAAAGATTTGCTGAAATACTGGTGCCATGAAACTCTGAAGAAGTTTGTTAACCCAATTTTGCATTTTGGAAGGTCAGTATAACGAAGTTTATAAGGAATTTAACAAATTAAGTACATAGGGAGTTTCCAAGCTGCAGTTTCTCTTTAAATGTCAAGAGTATCAAATACACCAGTAACTTATTTCAAACAGCTTAGCATCTAGAGCTGATAATGTGAACAGGTGCTGATTGCTTTAGTTATTCCTTTTGCTCAGATTTCCTTAGCGTATGTATACTCACATCACAGCTGAGACCACAGTGAAGAGACAGAAATAATTGTCTGGGGGAAAGTACAACTAGTTCTGGTTTATGATGTATTAAAATGATGCAACTTTTAAAGTAACTACTTTGTAAAAACTATATTTTATTGAAGTCCAACTTATGTTACAAAATGAAATCCAAGGGTTCATGAAGGCATTTTTGTTTGAAATCTGACTTATCTGACAATGTTTATATTGCCTGTAAGATTTTGAGTCAGGAAACTGCCAAAGAAGCTCAAAAAGAAGATCAAAACAGAACACATATACTTCTTTTCTATAATTTTGAGTGAATTCAGTTATAATAAAAGATGTCAGCTGAGCAATGGAGACTGATGTTCTCTTTTGTTCACAGGACAGGTATAGCACGGGGCAGCTGCACTGGAGGCTCACTCTATGCTACTTATGCAAGAATGAACAAAGTACTCTGCCTAATGAATAAGTCACAGTACTTTGGAGAAAACAGAGTAAGGTTCAGAGGGTAGTTCTGTTTCCATGCCAGCTTAAATTTTATTCTTTATTTTGAGTCTGCCCAAGAGTACCAATTACTGCCAATCTGGTGATTATTCTATGCATGATAAACTGAATGTACGAGACTTCCAAACAAGGAACAGGTAGCAATACATTTTTCTCATTCTCAATTTATCAGTGCTTTAAACAGGCATCTTTTAGGTAAAAAGATCCAAATCCCACCACATACAAAGGCAGTTATGGATAAGTAAATACAAAAGTATACCTTCTGGAAATACTCCCAATAAAATAGAAAAGAAACTTAATAGCACTATGTGAAAACTTGCTTTGTACTTTCCTTGTCTGAACATTCAATTAAATACATCATAATTGCTTAAATGCAATGATACTACACAGTACATCCTTTTCGGAAGGAGTCAGAAGCACATCCTAGTGGACCCACTGTCATTCTGGCCTGACCTAGCAGACTCAAAACTGAAAAGATTCAGCTGCATAGCCAGCACATCCATTTCCTCCTCCTTCATTTGCCTTGCTCTAATACATTCTCATGTGTTTGACTACATCGATCCTGGATCCTAGGGTAACTCCGCACTGAAACGTTTTCATCCAGGGTAGTTTACATTGCCTGAATAAAAAAATTTCCAAGGGGTGCTGCAGCAGCTTGTGATTACTATGGTGATTGCTATTATGCTCTTTTTTATTAATCTATAACTTTATTCCAGATTTAAAAAAAAAAAAAGGCAGTGGACCCAAGCCACTAGTCCTGCTCTATAATGCTGCTGAAAGAGGCTCACTTATTCCTGTAGCTTTAACTGGTCTGATGTTGGGCCGCTTTCTACCACTGGTAGAGAGAAAATGAATCTTAGTGCATGGAAATATCTGGGCAGTTAGAATAATCCTTCAGTTCTGAGCTCTGGATTTCCACAGAGAGTTGGCAATACCAAATTTCCATCAAGCCCCAGCTGTCAGACATTCAGGGAATGACGCAAAGAGTTTCTGCATAGGTGTTAAAATAATATGTGAACAAGTACTCAGATTGCACAACAGAATTGAACACTTCAGATTTAATTTTTAAAAATCCCAGCAACAAATAGGCATTTAACTGTCATCAAAGAAAGCTTCTAAGGAAGCAGTGACTGGCAGGAATGGTACTTCTTTAATTATTCACACCAAAGCTGAACGCTTGAAGAAATGTTCTTAGTTAATAAAAGTCTGATTGGTGTACAGGTAACCCAGCAGTTCAAGGTCATTAGTTTCCAAAGCATTTCAAATATCTAGCAGAGCACAACTGAAAAGTCTGCTTCACAGTTTCATAAAAAGATCACTGTATGTATAACAGATTATATTTTTTAAAATAGCACATCTCTAGTTAATACAAAGTAGGCACTTGTTTTATACAAACTCTTAAAAAGCTGGCTTAAATATGTATAAATTCTTATTTTAAAGCCTTAAGACAGATTTCATCAATATGTTTTTAAACTAAATGCTGAAGTAAAAAAACCTGGTAGCTATACTGTAGTATATCCTGCTTTCATATTTTTTGTATCCTCTAAACTCTGGTCTTTGACTCACACTATTCTCCACTTCATAAAGCAAATGCTGCTACCAAACTCATCATCCATATGATCAGGCTTGAGCTTCTTGTAATCACTTCCAAATCACAAGCAAGTTTTCCCTTCCTCATTTACATCAGATGTCATACTGTACTCCCTGTACTCCCAGTTTCATCCTCTCTTACCTGTCAGTAGTACATATGTGGTAAAACCTTTCTGAGTTCACCCACAGATCTGGTATGTGTCTGCATTTAAGTCTTTCTGGTAATACTGATTATAGTGAATTAAATGAACTTGTGTTTAAAATTTCCTCTTCTCTGGTTTGTTTGTCTATAAGCTATGAGTCTCATGTGACCAGGTAACATTGCGTATTTTAAATATGCTTAACAAGTAGCAGGTGATACCACAAGTAAGAAATAAGAGTAAAATTCAAACTAAAATATTAAAGAAAACTGAGCTAGATTTCTTTTAAGACCCTATTTTAACATACACATTCTGTCAGATTTCTTCAAAGTAATCTCAAGTCTCACCTCGCAGTATTCAGTGATAATGCAGAAACTATCTCGCTCCACAAAGCTTGCATAAAATTTTACAATGGCTGGATGGTCTAATTTGGAGAGTAGTTGTGCTTCCAGATTTGCTTCAACTGTTTCATTAGGCTTTAGGTCTCCAACAGAGATTTCCTTTAGAACCTTTCTAGAGGAAAACAAGAAATCTTTATATTAATAAAAATAGAAAAATAGAAAATCACATAATGCTCAAAAACCCATCATAATTTCTTTAAATGCAAAATAACAACATTAACCAAGTATTTGGCAACATGAAATGATGAGGCAAATATGGGTAAACAAAGAGAATGCATTAAAATGCAAATAAATATGCTAGTCACAATAGCGATTAAGCAACATTTTTAAAATACTATTTTGAAGTATTTTTCCTACTAACTCCCTACTGCACTGTTTTCTTCATGACATGTTTTCAGTGCTATGGATTAGTGCATAATAATAAACATAAATAAAAAATCAAATCTAAGTGATTTCAAACCCACTCAGAGCACATGCTGAAGATTCATACATTAAATAAGTAGCAGCAAGAAACTGTTTGGTTTTGCTGCTTCTGCCAAAGGAGGCATGCTGCTTCTCTCCATGGAGGCATGAGAAGAGTCACACAGAGGGTAGTATTTCTCTGACTGTTTTTCTGGTGATAAAATCAGGATGCCTATTTTTTTTCTAAAGATCAGCCTGCCCTTCACCTGAACACCTAAGTGGAAAGTGCAAACCTGGATCTGTGGCTGAAACTTAATTCTACTGTTTCAAATAACTATAAATTTCAGTGTTTAACATTTGTTTTGGGAGGCCCTAAACCCCCTGAAGCCAAAAAAAATGTATGGATTTTTTGTATTCTTCAACTTCAACATGTGAACATGCCATAGGAGAAATTGTTGTTCAGACTTAGCTCTATAGGGTACCTGGAGCTGGGGAGTTTACTGTCAACTTGTCCTGGAAAAAAACCCTTAGTGCAGGGCACTACGAGGAAGCATATTTTGCTGGGATCTTCCTGATGAAATGGTTAGAAAAGGCATACATCACACAAAGGTATGCCATTCCATCTACTTTACCAGCCGCTGAAGAATGGGTCATTGGTCTATGTCTGAAGGAGCAGTTTGAGACTATTAGAGAATATCATGGTACTTTACTGAAACAAAGTGATGAATTTCCAATAACTTTTGAAGACAAGGAAGGTAAGTTCCACACTGAAGGGATGTCTTCACAGCGCTTTTAGTAATTTCCCATTTGATACTGCATGGTTGTAAAGTCACAGTAGTTAAACATGACAGCGATAAAACCACAGTCATTCACTTGATCTAAGGAATAAAAGCTGTATTTCTTCATAAGAAAATGTCTTCCTAAATCTCAACCATCAGTTTCTGACTAAGTGAATTTTTACATAAACTTGCCTAATCCCCATCTGGCAGTGTGATGAAAAAAATGCCGTTTGATTTGTCTGCATCTCTACAGAAGAGCTTCATACTACACAGACAGTTAATACCTACTGCAATCTTCTCATCTTCAGTTAACATAGGGACATTATTCCTTCCTTCATATAGATCATGTCACAGAACTGACAAACAGAATGAGTCCTTGTTAAACACCACTTAATACAAGTTTCTTGTATACCCAAGACAGCAATAAAAGCCTGATGTGTTGATGTGTAGGGAGAGCTTGTCATCTTAGTCACTCAGTGATCTTGATGCTGTCATCAGCTGTCAGAAAACAAGACAGGTGTTTTTCTTATTAAAATTCATTCCCAGAAGAAGAAATCAGGAAAATGTACTTTTGTAAATAAGGCATTGGTTTTCTGCAACACAATGCTAATTCATATCCAGAACTGGAAGTCATTTGCATCTAGAAAGAAAACTTTTATGATGCAATCAAGATTAAGCATATCTGTATGCCACTGGTATATGCGGGTACTGTTTCTGCATGTAGATAAGGTTTGATTTTACTGAGTTTAAGATGACAACCAGACTTTATACTTTCTGCAAAACTCTTGACATCTACTTCAGTAAATGCGCTTAAAAATTAAAAATGCAAATTTAAAAAACTCTACGTTGATTAAGTATTGACAAAGAAGTTATGTCAGGGTCTCAGAAGTCTCACAGAGAAAATGAAGAATAGTCTCCAGATCTAAAGTGGTTCTTTTCTGATAACTTTAGAAGAAAAACAATGAAGCTAAAAGTCTTCAGTCAGAATGTCATCTATGTAAATTAACTGTACTTCTCAATATATAAAGCACTTAAAGGGCACTTAAATTTACTCTACCCCATTTCAGTATTTACACAAGTAACTTCTGTCCTAACAGGCAGCTAAAACGAGCACTTTCTGTGATCTACAGGACTCCTAAGATAACTCAAATTTGGCATCCCTGGTGATGCCAAATCACCAGGGATAGATCCATAAGCTGATAGTCTTTTTGCCTATCAAAAAAAAAAAAGGTTAGTAATCATAAGAAAAGAACAGACGTTTCTTAGCTAACCAATCCTGACTGCATTTCCCCTCTACCAAGAGAACACAGTTCTACACTTCAAAGGAGATAGTCTTTCTGTTTATATGATCCAACCTGCATTTTAAGGTTGGCTTATAATAAAAAGTTATCACTGCTCATAATTCAGCCGTTGTACTTGTGTATCATCTGCTGAAAATCTGCATGCATTGAACAGTTAAGAAACATATAGTTAAGTAACACAAAGTATTTTAAACAAACCTTTTGAAGCATGTGACATGAATGTTTATTATGGATATTGGGAATAATAGACTCTCCTAAGATTTTGTCAAGACTCCATCTGGAGTATACAGGTCCATCTGAAAGTCGAGTTTTTTCATAAAACCTGCTCCTATATTTTCTGCCACTTAGGCTCAAGTATTAAGCAAGATTTAAAAGGTCCAAAACTATTTGCATGAACTAAGAAATCATAGATTTAGGTGGCACATACAGAAAAACAGGTAAAACCACTAAAATGTGGATGCCCTTCAAATACAATACCTAAAACTACCCCTTTTGATATAATGCTAAAAGAGATAAACTAATTTAAATGTATTTATTATTATAAATTCCACTTAATTTAGAATACAGACACATAAGCAGATAATAGAATCATAAAATCATTTAGGTTGGAAAAGACCTTTAAGATTGAGTCCAACCGCAAACCTAACACTGCCAAGTCCACCACTAAACCATGTCCCTAAAGGTAAGATAAAATGTCAGTGAACACACAACTAGAAAACTTTGTTACAGAAGTGATAGCAGATATCTTAAACTTAAATACAGAACAAAAGATTTTAACTGTGTGGAAAAAAACCCTAGCCTTGCAATTTAATAGCGCAAAGACACTTCGAACTTGATCTTGAACTGACCACAACTGAAAGAGTCTTGTAGTGAATGCATTCGCATCTTAAGAGTAAAAAGCACCAGCTGTCACTATTTACATCCATCCTGGAGGAAGCTGGGTCTGGTACAGGTAACAGCATTCATCCCCCCAGGTTGGGAAAATAACATGAGAGATAAGCCCACTCCCCACAATACAGAAGCAGCTGCCCTGCACCGCAGTGCCCGCGCTTCGACAGGCTCACAGACCTCCCCAGGAACCCCGGCTTTCGTCAGCAAAACCTTGCTGGCTTGCATTGTCACACTTTGAAACACAGCCAGGCCAGCACACCGCGTCTGTAAGTGCAATAATGTGGAGCAAATGGGGATAAATAGAGCAAGACTTAAAACAAGAGAAAAGCAAGCACGAAGGTGGAATCCTCCAGGATACGGACACCCAGTGGGAATCCTTTTTGAGCTTTACTACAGACTGACAATATGCCACAGCAGTGTTTATCTCAGTCTATTTGCACTGATCTAAAATTAAACGGTTTACAACCCATCTGGTATTTGTTTACATTGATGACATACTTTATTATTATATAATTTGATTTATTGGATCAGATACAATTCTTGAAAGAAGACAGCCTTTCTCAAAATGCACTCCCTTTATTGAGTAAACTGCAACATGAATTATTGACTAGGTACATTTGCTTGCTGATAATGAAGTAAAAGAAATATAACGCTTCTAATGTCAAGAATAAATAGGTCAAAATACCACAGAGAGGGTGTGCTCTAGGAATATGTGATCAAAATTTGAAGGTTTTAATTAAATACAAATTTCATTTTACACAGGCAGTTGTTCAGTTAATTGCAGCCTGACATTAGCAAGACCTGCTAGCGGGTAATCAGTGTGCAAAGCTGGGAATTTATCATTCCATATAGTTTATATTTCCAAGTCATCCTGAATTCAATATGGAGAGTTGTGGCATAACCCATAACTGTGTATTGTATTTCTATCCACTCTGACCTTTGTAGGACTACCTCTTCACCCTGGTAACTCCTGAGTACAAGGACCACCAGCAACTCTGTAAAAATGTATCACCTCGTCTGCAACTGGATCTGAAATTGGTCATAAACAATAAAATGAGTGCCTGTCTAATTAATGCTGTCTCAAATTCTATTTATCAAATGGCAAATGGAGAAGGTATCATACTGCAAATGGGGGCCAAAATGATGAACAGGCAACAACCCTCATGTACAAGTCCTGTCTGCACAACAGCTTCTACCGTACTAAAACTGTTTGGGAAATTCAGTAACAAGGACAACATCTGCATACAGACAAGATGAAGTCCCCCATCATTACTGCTTCTCACAGTCAGTTGCTTTCTAGAATATCGTACCGTTGATGAGATTTGCATGTTACAGGCGACAGCATAGTTCTAAAATAATAATTTTAGATTTCTGTTGATAGCTTCCACACTGAAAATATATTACTGGAATCTAATTTTTGATATGTAGTCCTGCCTGTCCCAACTTTAACTGTCCTTTCTGTACAGTTTACATCCAGATATTACAGATTCCCTTTGATTTGACATTCCACTGTGCACATGAGATACTTCTCACGTAAAGTACCTTGCCAGGCATTACAGTTCCCTCACGTTTCCTTTCAGACCTCTCACGTTTGCACATTTGCACATCCAGTTTTTATTTGCAGTTAAGATACTTTACTGATTTTATATGGCACACTATTGCCTGGAATATACTTCCCTCACTTAGGCTGGTCTTCTAGTTCCATTGTAATTTTCATCTAATCCTTACCCATCATACATAGAGCTATCCTGTTCCTAATAATCTTACCAGATTTCTCTGCCTGGTGCCAGTGGCTGGTTTTCCTGCTGTTTACAGCTTAGTATCAAACATTAAAAGAATCGTTCTTTACATTTTATCCATTATATTTGGAGGACCAGTATCTGCATGCTCAGATAATTTAAAGACATTAATTCATCTGTTAGGGAAAGAAGGAGCTGGTGAGATCATGAAATGCAAAAAGTCAGCATACACAAATCAGTCCCACCTAGAATGAATACTTAGTTTTAGTTAAGGAAAGAAACACTCACAGTAAATTAACAGCACTTGATTTCTGTGGGAAAATCAAGATTACCACACTTCAAATGAAAACAAACAATGAGTGCTGTTTGCTGTTCCTACTTTCATATATATGTTTACTTATTAGCCAAAACATTTCAAACCTAAGTATTACTACACAACTTCTTAAATCAAATGTTGGGTTCCTTTTATCATTCCCATGGCCGTTACTGATTTATTACTCAAGCCATAAACCCATTTCAAACCTAAGTATGGCTCCACAATTCCTTAAACCAAATGCTAGGCTTCTTTTGTCATTCCCATGAACACTACTGATTTATTAGTAAAGCCACAACAATCGCCAATGATTGTTTTTTACTATCCTCCAAAATAACCTATTCGTGCTGTTCACAAACATTCATAAACATCAAGAACTACTTTTTGCAGATGACATCCAGTTGGGCAGGAGTGTTGATCTGCTTGAGGGTAAGAAGGCTCTGCAGAGGGACCTGGACAGGCTGGACCGATGGGCTGAGGTCAATTGTATGAGGTTCAACCAGACTAAGTGTAGGGTCCTGCACTTGGGTCACAACAGCCCCATGCAACGCTACAGGCTTGGGGAAGAGTGGCTGGAAAGCTGCCTGGTGGAAAAGGACCTGGGGGTGTTGGTCAACAGCCGGCTGAATATGAGCCAGCAGTGTGCCCAGGTGGCCAAGAAGGCCAACAGCATCCTGGCTTGTATCAGAAACAGTGTGGCCAGCAGGAGTAGGGAAGTGATCGTGCCCCTGTACTTGGCACTGGTGAGGCCGCACCTCGAATACTGTGTTCAGTTTTGGGCCCCCCACTACAAGAGAGACATTGAGGTGCTGGAGCGTGTCCAGAGAAGGGCAACGAAGCTGGTGAAGGGTCTGGAGCAGAAGTCTTATGAGGAGCGGCTCAGGGAACTGGGGTTGTTCAGCCTGGAGGAAAGGATGCTCAGGGGAGACCTTATCACTCTCTACAACTCCCTGAAAGGAGGTTGTAGCGAGGTGGGTGTCGGTCTCTTCTCCCAAGAAACGGGAGATAGGACAAGAGGAAATGGCTTCAAGTTGCGCCAGAGGAGCTTTAGATTGGCTGTTAGGAAACATTTCTTCACCAAAAGGCTTGCCAAGCATTGGAAGCGGCTGCCCAGGGAAGTGGTTGAGGCACCACCCCTGGAGGTCTTTCCAAGACCTGTCCTTGTGGTGCTTAGGGACATGGTTTAGCAGTGGACTTCGCAGTATTAGGTTTATGGTTGGACTCAATGATCTTAAAGGTCTTTTCCAACCTAAATGATTCTATGATTCTGTGATAATCCCAGAGTTAACCACTAAGAATTCAATCGCTATACGAGCACTGTAATATCCGCAGACGGATTAAATATAATTTCATTTTCTGAATAAGCACTTTAAAGAATTTAACAGTACTTAAATATCTTTGAATGGTGATGAGATTTCATAAATTTACAAGTGAAATGGAGGATTCACTTTTCATTTCCATCAGCAAGTCACAATTATAGCACCTAGAAACATTTTTCGAGATGCCTAATTTTCAAATGCTCTAACATATGCACTAACACTGAACAGTTCAGCTCATGATGTAAACAGTTTATGGTTATTTGAAAATTAAGAGTTCCTAATTCGTATCCCAAAGAAATGAGAATATATTTTCTGGGACAAGATCATGAAAGAGAACACTGTTGAAATAAATTAGCTTTAACAAATACAGCTTATATCACTTTCTTCTGCACTGAGCAAAATCTCATGTATACAAAGGGGCATACTTCAAATTATTTTTGGTCAACCATATGTGCCAACGTTGGAAAAAAAAAGTCAATAATTATACAGCAAAGCAGAGTACTTGTGTTATCCTCCACAGAACTGAACAAGCTGTATTACTACTGCACAAAAGCACCCATTAACATTATTTATTTAGATATTCAAATGTATTTATTTTGAATAATTCTTTGGGACATTTTGGGTTGTCATCTACATTGATTAAAAATTACAAAACAAAAGTGGACATTGATTAATAAAGGAAGAATTTTCCTCTAAAACCATGTTTTTTAAAGCTAGAATTTTTTTCTTTGACAGATATGAAAAAATAAAATGTAATTACATTTATAGTCTATTCACACATTTCAGCTCTAAATCAAATACTAATAGACTGTGATTGAACTGAAGAAATTTGTGTCTACTCGGGAAAATTATTAAAAATTATTATGGGGTACAGACTAAATACCTGTGAATGTACTTTTTTTTAGCAATACTTTATCTCTACATGTTGCATTATCACCATCTACTGTTCATTCATCCTTTTTTCTACAGCCTAGTCTTGTTTAAGAATGTAATTAAATGTCATGCTGCCACTAACCTAAATGGAATTTGAGAGAGAAATGAGACAAGGACTAAATAATTTGTTTATTCTCCGTACCTTTGAAGACTTAATTCCATCAAACATCAAATCATCTAAGCCAGGTATTTCTCCATTGAGATTTCACTACACATACTCGATACATTTCACTATTAACTGCTCTCTGCTAATTAATGTTCCCTTTTAGAAAAAGGAGATACTGTTTGTTAGAGACCTAAAGCTTGGATGCAGCATTTTGTTTTCAAGCATTGTAATATGATTAAACATCTCACAATTGCCATGTTACATTTCTTCAACTTGCAGCCTTGGGCTACAGCATCTGCCAAAAAGAATTCTCCTTGTATGGGAATTAGTTTAAATTTTTAAATTAGTTTCAATTAGAAATTTTGAAGAAAGACCCTCATATCACCTGATCTATATGAATCAGTTTACAGAAAACAGACATTTTTGAAGAACAGGAAGTTGCAAAGGGAAACCAAACACACTAATAATTTCTATAAGAATGCATTGCATAGAAATTCAACTAAAACATTTCCTCATGTAAAATTTAATTGGTTCTTTCCTGAATGTAAATATATTTGTAAGCAGAATTGCGTTCCTTTCAATGTTGCAAGGATATTTATGTCAACAGTATTGTCCCTTCAGTAGAATTAATTCCCATAAGTAATTTAAATACTAATTACTGCAACTTTAATGAGAAAACTCACTCTTCCTACATGTCTCTTTCCAGCAGGCATGTCCTTCAATGTTTATTTCTGATATGCATTGAATTATCTATGGTACCAAAAAAAAGGGGGGGGGGGGGGGGGGGGAAGAGATAAAAGGACAGTTTATAGCTTTACAAAAGCATATTACTAAATAGTCTGCAATCAAAGGCAGAGGGAATCAAGCAGGGAATCAAGCAATGCTGAGGAAATTAATTGTGTATAACATCTTTTGTTAGATAAAAATCTTTTAATACTTTCTAGCTTTCCTGAGTATGATACTGTGGTCTTAAAAATCTGTGAAACATGTGCAATTCAAAAATGAAGCAACTACCCAGCAACATTGAAAAGTTATTTTAGAACACATGAAGGGTACACCATGCATGTAAGAGAAACAGTGAACTAGGAATTATGTTTACTAATGTGTCACATGAGCACAACCAAAAAAACAGAAAAAAAAGAAGGAAAAATATCACTGACTGTCCAGCAAATCCAGAATTTATTCCACTCACTGCAGCAGTTTTCTCATTACAATGTACTGAATGCAACAAAGAGCCGGAGGCTCTTCCGCATGAAAGGAACGACAACATCCTTGACGCAGACTTAAGAGAAAACACCTTGCCAACAAGGGTAAACTGCAACAAGATACAGTAGACAGGCATAGTCAAATATTGCAAAAACATATCACATCTTTGAGGGAGCTGGTCACAGTTCAACCTAAAGTAATAATACTGACCTCTCCATTTGCTTGTAAAGCTAGCTTACAAATGCATAAAAACTAAACATCAGTTTCAACAAAATGAATGAGACAGAAGTGATCTCAAGGCATTTGCTTAATTACAGAATCATTAAATTCTGTCTCTGCCATGCACCTCAAAGAACCAGTAATTTACCAAGTATGCCTTAAAAACAATTCTCTGCTCAATGTTGAAAATGATGCTTGTAAACATTTTGAAAAAATGATGAACTTAACCCATCAGCACCACTCACTGCTTGCACACAAGATCACAACGTGGTGGGAGCTGCAGCACTGGGCTCCCAGGAGCTCAGCTCTGTGGGGGATAAGATTTAGAGTAAACCCAAGTAGTATTTTCTTTAAGGAACTCTGCCTTCCCACTCACATAAATTAAAGACCTAGTCAGAATGCACCCCAGTCAAATGGACAAATCCCGCTGAAAATGAAAAAGTGGGCTACTTAGTCAACGTATACTAAAAGGAGAGGGCTAAAAAAAAAAAAAAAGAAAGAAAGAAAAAAAGAAAAACCATTAACATTACCACCAAAGCTCAAAAAGATGACTGAGCAAATGTAAAAGTTGTATCAGATATTGCTGCAGAGAATTTTCACAGGCACCTATGTTACACTAGCTGAACAAAAGGTCCCAAGATGTTCCGAGTACTCACCATTTGATTTCAAAGAACCCACAGAATATCAGGTTTTACATTTTTGTAAAACGAGGGAACTAGAAATTTTAACAAAGGAATTACTTGTGCAAAGGCCTGCAGCATGGCTGTAGCTTTACATTGCCAAATCCATCACCAACATGGGCAGTGTAAAATCTCACATCTGCGCTCCAATGCCAAGCTATCCTGCAGCCCCCACTAGAGACTTACCCAGCACAGAGACTTTCCAAACTTTCATACACTGAGCTCTAAATATATTGTTCCAGGGTGAGATGGTCCATTTCTTGCATTCCCATGTGTTGTAATCGTCAATTCTGTTGTTCTACAAATTTTAGCAGAGCATCCCTCTGTGAAGATGCATGTGTGTGTGTGTTTCCATAGCTTTGTGGTAGCTGCATATAAGCATAGCTTTACTGGAGAGAGGAATGCAGAGCTGTAGCGGGATCTAACCTGTAACTCCATCTTCTGTACTTCAGCACTGTCCCATTCCCGCTGCAAGGGGGAATGGGACAGCTGCAGCTCCTTAACTCCATGTGCCAAAGGCTGGTGAGGAGCCCTTCAATGCCATGCTGGGCTGCAGGAAAAGCTGGGCACTGACAGAGATGGAGGAAGTAGAGACTAAAGCACCTTCCCACACAGTCTCCAGTGAAAACTGCTTTGAATGAGTCCAGGGTTATCACACTGGTCTCTGAACCAGTATTGGCCTGCACTGAAACAACTGTAGCCATAGCTGCAACTGCCTACCAAAATTGAAACGAAACATTAACCGTTTCACTCTCTGGCAACCTCCATTTGCAGGTGTACTCTTAAATTAAGGCACAAGAGCATCAGCCACTGTTACAGAGGTTTCAGCAAGGACTTCAACACTTGGTCATGACTCCCGTAGCATTGTTCACAGAATATGAAAGTCACGCTCAGCCATTCGAGTGGAAAGCTCATGAAGGTTAGCTTCTTAAACTGCTCTAGCTAAATCAGCAAGACCTCTCTGTCAATGTTCTTATTATCTTTTATTTGGGGCCAAGAATGACTGTCCATCTTAGTAGTGATAGCAGCTCAGCTGATACACAGTAGCCTGAGCCTTACATGAAGCAGCAAAGGCACACTTGACTGAACCAAGCAAAAGATGGTTCACTAAGAAAAGCTTATTTAAAAATAAGCAGCAATCAGGAAAGTCCTGTAGGAAATGCACCTTTGTTCAGTTTCCAAGGAGATCATGAGTATCTGTTCACAAATCTAAAGTGACCTGATGGATTCTAGTTTTAATTTCTAGTTTTTATTATTAAATGAGGGAGAAGAAAAAAGGAAAACAGCATGATTAGACAAACACACACATGACAACTGGCAGGGAGTCATTTCTTACTGTTTTAGTCAACCCAATACCAAATGACCATTCCCTTGGTATACCTTCGGAGAGGCAAACAGGCAGCAAACACAGGGATATAACGATACAGCGGTCTGCTGGTTGTCGCTTGGATATTCGTAAGTTACAAAACTCTTCCACCTTTAGATTTTATTTCATTTGTTATAAGAAGTCATAAATAATTGAAAGTCATCTGATAAATTATTCAGCTTAGTGCACAGTTTCCAAGGAATCATAGCATGAGTCTGGATTAATGGTATAACGCAAGTCAGACGCAGAAGTTGAGCTGACACCCCACAATTACCACACACAGGAGCAGTCCAGGGAGTTTGGCGCTTCTCAGCGTGTGCTTTCCACCACGGGGACGTATAAGTACCTTGTGAATATTTATGAACTAGAAGTCCCTAATGCCTACTGTGTACTTCAGCTGCTTGCCCATGCATGGTTATGAATTAGTGAAACTTAACCCAGAGCTTCACTTGGCACGATTGATTAGGACATTCATTATCTAGAAGTGATAGCACTGTCCTTCAAGACTACTGCTGAATGTAAATCTCTGCTATAAAAGACTTCGTTTTTAACCATAATTACCTGTTATAATTAACTGATAAGCTACTCAGGGGGACTGGTATAGAAGTGACTGCAGGGATATTACTGTTTGCTGTAAAAATGCTGGTACAATCCTGCTACTTTCTTTATACAAACTAAGTTATCTAATTATTTTGGGTAGGCCTAGGTCCATGATGTCCAGAAACAAAAGCAAACTCCTCAAAAATTGAGATAGACTTTTGCAAAATCATATGCAAGTGAAGAATCTGGGAAAAAAACACCAAACAAACAACTGCAGACGTCCTGCATTTTGGAGCTCGTTTGTAAATTTAAGTAAATTTTCTCTGAACGTACCAGTAAATTAAAAGCTATACTGACCCTTCATTTACAAAAATGCATATAAACTGTTTCCTAGACACAATATTGAAATGCCTTCCTTCTCTTTGTCATTAGAGATTGCATTTGAGCAGATCATTGAGATGGTAGAGTTTTATAATACAGTACTGGCTTGATAACTACTGAGCTGCTGATACTTTGCCAACAAAATTGGCATTGTATTCACACATGGGTGTGACTTGAATTTCCTATCAAATAAGATCTAATAAGCATCAAAGCATTTACATATTATATGTTAGCAAAGAACTGAAGGTAGATATTAAATACCAAGTACACTGGAAAGTTGCAGAAGAATTCATAGTGCAGTTGTCCCACCAGCATTTCCAAATTTTTCCAATTGTCCTGCGTTTAGTAGCCTTGCCCACCAAGGAAAAAATTGTCTGTCTAGCAATCACTGCTCAACTTAGGGAGTTACCGTCCAGTTTCAACCAAATCTGTCAGAAGGGTGGCAATTTCACAGATCTTAAAATTACTTTATTTAATGATCTAAGTAGGAAGTGCAAGAGCCTTAGTGGCCCCTGTCTCAAAAGTTACACATTGTTTGAGCTGCCAAATGACCAGTGTATGTATACTATTCATCTCACCTGTGCACGTGCTCAGGGACCACCATGGCTTGACCTGCCTCTCTTGCAACCACTACTTAGGGAATACAGAAGGAAAACACAAATATTGGAGGGATACAAGAGGGAAGGGAGAAGCTGGAGCTATGATTAGAGGAAGTAAAAGAAAACGGGAGACATTCCAGAAAAAGGAATGTTGTCACAACATGTGTGGTGAAAAAGTAGGGCTTCTTGTGGTAGGTTAAGAGAACAGAGGATGCAAGTCTACAGGAAACTAGGCTTCCTTCCTGCCATGCACAGAACAGCTTGTTTCCAAACTATAGAACTGACCCCCATGATATTAGGCGCTAGATGAGGATCAAGCATCTACATTGTAACTAAAAGTTCTGCTAATATTTAGCAAGATTAAGATATCAAGGAATGATTTCTCAACTAGTGGCCCAGTTATTTTCCACAGCCTTGCTACATGAACACAGGCAAACTGTTTAACCTCCCTGTTTATTGCCCATTTGCAAACTGGATAAAAATACTTCACAGCTCTGAAAAGTGCTTTCAGGTCCTAGAACGGTAAAGGTGCTAAATGCATGCAAAGAGTTATTCTTAACAGACAGTATTCCATGGTGGGCATACATTGGTCCAGAAAAGTGACTGAGTAGCACTGTTTATCCTTTGCTAGTAACATTAAATTATACAGATGTAAAGAAAAAAAAAATGACACTTAGGTCCAATTTCATTACCGATGCAACTTTTGTAAAGAAAAAGAGGAAAATGAACAAAACCACATAAGAAGTAGTTTTTACCCAAATTAAAGCTACCATTTTTTCTTATTAAAAAAGCCAAACTCAGAGACTCTAAAAATTAGTGGAACTCCACTAATGGGCAACTAGTGATGTGCATTCCCATCTATCGTGCCTAAATTCAGTTCAAACCCTGGAAAAAATTAAAAAACACAGCAAATACTTGCAGGAGCATCCAATCCTTATTTGGATTTCAGTCACATATTAGCTAAATCAGTTTGCAATTTGAAATAAACATTTGCCAGAGCTCATTTTAGAGATCACTAGAATGGAAAGACAGTGTCAACATTAAGCAATTCGATCTTAGTTTTAGTGAATGTACAGTACCTGGCTCAAAACAAGAAGATTTGCAAATATCTAATGGAAAACATCAAATAATACACCAACAAAGCCATCCTCTGTAAACTGGAACTAAGAGGCTTACTTTCATCCAAGTATGTCTCTTGCGTTTAACTGACTTTAGGGTCTAAGATGATATAAATTCTGACCATAGTTTCTTCCAAAACTGGGGGAAATTGATGCTCTCTCTCCTGTGTGGATTGCCTAGTACATGAGAAACTTCTTTCATACTGAAGAGTCTCCCAGGTTCTGGCCTTTCTCTTTATGAGGACATTCATTTTGTTCTCTACTCTGCTGCCTGCTTTCACATAAGTTGCAGGAACTTCTATCTTTGAGATATTTAACCCTCTGTCATACTCTGAGAATCATCCAACAGGATCAAAAGCTCTTGTAGAAGATGTACAGCAGACAGCGTAACTTTCTACACAGACACAGAAGACAAAAGTCACCTTCCCTAGCCATAAATCTAAAATCAAGAGCTTGCACTTTTCTTTTTAGAAAATTATTATGAAACTCGGAAAAGTTATTCATCCCATGTCTGCACAAAGTAGATATCTCAGAATGAGGTAAGTGTGACCCTTAAGTCTAACAACCAGTCTGAAATAACCCCATGGTGGCACCATCTCACTCCAGAATACTAATCACTGGTTTGGTTTTCTCCCTCTCCACTATGGATAATATACCCTGGAAAAACATAAAACACAAGCAATGCAAGCAGAGAAGCCATTGCTCAGTAAACTTAAATGTGAGCAGAACCTATGAAAGTATATTTAAGAATATACAATGACTTGCAACTATTATTTTCTGAAGGAAAACAGAGTTCATCGACACAAGAAGATGTGTTGTACGACTAGGGATTTTCCTGGCTTCCTTAGCTATGTCTGTAACTGACAGCTGTTTACAGCAGTACATAATTTTCTAGTTGAGACAGGGTGGAATGAAAATTAAAATGAAAAAGGTTTTCAGAGTCATCTAATAAAAAAGAAAGCAAAATTATAGAAATCACACGGGACCATGAACATAAAAAATTAGCAGAAAATACAATTTACAAAAAATACAAATTAGGAAGTTAAAGTAACAGGCAAGTAATGTGTTGTACCATGCAACACTTAAGAGGGACTTATACTAAGACACCTACATATGCTACTATACTTGTAGTACTTCATAACCTTATTATTTATAGAGTATGCAACTCAACCATATCACACTGGATGTTTCTGATCTAGTATAATCTCAGAAAGCCAGTAATCCTGATCCCATCTATACACAGAACTGGAGATCAGCATGAAGCTGGCAGTTACGTCTAAGAGAGGCAAGCATTGCTGGCCTGAGCAGCTCTATGTGGAGAGTTTTATGTGAAATAAGTCTGTTAACTTCAGGCATGCTCTAAATAATCAACCCTCTCTCCCTCCCTCCCAGCTGAAGCAACTCTGTGCATAACACTTGGCTCACCACAGCTAAGATCCTTGTGGGGCAGTGAAGTACGAGGCATGCCCAAAAACTATTTCTAAAATCATGCAAAAGCTTTGCTGAGCATACACGAAATTACATGATAACCTTATTCTGTAGACATTGCACTAATGGAAAATTGAAAAAGATATCCCCAAACAGCTTCTGTACCAATATCCAGAGCGTCAACTCTTCCTGGGAATTTGTATTCTTACAATTTATTCCCATGCTCTTTCACACTGCTTTAGACTATAGCAATTTTCAGGAAACTACCTGTGGCTGAGTTCACGCTGTATATAACATTTGTCTCAGCAACATCTAGATCATCTCCAAAACAATAAAAATAGACTTCTAATTCCGCTGAGGTCCTTTGGGACCTAAATATCTCAATTCCTTTTTTTCCTGCCGAAGTGCTTTCGGAGCTTTATTAAGATTATTCTTTTTAAAGAGTAAGAAATATAACCACCTAATTTTTCATTCAAAAGTATATATATACCTCCCAATGGAAAATATAACAGAAGCAGTAACCAGTACAGTTCCATACGAGATTATTTTCTGATTTGAAAGTAGTGTTGAGAATGTGACTTCTAGTATATTTTACCACCTTAAGAAACCAGTATTTTTAAATAGAAGAAAGTGTCTACACTCTATCTCATTATGCTACCTGAGATTTCATGTTCATCTGGGCCAGTATTTTTGTCATCTATTAGCACATAACTGAAAATTGGGGGAATCTGCTCTTCAAGCTACATTTGAGGCGCAGAAGGAATAAATAACTGTGATACGCAAGTACCCCCTAGTGATGAAAGGATGAACTACAGCATTACACTAGCACTTTGGCTTGTTAAATATTGTTGTAGTCACAAAAAGAGACCGATAAAACAAAAAAAGAATATGCCATTTGATACTCAGCCTCTGTCCCGAGGATGGCAGAGGACACACTCAGCCTCATCCCTAACAAAACACAGGCATGAAATGCTGCAGGAAGTGAATGTTTGTTCAAAACAGAGTCACTCAGAATTAAAGTTCTCAAAGAAAAATTCTTAAGGAAAAAAATAGAGATAACAACTACTTAAAGGCAAAGCACGCATTCCTTGTTTTTGCAGTTTGGTAGCTTGTGCTATAGCAGCAAATGTGTGGAGACACTCATTTCACTATACTATTAATATTCTAAGAATGAGTTCAGTAATAGCTGAATACTGAAGGGTCTTAGAAGCTCAGGTAGTTCCTATCACCCTATTTGCATGATAAATTATTTTAAACAGAAAAAGAAAATGAAAAATATTTTCTATTGTTTTTAATGAAAGTATTCATTAAAGAACATTTTTGTAGAAAACTGTAGCTAAGGCTAAGAGAGATCCAAAAGTCTTACAAGCTAGCTGGAAAGAGCGAAGAGCTTACTAGCCTCTAACCCTAATCCAAGGAGCTGAGAAGCTGTAAATTGATGTAGAAGGAAAACAGGGAAAGAATTATGTCTTGGCTGCATATTTATTAAAGCAATATTGCCAAGAATGCATTGTCATAAATAGCAAAAGTGATGCACAAATGAATCAGAAAAAGCTCTTTTATCATATAGATGCTCATTAACGTGTCTGTCAATAAGGACAGATAGACCCCCATATTTAAAGGAAGAATGTATTTCTGGCTGAAAAGCACATTGATTAGATGTTTCAAACTTTAAAAAAAAAGCCTCACAAATGTTATTGGATAAAAACAAAAATATTCACATATAAATTTCACTTGGTGTAAGTATCAAACAGATACACAAACACAGTTCTAGACAACAGGAAGTCCAGCCACTAATGCATTACCCAGGCACCCAACGTCAAACTCACATACAGAAATGTCAACACTCTGAAAATGTTCTTTTGTCTTTGTGGCTTCAGAATCCTAAAGGGTTTGTCAACCAAACTGATGAGACCTGTCCAAATTCAGGCAGGTAAAAAAAAAAAAATTTAAAAAAAAAATCAAGATTTGCTGGCAATTAAAAAAAAAAAGTGCTATCAGTTAGGTATACAGCAAATGGAAAGGTGTTTACTGGAATTTCTGTAACTATTCCTTCTCAGGTTTCATTTAGACAGCTCAATTATAAAAAAATAGGACTTCAATACAATACAGTCTCTTTTGACACCCCTCCAACAATGTGAGTCCTTACAACGACACAGAATCAATTCCTGAAAGCATCCAATTAAGTGTTATAAAAAACCCCATTATCTACAGTAAATAAATAAGAAAAAATCAGAAATGAAGAGGGAAGGCCATTAAAATACATTCAGAAATTCTGACATTTTCATGCTCCCTTTAAATGTTCCATGCTTTAATGGGCATGTGTAACTGAATGAAGCATTATAGAGCTAGATATTGCAGTAGCTGGCCCTGATTAGACTAAGGATTCTCTTTTTCCACATTTTTTAAAACAAAACCATCATGTTCATGAAGATGGATAAGCATGGGATGGAAGGCAAATGCCCAGCACTTTAGTAAGTGTTCTGAAGAAAGAACTTCAAGAACCAAGTTTATTTATAAAACACAAAGACCTCAAAAATAAACTATACAATT
Organism: Mycteria americana; assembly: GCF_035582795.1. Lineage (NCBI taxonomy): Eukaryota > Metazoa > Chordata > Aves > Ciconiiformes > Ciconiidae > Mycteria > Mycteria americana. Next base: position 48,197,578 of record NC_134366.1, on the reverse strand, counting down.
ATATTACACACACATATATTATCTACTGACATAATTACAAAATGATAGCTTATAAATTATAAAGCTTTAAACCTTTAACAAACAATTTTGATACAAAGAAGAGCAAATTTGTGAAACCTGGCATATACCTTTGCCCTGCTTCTTGTCAGGACAATGATAAAATTTACCTTGGTTCTGAGTAAATACAAGGGTCTTTTCCACACCGTGTATCTTACATTAGCAACTTGTCCCAGGTATGACACTGGGGAATAGGTAAGTTACAAATAATAAAAACAGTAAAAATATATGTTACAAAGCTTCAGAGGTGTACATCACTATGGAGATGAGGGTCTGAGATTTTCTATCTACATCCACTCTGTCTTGCACAAGTAAATTAAAAAGGACTTAGATAAAAGCACAATAAGATAGACATATAGGATAAACTATTTTAAACAAAACCAGATTCAGTTGGAATGCTGAGTCAGCATAAAGTGTGCTCCTATCTTATGCCCTCACTAAAGTTAAATAGTTAAGGCTGTAACGTAACACCAAACTGAGAGATGAGACATAAATACAAAGAAAACATCTACAATGCAGGAAATATGTTCCAAACATTTTTATTTGAAGTATGTGAAGGGTTTACTTACAATTCTTCTCCTTGTTTTGTTTTTCTGTCAGAAACCAGATATACACTTCCAAAGCTTCCATTGCCAAGTTTCCTCTGAATAGTGTATCTTCTTGCAATCATAGCATCTGAGCCAGCAGAATTAAATCTGGCAACAGTGGCACACTTAGCAGTTTCTTGAAATTTCAGCATTTCTCTGTGTAACAGAAACTACACAAATTTCTCTAGAATGTAGCTTTCAAATCCTTTTACTCTTCCATGGATGTTCACAGGAAACACTTGAAACAGAAAAAAAATTGATTTATCAATGTATTATTATTAAAATCTTCATTTAATTCTATGGCAGTGCTTATAGTGCTCAGCTTGCAGCAAAACGCATATTAAGTGGAATTATTAGTTGCTAAGCTGTGGGCAGCAGACTTGATAAAGAAACTCCAGATAATGTAGATGTGACATAGTCTGCCTTCCTCTAAATCAACGTTAAATGAATTCACTGAACTGATAACACAGGGGAAATGAAATGCAGGTGCTTTTACATTAATTTATTTAAAAGTTCAAGTGCTTTTTGCAAGGACAACTACACCTGTATTTCACCTGAGAGTTCCCCTAGATATGGCACTCTTCCTCACCACCTGTCTTTACACCACCATGGTACCCAACACCAAAATCATCTGCATGTCAGGATACAAGTTTCATGATTTTTGTATGTACTGAAGCATAATCTCCACCTGTAATTTGAGTTCACTCCCATCAATAACTACAAAGCTGTTTTCTCTGCTCTTTCATTTGCCTGTCAGGTTTCAGCAACTGTTTCAGTGCTGACCGCACAGCTTCTATGTGATTTGCTACTAATATCTTCTGCAAATTAGAGCTTCATGGCTGCCCACAAGTCTACAAAACTTTCAATAAAACCCAATTCTTCCAAAAGTTCTTCATTTCTCCTTCACTGTGATAATTCTTTCTTGACCCACCTTTCTAACAATTTAGCTTTGATTTGGAATTCTTGTCTAACTGAGGTCCTAATTCTGCAAACATAGGGACTGCAAAGGCAAACCCCTAGCATTTCTATGGTTTTCAATAACTGAACATGAGTTTAGAATAACTTTCTTTACTCAACCTTCCTCATTCCAAACGATAAAGGATAGGTGTTTTACTGCACATAATAAAACAAGATTGCTTTCATTACCTTGCCTTTATATAATGCTACCTGCATCATTTGTGCTTGAGGATACTTTGGAACAAATAAAGATGTTGCAACATCCTACAGTCACTGCAACTAGTACTACTATCTATCAGCACTGCCTGCTGCAGTGCAGCGTGCCCGCACTGGGTTTGCTCACCACAGCATTTTAACATCAATGCAAGCAGATCAAAATGCTTTTTTTTGTTTGTTTTGGAAGAGAAAAGACAAATTGCTTAATTTTAAAAGCTGTATAACTGCTGGTTCCAAGTCACTGTCTTCACTTCCTAACACTAAATGAAGATTACAAATTTCTATCTTACAACAGCGTGTGTGTGTGCGTAAGAACCCATTTTAATAGCCATCTGCTGAGCTGCTATCACACTGTACCAAAGAGCCTGACATTGCAGTGTCACTGTATTATGAAACACAACCAAATTTTAATTACTACAAGCCATCTTAACAATGATACAAATCCCATATGTTTTTTAAACAAAAGCACTCCTGAGATTTTGTTCCTGTATTCTCTTTCAGATAGCAACAGTGACAAAAATTTTGAAATGCAAATGCTAAGTAAAGAATGTCAGCTAGAAAATTACTTCTTCTGTAACTCCAAATCTGTCTGAAGAAGCATAAATGGATCATGTTGAGGTGTGGGGGAGGGGAGGACAGGAAGATGAACTCCATAAAATATTACATTGCCAGTTCTGCAAAGTTTACATATTTTTCATTTGCTATTCTATTCTCCTAGGAAGTTGCTGTTTTACAGATGCCTTCATAAATTCCAAATAGAATAGCTTTGAAATACATAACCTTTAAAAATAACTACACTTACAAAAACTGCTGAGCTATCTATTCCTTTTTTTCTTGAGAAGAGTCACTTAACACTACTCACCTTCAGATTTTCATACTTACTTGGGCCCTAGGAATATATCACAGTCCTTTACACCGCAGTATCATGCTTGAGATTAAGTAGCCCATTGAGTCTAATTGTTGTGCTTTATTTCCAACCCTGCCTCTCACCTACTGCTCTCTATGCTTCAGTTTCCCTCTCTATATAATAATAGTAATAACTATCATATAACTGCCTTAATTGCTTTGACATCTACTGCTGAACGGTGTTATAAGGCAGGGGCGCCAGTGACTGCCGTCGTGGTGTCACAGGCACATTTTAATGGCACAGAAGAGATGGATTGCTGAGCCACTGCATTTGAAAGAAATACCCTGTCAATAGACTCTAGAGCCTGACTCAACCATAAGACTGACTGATTCTTTGAGAAGTATAAGGACTGGCAACCTCTCCTACCTCACTCAAACCTTTAGCCCAGCCTTCCTTGTATTTTTTACCACTGTCCACCTTCTCCCACTGAGCAAGTACTTCCCAGGCAGCAGTACATCAATTGCTTCATTAAAGTTCAGAACAACTAGAGATAACTCAAAAGAAATCAACTCTCCAGCCTCTTTTTCCTCAAAAATCCCAGTATACCCTATCCAGTAACACTCTGGTAAACAGTTTATGTTCTTAATTTTCTTCCCCCCCCAAGCCCCATTCCAGAGCCTGGCAGACTGCTGGTGCCAAACTAAAACAACTACATTGTCTGGATCACTTTATTTATTTTTCCTTCTTCCTTGGCTAACCTGAAATCTCCTTCCTTTTTTTTGTTGTAAGCTAAAGCAAAGTTGCTCTTTAGGGTTCCATAGTTCCACCTACATATACTAAGTGCACAGCACCTCCACTTCTTTCCCTGACCTTCCTTTGCTTGTATAAGATACTGGTTTTAATTTCCTTTACATAACCTTCAGGTTTCTTTAGCAATGGCTAATGTACTCTGACAGTTTCTGCCTCCAAGATAAACCTTTCTTTGCCAATCAAGGCCGCTTTCCAATTCTATCAGGTTTTCCTTTTATTCCTTAAGAACCCCTGTGCTACATCAACATTTGCCGCCCCTCACCCCCTGCAGTACAAATTCCAGTTTTTCTATTTAAACTCCAAATATCCTCACTATTTACTACCTTGAATGTTTTCCTGCCAATGACTTCACTGGCCTGCTCCTTTAAACTTTTTGAAAATAAAAAAATTGGGCATTCCTGTTTTTTTCCTTCATTTAAAAAAAAATTGACTCCTGAACACTGGCTCCATTGTTATTTTCTGCAACATCTTTATAAACCTAGCCAAGTCGAAAGTAACATCATCTCAGTTGGCTCAGATTTTAATGCTCCCAGAGAAAGGATAACTAAGAAAGATTTTATTAGTAGTGTCGGTAGCAAAGGAGCTTGTAGGTGATGGTAAAACAAGGTCAAAGGTACTCGACTATCAAAGAGGCTAATTAGTACCTCCCTGACACACATTCAGGAAGCCGAGATCCCCCAGGATAACCTCAGAGATGTTATGACCTTGTTAACAGACCGTGTGAGACTCAAAACTCACGCTCCGAGGGCCTGGGGGCACACACACAGGTATGCAGCGTCCCCACTTCCCCGCCCAGCTACCCTCACACAGAGGGGCGAGGGCGGCATGCCTCCATCCGGTCCCCCTTCCTCACCCCTCCGGGGAAGGCAGTGCTCCCCGGGACCCCTCTGGCGTCGGCGGCAGGTACGCGACCTCCCCCACCGGTTTCCGCCCCTCCAGCGCCCGGCCCCCTACGGCCACCAGGGCCGCCTGACGGCGGGGACTACCGTCCCTCAGGGTCCTCCAGCTCCCCTCGGGATGGCCTGAGGCGGGGCGCCGCCAGCCCGGGGCAAAAGAGGAAGCGGTCACAGCCTCCTACCTCGCCCGGCCTCGGGAGCCAAAGCGGGCTGCGGGGAGGCCGACCAGCCGGCCGCACGCCCCGGCCGCACGCCCCGACCGCTCCGCCGGACCCCTGTTTGCGGCTCCGTCGCTAGGAGACGCCGCGCACGCGTACTGAGAGCAGTGGGCGGGAAGGGGAAGCTCTGATTGGAGGACTCGGCCTGTCACTCCTAGCACTACTTCCGGCAGCGTGGCGCCGTTCGCGGGGGAGAAGCCGCCGCCATGGGCATCCTGGGGCTGACGGGCTTCGTGGAGGAGCGCGGGGCGTTCTTCACCGAGCTGCGGGTCAGGGACACCAAGCTGGTCATCGACGGGAGCAGCCTCTACCACCGGCTGTGCTTCGCCTCCGCCGTCGACTTCCGCCGCGGCGGCGACTACGGCCCCTTCGCGGCGGCCGTGCGCGACTTTTTCGGCAGCCTGCGGGCCTGCCGCGTCGCCCCCTTCGTGGTGCTGGACGGCGGGCGCGGCGCCGACGACAGGAAGCTGCCCACGCTGCGGGGCCGCGCCGCCGAGCGGCTGCGGGCGGCCCACGGCCTCTCCCGCGGCGACGGCGGCTGCCTGGTGCCGCTGCTGACCCGCGAGGCCTTCGTGCAGGCGCTGGGCCGGCTCGGCGTGCCCTTCGTGCAGTGCTTCGCCGAGGCCGACCGGGAGATCGCCGGCCTGGCCAACCGCTGGGGCTGCCCCGTCCTCTCCCTCGATAGCGACTTCTGCGTCTTCGACCTGGCGGGCGGCTACTGCCCCCTGAGCCACTTCCAGTGGCAGAGCGTGTGCGCGGGGGAGGGGGCGCAGGGCTGCTACGTTCCCGCTCGCTGCTTCTCCGTGGAGAAGCTCTGCAGGCACTTCAGCCGCCTCAACAAAAGCCTGCTCCCTCTCTTCGCCGTCCTGAACGGGAACGACTACGTTGATCTGGCGGCTCTCGAGGTGTTCTTCAGCAGGGTGCGCTTGCCGAGGGGCTGCGCGGCGGGGAAGGGGGGCAAGCACGTCCGCCTTCAGGGGCTGCTGAGCTGGCTGTCGCAGTTCGCTGAGCCCGCCGAGGCTGTCGACAGCGTGCTGAAACACGTTAAGAAACACCAGCGAGAAGAAATAAGGGAGCTTCTGTGCGCGGCAATGGAGGATTATACTCCCTCTGACGTGAATCTTGAGGACTTTTTTCAGAACGGAAAGTACGAATGCGAGGCAGCCAGGAAAGCAGGCTTACCGCGGTGGGTACTCGATGCTTTGGCCAAAGGTAAGCTGGCCCCGTTCGTCAGCGATGCCCTGATACTAAGAAGTACCTTCCTCCATGTTCAGGTGGAGAACATGCAGAGGCCTAGCGCACATAGCACAGCCTTGCCCATTCGACAAGTTATCTATGGACTGCTTCTGAAAGTATCTCAAAATACTGACGCTTCTTCTCCAAGTAAGCAGGCTGGCGAGCTGCCAGTTGTATGCGAATTTGACAGACTCCAGAAGACACTTAAAAAAACATTTGTTCAAGCAGCAAGGCTACCCGCAGACTTTTGTGATGATCATCATTTTCCTTTGGACAAGCTAATGGAGGTAAATGGTTGTCACAACAGATGACGGTTAACAGTGTTTCAGAAGTGACCAAAAAATAGTTGGGACTCGTGTTTGCCAGCTGGTCGCTAAATGTGATGCCTGAACTAAGCCACCTCAGTAAGTAACTACTTAATACAGAGGTACCTACAGGGCTCTCAGCTTGGCTTGTGATACTTGAAGCTACATAGATTGCCTTTATCTTCTTCCTTTCCCTCCCTCCCCCCCAAGCGTACCAAGACAAATTACATGAAAAGTTGGGTGTGTGTATATGTGGTATTGCCTACATTTTCCATTCTAAGCCCTTCTTTCATCCTGTGTATTGTTACACTAATACTTGCTTTTAAAATTACAGGAAGGAACTCAGTTTCATGAAACTTAGAAAAGTGCAATTTAACACTGCAAAACTTAATTTAGATTTGATCAAGCTATGAATGTTTCAGAGCAATGTTCTGAAACAAAATCTGACCCATGGTTTTTTACTAAAAATCACCATTATTTCATGTATGCTTGCAGCTGCCCAGCAATTTTACCTGCCACGAGTATGAGTCCTGCTAACATGGACCCCTGCTGCTTGCCAGACAGAACAGCACCTGAAAAACAGCTTGTAATCAAAGGGAAGTTGTGCTAGGTTAGTTCCAGTCACCGTTAGCAATTCTGTATATTTAAATCCTAACGATTAAGACTGTAACTCTTCCTGTGAATGGAAAGTAATCTCCCATTCCCAAAGTTGCATAACTGAGGTTTTGTACACAGTGATTTCTGAAACATCTGGAAATACAATCTGTGTCTTTTAATACTGCATATTTAAGCCACATGCTCTATCTATTCTGGCATTCAGATCAACTGTTAATACGTCTCTGTGTGTGGGCTGTGCTGTATGTTTTTATCACTTGCTGGTGACTATTTCGTCTAAGAACCAATTCTATCACTACTACGACCATTAAATGCTACAGCTAGCTATGGATCTAAAGGCCTACACGCAGGTTTATTGTTATAGGCCTTTCAAACGAGCAATATGCAAACACTTAAGAGTTTGGAAAATCATGTTTGGGGATTTTAAGGAACATTAATGACACCTTAATTTGGTCTTGGTACGTATGCTGTTTGTTTAATGAATTTGAGTTTCCGCTATAACAACAACTCTCCTTACTAAATATATGGGAATTATCAGTTCAACAGAAGGTTAGAAGAAAGGTTATTCTGCATTTAAAGTGCTCTAGGCAAAACTGATTTCAGTTTGTCTTCTACTGTGGGGATATTTGCCTAAGAATAGGCAAAACCATCCTAATCAAGATTTACAAAACACTCGAATTACAATTGAACCGGCTGCTGCATGCATGTTACGGACAAAGTTTGTAACACCACTTTTTAGAAGTTAAGTAGCACAACAAAGAGGGAACATAGAGATGAATACATTACAGGTGAAAAATCCAAGCTTCACACTTGACATTTCATTGTGATTACAGATAAGCGTGTTTTCAACATCTCAAGAACAGACAACTGTGTAGTTTTTAAAGCTTAAGTAGTATTTTAAAAATATTTCCTGTTCTGAATATCTGTGAAACTTAAATAATTTTCTTATAGAAAACATGAAGTACTAGCTAGTTTAAACACAAGCTTATTTGCCTTTTGGAAATTGGCAAATAAAGCCTTGTACCTTTATTTTTCCACTCCAATTTTTTAATTTATTTTCAGGTACCCATGTCATGCCGTCAGCTGCTTTTGCTGGAGACTCTAGGAGTGAAAATGAGTTTCCTAGAATCTATCCCCAGTCACTTACAACTCCCTGTTGCTGTAACATGTTACTGGATATGTTGTTCAGAACCAAAAGTTAAGTTGCATCAATTAAAGGCTTTACTTCTAATGATAGTATCCGGAGAACTGCACAGGATAACAAATGATCCAGGTATGTCTCCAAAGAATAAAATTTTAGATGTTCAGCTACTATGAAAAGCTATACCATAATTCATTTTTCCTCATTTATGGTGAGTTGTCCAAATTCAGATGAATTAGCATTGATTTACACTATATCCTGAGGTGTCACATTCTTTGCATTGATACAGAGTAGGGAAACAGTGCTAGCCATCAATTTAACATTGTTATAGGTAAAATAGTGCTTTGCCATCTTGTAAAACATTAATTTGCATTTATAAATGCTTTCTTTAGGACTAAAAGATCAATTTAGATACAAAACTTACAAAAATAAGCTTAACATACTCATGCATCAAAAGAGAGTAACTACTGTTGATGCATTCTGATAGACTTTTGTTTTTCCTTGTGAGTTTTTCTAAAATCATCTGTTCTTAAAAATGCTGAGTTGTATAGGCGCTGTGCATTGAGATAATTTGAAAGTAGTAAATGATCACAGAAATTGTTTCAGTAATATTTATACCTAATTAGAGTTATGGTGGCATTTCCTCTAGGAGTCCTTCATTTGATGGCAAAGATCACACATGCCAGGGTTATACAGTTTCTTTAGGTTCTAGTTGATAGAAACTGGAGTGACATGGTTGCCACCTGCTTCCCAAGTGGGTGGGAGTGAGATGGAAATTGTGTTTGGAATTGATCCACTCACAGAACAGTGTAGCAAATTACCTAACAAATGGAATTCCCGATTTCACAATTTCAGATTCTCATGGATATAGATACTTGCATTTTTTACTCAATTTTATGTCTTAAAGTTCAGTTTGAGATACTTGAAAACATTACTGATGCTTCCTGAAATAGAACTGGAGGTTTGAAGACCCTATACATTGCAGACATCTTTCATACTGTTCACAGCAGAACACTTATTTGCATGTCAACACTTATTTGCATGTTATTTTTTATTTATAACCTAGATCCCACAGTTATACATGCTGAAGATGACAGTATTGCATATAATGAATTTTTAAAATGGAAGGAAAAGAAATTGCAAAATAAAGACTTTGATTTAGATGCTGCACACAGTTTTTGCCAGTGGCAGTGCTGTCTTCAGATGGGATTGTATCTCAACCAGCTACTCTGCACTCCTCTTTCCGAGCCAGACCTAACTAGGTAAGGATGTTTCAGAGATTTCCACACAAGCCCCTGATGGAATGCTGTCACATGTTGTTTTATTTTCTGTGTCACACTCCTATGGCCCACTTGACTACATTTGAACTCCCTTCTTTAAAGATATTAATATAGAGAAAAATACTGAGTAGAATAGGTATCCCTTAGGAGCCCACTGTTGGATCCTGTATCTCACTAAGATCTGTTTTTTCACTAAACAGCATGTTTCTGTACTTATCCTACTGAGGTACAATTCTAAATGATTATTCTGTTCTTTGAGCAGGCTTTACAATGGGACCCTTGTGCACAGACTGCATCAAGAGCTTAAATCAACACCTTCAGTGGAAAATATGTTTAGTTCATCTCCAAAAATGACTCAGCTTTATCAGCTTTTGTTAAATACAGTGGAGTCAACTGTATCTCCAGACTTCTTTCAGAAGATGACCAAGACCAAATCTGAGTCCTGCAAAAAGAAGAAAGCATCTACTAAGAAAAAAGAGGCCATCAGGTGTACTATACCAGAAACTCAGCATTTATGCAACGTTAATAGGTTTGCATCACTTGGAGTGGATGACTGAAAGCGTTATTCCTGAAATAACTTTTAATGCTATGCAGATGGAACAAATTGTATTAAAATGTGACTACTGGAATTCTCAGCTGTTTTCACACAAGTGAAATCAATCTTTACCACCAATTGTTGCTTTGGGGAATTCTTTTAATTTACTTTTTTTGTAACTAACACTTTTATAAAAGAGGTGCTGTATAAAAAGTTGTGGTGTTTTGTTTTTCTTTAAAGGTATCTGTCTAATTGAAAGTGAGAGTAAAGTTGTTCAGCATTTCAGAGCTGGACTATTTTACAGGAATACTTTTCAGGAACATTTATAGTTGGCTATCCCTCCATCTCCCTGAACGCTTCTAACTTCCAAAAGTCCAATTTTTAAGAATTTTTAAGTTTGTGTTTGAGCAACACTGTGATTACAGTCTCCATTGAAATGGAAACTGACACGTTTAAAAATATTGTAGAATCAGTCTTTACAGGTGCAGTATTTGTACTTTCAGGGAGAGGTAGCTTTACTTGGTGGCAACTGAGTTGCACTTGCAATATTACAGGTACTGAACTATACTCCGGGAGAAACTTCAGCTTCTCTTCCCTCCCCTTTGGCATGTGAGAGTTAAATGCTTATATGCATACACAAAGCTATCACATGGTAGCAAGTTTCAGCAGGTTTGCTAATTCAGAGTAGTTTTGTACATTGTTCTGCCATTAACACACTGTTGTCATTCAAGTTAACCTCCTTTCTCTAATGGCTGTAAAATTAACAGACCTGTTTAACTTGCTCTGATGTACACAAAGTTGCATGACAAACCCTTGCTCTCAACATAGTAATACTGAAAAACAACTTATTTAAAAAATCCTACATAATCAGTATTTCTCAGTGCTTTGTATTAACTAACTTTCCAGCACAATTAGTCAATGCTTTTCTTATAAAACTTGTTTTTCCCATGTCTTCCCCATGTGAAATCTAATTACTACATTTGGGTTTTTTCTCCTCAGGAATCTGTATACTTTTTCTTAACGTTCAGAAGAATCATGATTTCCACCTTTCATCATTAAAGTTTTGCCCATTACTTACCAGAACTCAAGCTAGATTCCTGCATCATCATGTGCTCAGTTTTCAGTCCTGGTTACGTCCCCTATCTGACAGCTATCCACATGAAAAGTAACGCACTAGATCTTGTGACTCACAGGAAGGGTCTCTGATATCATACAGCTGAGTCTTGATACTGCCATAATATATTCAATAAGAATAGATTTAACATCTATTAAATTAATGAGACACTTTCTGAGATACAGTCTGAGATAGTAATAGCTAACATCTTCCAGTACAAAACTGCTACTTATTAAACTACCAGGAGATGGCACCTAGGCTCAACCCTACAGCAACTTACTAGACCTTTACAACCCATTTCTATATAGACTTCAATTTGCAGCAGTCTGCAAACTCACATTTCCATCAGGTGACTAAGTTGAAAGAGGTTAAATTTAAAGTTCTTGATTTTAGTAACTAAAACTTAAATCCTTAATCACCCAAATCATCCTCTGATCCATTGTCATCCCACATGTTGTCATTTTACCAAGCTTGTGGTTCCCTATGGTTTTTAATCACCAGAAATAGTCACATTTAAAATAAGTCTTAAATATAAAAATACAGGCACGTTTGATTCCACTCGTTAGTGCTGTGAGAAGACAGATCTTAATTTACTCTGAATCCCATACTGGAAAAATGCTGAAGAACAAAAATTCTTGAGACTTGCTGAGAAGCAATATCTTCAGTTAGATAGGTTTGGAAGACTAGGATAAACTCAAGTATTCCACTTTTGGATAAAAACGCTGCCACGATCACGTGGAATTTTGAGAATACCTTTGGGAGTGCTGACTCGACAATTAAGAATTACTCCACTGGAAATTTCTCAATGCAGAATTCAGCTGTTCTTTGCTGCTGATAAAATGAAATACACCTTATTGCAAATACCAACCCTGTATGTGGAAGAAAATAATTACTGATTCTAGGGTTACTGTTCAGAATTTAAATCAAATGTTCCAGTTTTCCTTTTTGAATCATGACAGGTTTCCAGTCTTCTTTGAGGGGAAAATAAATAAATAAAGGCTCTTACTTGTTAAAACTGAAAAGTTCTCTATTTCATGGTTTAGTAACTAAATTCCTTGGTTGCTGTCTATTTTTACCCCACGTTAAGTGCCTCAATTTTTGTGGAAAAATCCCACTATTGACTCAATTGTTCTGGAGAAAAATCTCTCAGACTTGCTGTTAGGTGGTAATGATCAAGAGTGGAGCCAAAAAATGACAATGGAATTTAGTCCATGCATTTTTCATAAATAATGAGATTGAGCTAGATTAATTGCTTGTTATTGTTTCATCTTCCATTGGAAAACACAGCAAAACTTAGTTTGGCATGTTTAACATGAATTGCATTCAATTAAGTTCACCCTGCAAGAAGGCAGAATTAATTGTTCTTAAGAGACTGAAATTTTATTTCTTGTCTAGACTTACCTTATTCAGAAAGTGAGACTTGTCCTGGGAAAGGGGTACTTCCTAAGATTTGTTTAAAGACTAGGCAATAACAGTTCCAAGCTAAGATGGCTAATTGGTGTTCATCTGCACTTCTGTACTCATCTGGATTTCTGGGACTCCAAGACCAAGTGCAGAGCACAAAGCAGTCAAATTCCATGGAAAAACGTCAACAACAAGTTAAGACTTACTATGTGAAAGGTATAGTTGCTGTATTTTCTCAAAACCCAAGTTTGTTACAGAGATTCTTCATCAGCACGCATTGTCAGTTTTTACTATCTGTCTTTACTGAAGAATATTAAGTATTTTATTAATAAGTGTTCTGAAATTGTATTGAAATACCGAACACACTACAACAATATTGAACAACTACAGCCCCACTTGCCAAAGATGGTAATAGTTCAACAGGAAGAACACTGATAAATCTGTTCAACTTCTGAAAGGCAGAACTGCTAGAAATAAAACACTTTTGCATGAAGCACAAGAGCGTTTCGGTAAGAGGTCATCTTGTTCAGGCCCTACCAGCTCAGTGGTTCACATAACACCCTGCAGGAAGAGGCGAGTGCCATATGCTGCAGTCTTTCCCTTTACACAATTAGAGCTCCTTCACGTTGGTAGTCCATACTGAGCAGCCCCGGGGTCAGCCAGAGCAATGGATGAACTGAATGTGTAAAGCAGACTCAATGGTGCACTCATTTCCTGCCTGCAGCCCCACTTCCTGACCAAGTCTGGGAATGTCCAGGGGGAAAAAAAGAACAATTAAAATAACCTCTTAGCAGAGAAATTCATACACCACTTTCCAAACAGCCTTGTTTTCCATGAACTCCTCAGACTTTGAGCGTGGCACGTGGGGCAAGCCACAAAAGTAAGTGCAGAAATATCCCGGTGTCTGTTTACAACAATTCCTCATTAACCGACAGGATGACCATCGTGACAGCATGGCCCAGAGCCAATACCAATGCTACACTTTCAGGCTACAGTGTGAAAGATGTGTATCCACATGCTTTCAAGCAAAAGAGGTACCATTATGTCTCCAACTCCCCTGGAGATCTTAGACATCCTCTTTTCAAGATTCCCTAGGTGATTGTTCCTTGCATTTCCCCTCAAGGGATGATAAGTCTTACTCCGATGAGAAGAGACTGATGACAACAGCTGCAAGTCTATTTTGAGGAAGAACACCGTTTACAATTAGTGAATATTAGAGTATTGAGACATCATCACATACTAAAAATACTTTTAACAGATCAAGACACAACTCTATTATAATGCTTTTCTAGCCACATAAAGTCATTCTGTAGGTTAAAAATTTAATTTACATTACCAGTAAAAAGTTTATTTTTATGATCAGGGTGGAAGAACAGGAAGGAAAACCAAGCTTCTTTGAAAGAGGGGTGGGGTTTTTTGCCATTAGAGTGAGGATTTGTGCATTCATTTTCTAATTCAATATACTACAAATCATTTCAATAACAGTACTATCTTATAATCACTCAAGTGATCTAACAGTCATAAGCTAAAGTAAATATGGAACAAGACATGAAACAAAGCTTGTATCTAAAATTATATCAAAACAAAGCATGCTAATCTGATGTAAACGCCAGTTTCTTTTAAAACAAAGAGACAACACACTTTTAAGAAAAGCAAACATTTACTTCAAATTGCAGTATAGGCTTTTCAATCACAGAAAAAAGAAAAGAAAAACAGTGATCCGACAGCGGTCACATCCTGTGCAAAACAAACTCGGGATACAAAAAAACTGTAGCACAAGGTACTTGAGCCGCTTACACATTGCAGAATAAAGTAAATAAATACAGTAGCTAGAATATGGCACTCTTGTGACAGACTCTAAACTCAGTGGAATGCCTCTGAAATATTTTTTTATCCTTCTATTAGTAGCAAAGTCCCACCACCATAAAAGTAAAATAGTACAATGTTTTAAATAAAAACAAACTAAAATATTTATATCTAAGAGAAAGATTTTACACAGTTATATCTTTTAAGTGCAGAAAATGGGACTCGGGCTTAGATCTTTCTTTAAATGATACCCCACACACACACAAAATCCCGTTCAATCTCAAAAGTAAATTTATGTTTGAGGAAAAATGTTACCAAAGTTGCATAATTTCATTTGTTACTCCCACAGCTGGAAGTTAAATTCTAAACAGTCTTGAAACATGAACGTTCATCATTAGCCAGTGAAACAAAGGACTTGTCAAAAGCCCTCAGGATTTCTTTATCCTCCAAATATTGTTTTGCTTTCTCCTACATCTTTAGACAGCAATCCCTAAGTTTGCAAACAAAAGAATGCAATATGCATCATACATCAAGAAAAGACGAAGTTGACGAAGAAGAACTTCCACGTTTCTGGATCTTTTCCTTGCTTCTTTCAAACTTCTTTATGATTTCAGTCACTATGCACACTGAGGAAGTGAGTCCCAGAAGAAACAGTAAATCTGGAAAGAGTTAATTAGCCTTTTTTAAATTTGCTATTTAAGGCTGAGGGCAGACTTATGAAAGAACAAGATTTACAAGACTTTCAAATTGTCTCCCAATCATTGGGTAAGTTCAGGAGAAATGAAGCAAGAATCCATTTTTGCAGGACCAGAAGATTAGCATGCATAGTTTATGCACAAATCATAAGTACAGGCATGATATTTCAAACTTCTAAAGTATTTCATAACCCTATTTTTATTAGCACCTATGAAAACAAAGAACACTAAGCAACATAATTAACTTCATACTGAAAAAATATTAGTATCATCAGAAATGACACTACAATAAAAAGAACTATATAAAAACATGTATTTCATGACAATCTAACTCCAGAAAACTGCAGAAGTAATAAATGTAAGTCTTAATGAGGCCAAAAGCATTATGTATCTACAGCTTCTTAAAATCCTCATGCCTATTTATCCTACAACAATGCAGTTGATTATTAAATAAAGGATCAATATTTCTAAATAAGGTGTTTATATTGAGAAAAAAACTTGCTAAATAGCAAGATTAACAGTGCTTGAAAAACTTCAATAAACTCTATGCTTCGTTTTTGCCTGCATCAAAATTTATA
This sequence comes from Mycteria americana, assembly GCF_035582795.1. Classification (NCBI taxonomy): domain Eukaryota; kingdom Metazoa; phylum Chordata; class Aves; order Ciconiiformes; family Ciconiidae; genus Mycteria; species Mycteria americana. The sequence continues at coordinate 48,182,281 of NC_134366.1, read as the reverse complement.
TTAAAAAAACTAATATACATAAGCACCTAAGAAATTTGAGAACGCACTGATCAGTTGTGTACCATACGCATCTAAATCATGGTTCCCAAAGAAAAAATATCTAAAAGGCTTTATATTAACAAAAAAAAGGCAGCAGGCTTTGTATTCCTGTTGTATGGAAACAGCCAGAAAGTGCTCTTATAGAACCATCAGCTAATTCATTTACAAATTAATCCTTAATGTACAATTTTGAAGAGGGAACTGTTCTTACCCAAGACACTCAGGCTCTCTGTTTGGAAAACCTTCTGAAGTGGAGGAAAGTAAATGACCAATAACTGCCCCATTATAGATCCAAGGACGGCATAGCAGAACATTTTGTTACTGCAAAGTCCAATCTCAAACACAGATTTTGCCTATAAAATAAACAACATATTACACTGTACATGCAATCTTAATAATTTAGAGAAAAATAATTCGTAACTACAATTTCTTTTCATCCAGACTTTTAGAAAAACATAAAAAATTATTGTTGACCTTTTACATAATCCAGAACAAGTTCTTGAACAGGCTAATTGCATTTTCTCTCTGGTAAACAGAATACAAATCTTGTCTTCAGAGTCAACAACTTGTATATTGAGCTCATTTTTCTGCAAGTACAGTGCATTAGAAGGTGCCCTCTACACTAGAAGGAAGTGTTTTTGTTGACCCTGACAAATAACATCAGAAAATAGACTGCAAATTAAGCGTAAATGCAGTAATGTATACTAGCAATGTACTTTTCTCCAACTAGCACAAAGCTTCAGACTTGTTTCCTTAAAACAAAAACATAGACAGAAAGAACAATTCAAGAAATTTTCCTTGGATTATGTGTTTAGGGTTACAAAATAAAAAAGTTAAGGCCTTCAAGAAGTTTCAGATTCTGGCAAGGATGCTGAACTGACAGAATTTTCAGGGGGAAAAAACCCCCAAAACAAACAAACAAGTCTACACAGCAATACAAAGGACCATCACACTTCAGCTTTTAATAAAAATTTCCTTGCTTCTGTCCTGACAGAAGCATTACTACCAGCTCTGCATCACGTAAACAAATGAAGGAAACTTATACTTATCTGTAATTTAAGAAATCCTACCTAGTAAATATGTGGAACTCTGAAGCTTAATAGCAGATGTGAAGTAAATCTGCAGGAAAACATTTGAAACAAACACAGCAAGATCCTCCCTCAAAGAAAATTCTGCTTATTGTGTAAATACTGTGTAAATGGACAATACGAATCACTTACCTGAGATCTAGAACTCAAAGCATTGAACATATCAAAAAATACAAAACAGGTGAAAGTCATGGTTGTATCTCGAGGCGTTATTACATTGTCTCTTAACTGCCAACAAAAGAAAGCAAAATGGCTTTAGCATGCTTTAAACCCTCCAAAACTAAACAAAGTTATTACAATAGTTCAAGTTCTACTACCTAGTAAATGAAAGCAAAAGCAACTTGTTTACCCCAAGCTGATTTAATAAATCGTACAACAAAAATTACACACCTGTAACTTACAACAATTTGTAATTCCAAGCTGTGATTAAATGAAGCCTCTTGACAAACATTTATGCAAGCACATGGAACACCAAGAATTCTATGATGCACTACCAAAAGTTCAAACAACGTTTTTCTCTACTGGGAAAAGAAAGTCAAATGGCTGTTTCATAACAGCCTGGCTAGAAGACTTGTACAATTACTTTCTATGGGCATGGTTTCCCACGTAGATTTGGGACCTGGAAAAATCTGTGTTAAAATAGAGATTGGGGAGTAAAACTGTATTCCTCATTTCAACAACTGCTTCAAAAATCTTACTCTCTAATCTGCTAGCTGAATAGATTATTAAATAAGCATGGACAAAACTTGCAATTATAAAATTCTGAATTCCAGCTGCTGGTATAAAAAGGACTTATTTTAAATTAGTTTGTTACTGCTTTAAGTTTTATAGTTTTGCCATACCTCTCTCCAGAAGACGAACAGTGTTCCACACACGATAATTATTGATGAAACGAGTATTTTAACAATCAGGTTTTTGGTCAGAATGCTGTCCTTCAAATTTCTTGGAGGCTTCCGAATAACATCTTTATCCACAGGCTCCACCCCAAGACTTACAATTAAAGGAACATCTTAGATTTTTGTCATCATAAAAACTATTGACTGATTCTAACTTAAGGATTAGATTTTCTGAGCTGAAAGAAAGATTTTAATCTTCTCTCTACAGCCTAAGAATCATCTCATTCCAATAAGCACATGATATTTTCACTTTCAGAAAAATGAGTTGTATGTATTAGTAACAGGCAATATCCTAACACCGCAGTTTGAGAGTTCATAAATACATTATCAGACAGTATTAAAGTTACCAGATGTTAATTTTAAAGGAAGCTGCAATATTAGTTATGTTCCCCATTTCTGTTACTGTGATCAGCCTAGCTAGTTCCTTTCCACCTCTCCCTCCACCATCTATCTGCAGTGAAGAGGGTCAGAGGAAGAACTCAGAGGGAAGCCAGAATCCTGCATACAAGTTTCATGGGCGTATCCATGGATCTTTAGGTATCCATGCTGCCCCCGTAATTATCGTTAGATACTAAAGCAAACCAAAAGGAATGAACGTAGAACTATACTGCAAACATTGTAATTCAAAGAAAAAGTTGCTGTTTCAGAAACATTTCACTGAAGTTTAACACTTCAGAGACTTTCCTTTATGAGCAACCATTTTCCTTGCTGAAATAAAAGGACTACAGATCTCTAATAGAATTTAAAGTAATAACTTACCTTTGAGCTGGAGGTCCATCCATAATAATATTGATCCATAAGATCTGCATGGCATTGAGAGGATTAGGAAAGTTCATTAATGTAGCCAGTGAGATTAAAGTCAGTGCTGCTATACTCCTGTTGAAAGAATCCATTTTTACAACTGTCAGCATGGAACATTCCTGAAGATCCACTGATAACTGCTTTGTAATCAACACTTCAACTGTTTAAGAGTAGATACGTATTTTGACAGTGTGAATCATGACTGACGTAAGCCTAACTTTAAAGGTAGAGCATGAATTCATTTAGAATACTCATCCTGACACAGTCCGTATTTAAAACATATTTAATTCTGTTTAACATCTTTATCAATGATCTGGACGAAGGGATCGAGTGTACTCTCAGTAAGTTTGCAGACGACACCAAGTTGTGTGGGAGTGTTGATCTGCTGGAGGGTAGGCAGGCTCTGCAGAGGGACCTGGACAGGCTGGATCAATGGGCCGAGGTCAATTGTATGAGGTTTAACAAGGCCAAATGCAAGGTCCTGCACTTGAGCCACAGCAACCCCATGCAACGCTACAGGCTTGGGGAAGAGTGGCTGGAAAGCTGCCTGGCAGAGAAGGACCTGGGGGTGTTTGTTGACAGCCGCCTGAATATGAGCCAGCAGTGTGCCCAGGCGGCCAATGGCATCCTGGCTTGTATCAAAAATAGCGTGGCCAGCACGACTAGGGAAGTGATTGTGCCCCTGTACTCGGCACTGGTGAGGCCGCACCTCGAATACTGTGTTCAGTTTTGGGCCCCCCACTACAAGAGGGATATTGAGGTGCTGGAGCGTGTCCAGAGAAGGGCAACGAAGCTGGTGAAGGGTCTGGAGCAGAAGTCTTATGAGGAGCGGCTGAGGGAGCTGGGACTGTTTAGCCTGGAGAAGAGGAGGCTGAGGGGAGACCTTATCACTCTCTTCAACTACCTGAAAGGAGGTTGTAGAGAGGTGGGGGTCGGTCTCTTCTCCCAGGTAACAAGTGATAGGACAAGAGGAAATGGCCTCAAGTTGCGCCAGGGGAGGTTTAGACTGGATATTAAGAAATTTTTCTTCACCAAGAGGGTTATCAAGCACTGGACCAGGCTGCCCAGGGAAGTGGTTGAGTCGCCATCCCTGGAGGTATTTAAAGGACGTTTGGATGAAGTGCTTAGAGACATGGTGTAGTGGTGGTTTTGGCAGTGTTAGGTTTATGGTTGGACTTGATGATCTTAAAGGTCTTTTCCAACCTATATGATTCTGTGATTCTGATTCTGTAAAACAGCATTGTTTTGGCAATAAAAAGACAGCAAATTTGCATCTTAAAAACCTCCCAAACTTTAACATAACATTTCAGAATTATCATTCACCTTCACCTAATTGATTTTTTTACTGGGGAACTGGGTCCTATATTTTTATTGTGCCAGAAGCAGAACTTCTAAACATGATTTTGAAAACCAAACTGCTTTTACACTTTTGATGTAAACACAACCACTCTGTGTACCTGTCACTAGCTTGACTAATCAGTCAAGGCAAGGTACTACCCAAGCTCCCTAAAAATACCTACACCACCCCTCATTATTAGCAAGATGAGAAGGCTTAGGCAAAAGACTGAAAACAGATTAGCTGTTTGCAAGCTTGGTATTAGAAACCTCTCTAAACAAGTATGCACTAATTGCTTTCAGTGCAAGATTAAGTGGTTTCATAACCAACAAGAAGAGAGCAAGGCTTATAATAATTCCGAATTTAGCACTCTACTGAACCCTATTATGCTCTCCCTGCAAAGAGGGACGGGGACGGGGCGGGGGAGGAAGGCAACTCAAAAACCTGAGGCTACCATTCCCAAGGCTAACAGGCAAGCACAGTTGCCTAGAATATCTATGCTTAGTTATTTTTCAGAAGCACGTTTCTAGTCTTCTACCAATGCAGGACACTGGTCAAGATTCAAAGTATACGACGCTTCTTACAATTTTTATGCAAGTTTTCAGTGTTTTCTGGGTTTTGTTGTGTTGGGGGTTTTGGTGGGGATTTTTTTTTTTTGTTTTGGGGGGGCACTGGGGGGGGGGGGGGTTGGTTTTGTTTGTTTGGTTTGGTTTTGGTTTGGTTTTTTTGTTTTTAATTTCTGCAACTCTATTCAGCCACTCTGAAATGCCATGAAGGCTTCAAAAAGGTACATGAACAACATGGCGAAGAGGAAAAACATGTTCCTGAATCCAGATTCAATAAGATAAACTCAAAAAATTTTTGAAACTAAAGCTTAAGTAACTCTTGTCTTCTTGTCTTACATACACATGATCTAGTTAGCAGAGGGATCCTTATATGCAAGAAAAGGAAGTCAGCTTCACAGAGCTAACTTGTTCCACAAACCAGTATATGGATTACAGAGAAACTAACCTCCTGTTTCCCTGGTTTCCTCCATTTGATATACATGTTCTGGTTAAGGAGGGAATGACTACACTAACTTCTCCTTTAAACAAGGACCCAAAGGTAGCTATGCTGTTTCTCTCCATCCTCTCAGTTACTGACTTTTCACATCTTAACAGGAAGAACTGTGACAAAGTCAGATGTTTGTTTATTGCACTATTTTCTGCTTCTTTAAAAATGAAATACAGAATACTGAAAATTCAAAAGCATAGCATATCAGCATCCTACGTGAAATTTACAATGTTCACGTGAATTTATGCAGCATCTGCTTCATGATGATTTGATTCATTCACAATGTAGTTAGAACCTTCTGATATTGTCAACTTGTCAAACTTACGTGCTCAGTTGAAATCTAACAAAATTTTTTATGTTATTGTAAATTCCTTTACCCTCTTCAATTGCAGACCTGCAATTAAAAACAAAGATTACATCACTGGACAAATTACACTACTGCCAAGGGTCACCCATCACCCTTGATGAGACCTTTCGATTCAAGTTAGATAATTAAAAAAAACCACACACACTTAAAAAACATAGATATATAGCATGACTTTAGAAGACCATGTGTTCTTACTGCACCAGAATGAAATATGTATAGACCATCTTCTCAACCTCTAGCATGTATCGCAACTTGCCTATCACATTATTGCAATTATAGTGGTGAGAAAGTGTTTTCTAATACCTAAATCAAGTCTACTCTGCTGCAAATAAAACTGATTTCTTTCTTCCATTCCCCCAATAGCCAAGAACAACAATTAATCAACATTTCTTTTGTAACTTTTAAGACAAAAAGATTAAAGGGGTTGGGGGAAGGATGTAAAACTCTGGAAGCTCATACGTTATTTTTTCCCCTTAGTGTTCACCACTGTCTTCACTCTCCTGTTGAGAACTCTCCTGATGAAGTGAGCAAAACTGGGTAAAGCTTTCCAACAAAAGCCTCATCAAGTCCTCCAAGTTAAGTACTTACCACAGATGTCCTTCCTATGTACTCTTCTGAATATCTTAAAATTATTCCCTTCTCTTTTGTTTTTGCACAACAGCACATTGCTGTTGGCTGAATTAGTATGGAAACCTTTGAACTCTCAGATCATCTTCTGACATGCTGCTACCTAGGTAGATTTTCTTATATTGTACTTCTACATTTCACTTCTTCCCAAGGTTTAAGCATCATACTTTCAGACAAACTGAACTGTTCTGAGATTGATGCATAATTTTGAAATGAAGGCTATCTCGCTAGACAGCAGTCCAGCTCTGCCAACAACCATGATCTTCAAAACTCAGATGGATCAAATTCAAAATAAGATAAGTTTAGCTATGCTCTCTTTGAAGTACACCAAACAAAAAAAATGAACAAGTAACAAATAGCTGGTTACCAGAAGTTGGTAACTTATTTTCACCTGTGATATTTAAATAACTTATATTCCTTTCCTTTTCTGAAACACCACCACATTTAAAGAGTTGAAAACAAACACAGCACTGTGTAAAATTTTTAAATCTTGACAGGAATGCTCTCTCATTTTTACATAAGATTTATGCTTCTGAAGTAAGAAATTAAATTAAGATGAATCCTACTGACAGCTGACTCACAATTTCACTTCAGTTATCTTTCCAAATATACTACTACCATAATTCTAGCTCGAGAAGCAGAAATACAGGTTAGTTTTTATAGCACATATATGCACAACCTCCTTTGTTACTTACATCTGATCTATGTACAAAGCCAAAGTAGCAAAGGTCTAAATATGTAAATAGATTCTTATATTAACATACATAAAAAGACAGAAATGCTTAGATGCCCCTTGTACTATTATCTTCCCAGCTCTTTTTTAAGAGTATAATACAGGTAATCACCATAAAGATGATTCTCCTGACTTAGGTGAGAACTCATTAACAGCTTCTACATCTACAGGTTCAGGGAATTTCTTTTGTTTTTAACCCAGGCAACATTTCATTAAAACTATATAGCACAAGGTATGTACATAAATGCCACCTACATTATTGTCTGAAAATCATCATCCACGAGGATCATATCTGCTGCCTCTTTACAAACATCTGTTCCAGTTTGTCCCATTGCTACACCGATATCTGCAGCCTTCAGAGCAACAGCATCATTCACGCCATCTCCTGTCATAGCTACTACTGCACCATTATTTTGCAGGGACTAAAGAAAAGAAAGGGAAGAGAGCTTAAATCGGGGACTGAAATAACCCATCCTATAAGATTATTCTAGATACAGGGTTTGTGTCATCACCCTGCCCCAACCCTCCCCAATTTCTTCTAATTTCACTGTAAAATCCTAAAAAAAATGCAGCTATTTTAATGAATTTTTATACAAGATTTTAGGTTAAACTTCAGTTCATATATTCAGATAGCCTAAATTTTAAACCTAGGGTATATAAAATCTGCCTTTAAGAGAAAGTAAAAAACTCTAGAGAGAGAAAGAAGATACTGTATTTACATTTTAACATTATGACCCTCTTACAATTCTCAATATATTCCAACTGTCTCAGTGTTCAACTTCCTTCTCCTTATTGTTGCTTTTCTGATTATTCCAATTGTTACACTGAATACGTTCCTCTTTGCTACCTTCTTTTGTTAACTTCTGAATGGAAGCATTATCTCATGGCTTGAAATTCACGCCCTTTTATCCTGTTCTGAGAAGTATCAGAAATATGGTTCTTCCCAGTTCCTAGTCAATTCCACTGCAATATGACACAAAATCTCAATCACCCCTAACTCCCTACATAGAAGAAAGCATGATGTTGCCTACCAGCAGCCGCCTATCCCTTGTGGACACTATGCATTTTTCTAGGTAATATTTTCAAATACACTTCACTTTCAAACCAAATGCATTTCTGGTTTCATCTTGATGCACTGTAGTACATCATAATTTAGGTAAAGGCACCACAAACAGTACCCATAAACAATACCCATAGCAACAGTCCAGCATTTGAGCCTCTAGTAAGACATACCTTTATAATTTTCAATTTATGTCGGGGACTGGCTCTGTAAAATACTGCAACCTGTTAAAAGCGCAATGAAGAAGTAGTGAAAATTTGAGAAATGTAAAGAATTGCACTGGATTCTATAAAACTAGAGGATAAAAAAATTATCAAAGGCCAACTGTACTCTTACTAGCTCTAAAGTTGAAGCACCAGTGAGCTGTGTTTTTAATAGAGTGAAATCATTAATTCCAGAGAAAAGTCAAAGTGTGTTCTGCTAGACAAAAGTTGGTGCTACTTATTTCAAGAAAGAATATGCAATTTAAAAACCCTCTGAAATTGTGAAGCAACTGAGTTACAATGGCTTGCTGCTGGCCTTGCTGACTAAATCCATGCAGGCAATTGCCATGCTGACTTTATAAATAATGTCCTTTTCCCTTTGTCAGCGCTAGTGGCAAGCTACTCAGGACGTTTCAATTTTACTATTTGTGTAGCATATTAGTAAGAGATTGGAGTTTTAAACCTAATTAATAAAGATTCCAGCTTAGAAAGAATTATTATTTTTCAGCTTTTTTTTGTCTATGGTCTTCTCTGTGAATTGAAATTTGAGCACATGGAATTTAGTTATCCATAAACTCCATACTGTTTGCATTCACATCTATTTTTCCTTTTTAAAAGTTGGATAAGAAGTTAGACTTCAACAGCCACTTTAGTCTATACACAGATATCAATCTTACTGGTTGATTTTAATTAATTCCTAATAAGATTTTAAATAAATGCCTAGAAAATAAATTTGGTCTCAGGTCAAACATGCACAAAGTAAATTTGTAGCTATTTCAGTTATTTACGGTGGACAGCCCTTAAGAACAAGTATTACCAAATAAACCAAAAATTATTATTTGCTACACAATTCTTTTTTTCTAAGTTTGTTTTTGTGAGTCACCAAGGAAAGACACAAAGTTGACATGCATGTTTCTTGATTGTAAATATTGGCTTTTGGCTTGCTTACATCAGACTCAAGCACGCTGCAGTCTAATTTTGCAGTCTTTTGCAAACAGAGCAGCATTTCAATGCATAAATTTTGCAACATAGCCAAGCCTGAACCTCAACTGCATTTGATTATGCCTTCACATTTACAGCTTTGACACTCACTAATACATTTAATTATTTAATAACTAAAAAGTATTAAGCAGTAAGTCAATAAGTAGACCCTTTCAAAATTCTCAACCAGTGACCTCAGATTGATTAAAAATCATTAAAGATACAGACAGCTCCTCTTACGAATTACAAAATGATGGACTGTCTGAACATGCAAATTGTAAGGTTATATATATGAGCTGAGCTAGCTACTCAAAGAAATAAAATGGTCTAACAATACGAAAAGTTGATGGTGCTCACTGAAAGTGAGAGGTGGCAAAATGAAAGTTCCAATATAGGCACTGAAAGGTAAAAAACAACTTGAATTGTCAAAAGAGACAAAAGTAACAAACTCACTAAAAATATAACCGTGTGAGTTGAAAGAAATACATTTTCATATGGTCATATGTCAAACCAAAAGATACTTGTTTGATCTGGGACAGCTTCTGTATTTCTGTACTAAAAGCCTCTGGTAATTTACTATGTTACCTACTTCTATTAGAACCATGTTATTTGTATCTCAGAAGTTACATTTTAGCTTTCCACAGAAAAAAAAGCATTTCTCAATATAAAACATATCCTTCACTGCATTTCAGTAAGTAGTATATCAAAACAAACCTTTGGTGTTATTTGAGAAAGCTGCTGAATATCCAGATCATCTATTTCTTCTCCAGAAATTGCCTGTGAATTTTTGGAATACAATCCTAGTCGACTAGCTGGAAATAAATAATAAAAAAAGGTATTATAATAATGTACCCTTTTAAAACACTAAGTACCTAATTTTTTTTTTTTAAACCTACTATTTTCTGCAGCATTTCAGATTTGAAACGCCTACAGCGGAACATCTTAACACCGTATTGATTCTGTATACAGGACTCCATTATCTGAACTCTTGAGTAACAAAAACATGCTACAAAGTCTATTCTAATCAGATGTTTATTTCCTTAGACCTTTTAGGTCTAAAGGCCTGTACCTCATTGTGTCAGGTGCCATGTAAACGCAAAAGGTCAGTCCTCTCTAAATAATTCACAGTTCAAAAATAACAAGACAGAAAATGAAAAATGACAACGGGGGAGACAAAGAAAAAAAGCCCTTTAAGAAAGTACTGCTAGTTTGGGGGTGTACTTATGTGCACATTCAACTTTTTCTTCATCATTCTGTACATAAAGAATTCATATTCTGGCTAAAGAACCTGTACTTTAATGTATTATATTTTAAAATATAAAGTTAAGTAATTTGTTTAAATATTTATTAATAGCACTTAAACTTCAAACTTAGTTATATGGACAGAACTGTATTGGATAGTACTGGACTGCCATATCAATCCTAAATGCTCACTGTCACCAGATATTTTAGTTTCTCCCTGTTGCTATAAGACAGGCATCCAAAGCTGAGGGTAGGGAGAGTGGTGTTGAGGGTATAAGAGTAAGAATCAGAAATGAAGCATATCTTATAATAAAATACAGTAAGAAAATACATAGTTTCAAACAGCAAAAGTCATACATTAACCAAATTAAAAAAAACCTACAGTTTAGGCTGAAACTGAAGTATCACTTCAGGCTAGGGTTGTCGTTTTTTTCTAATTCCAGAGTGCCATATCCAACATACAGAACTCACAAATGTTAAAGGCTTAATATCCACACTTCATAACAATTACCTAGGCGTTGCCAAAACAGAAAACAAGTGAAAAATGAAAGGAAGTGGACTATTCATACCAATGGCCACTGCAGTCTCCTGTGAATCTCCAGTAATCATTTTTATTGCAACTCCTGATGTGATAAGTGTAGTAACAGCTTCTTTTACACCAGTTCGCGGAGGATCAATTATTCCCACAAGCCCCAAAAAAGTCAGTTGTCCTAACTCAGGACCAGAAGCTAAGGCCAGAACTTTTAGGAGACACAAAAAAAATATATTTGAAATTAGCATTTACATCAGCATTTAAAACAACTGCTAATATTTGTTTGCAAAAATGAAAACTAATGGCATACCACTATGTCTGCTTATTGACCAAAGGCCTCAGTGCTGAAAACATTTTGAGTAGCTTCATTCATCCGAGTATTCCACTTGAAATTAATTTATCACAAGAAGATGTTCCGAAATGAGACCTAACTGAACTAGTAGGCCAGCATAAAGCAAAGGGTGGGAATTGCAATTTTTTTTTTTTTTTTTTTAAAAACATTGGTAGCAATGTCTGTTATCTTGAGTATTCAGAATAGCCTACTTACGTATATTCCTTTCTTCTAAAGAGTAGTCTTTTTATCAAACATACATCATATTCCAGGTTTTAAAGATAACTTTCCTATTTGTTCTCAGATTAAAGTGTTTATAATTTCACTGTGTGGAAAGAGAACAGCATCTAGCTTTGTGGTTTCTCTGTACATGAACAGTCTTTTATGCAAGAGGATGAAAGGGAGGATCAGTTAACGTATTTTTATTTTCTGCTTTGGTGGTTTTTTTTCTTTTAGAGAGGCAAATTTTATTGAGTACATGCTGAATATTTTCTGGAATGTCTTTTACAGTAGAAATCTTATTTCAAATATATTTAAATGACATTAGAGCTGTAACAGAAAAGCACATTCACTTTTTTCAAAACACTACCCTGCATTTTTTTGTTTGACAGTGGTCTGAAGCAGACGCAAAGAATGACTGTCCAAACAAAACAAGCACAAAGAGATACCACTCCTGGCAAATCCTCTCAGTTTCTAGTAATTTGCGTCTTGGGAATTTCCTGAACCACATAGTACCTATACCTTCACATTAAAAAGCTGTGGATGGACTTAACAGCCTAGAGGTCTCTTTACAAAGGCCAAAGAAAGCCAGCCATGTATAATGCTTGCCCACAATCACCTCCTATCAATCATCTTCTGAAAAATACTTCCAGCTTTATTTTAAAATCTACACACCTTGTGAATATAAAACATAATCCTAATGGCATCTTCTGACCTGCAGTCCGTTGTGCTAGCCTAACTCACAAAGGTGCCAGGACCCAAAGTAAAAGAAACAAACACATTCACATTTTAAAAAATCCACTAAAATCTATAATGAGATATGGAAGTTACTAGGTATAAATGCACTGTTCAGTTATAGTCACATGCAAGAGATGTCAGGAACCAGCAGTGCCTTTTCTCACCCTCTGCAATTTAATCATGTTATTATACAGGCCTTAGGCAATGGCACCTGCTTTTTCCACATCCTACCCCTCCCCACCCCCCCATTTTAAAGAAAAACTAAACAACCCAGTGGCACTTACTGAACAAAAAATTCCTAGTGCTTTTTTTTTTTTTTTTTAAGCAGTCCCATTAAAAAAAAAAAAATTTGTTATTCTGAGACACTGAAACAGTCTTACCCCTAAGTCCTGCAGAGCCCATAGATGTCTTCTCTTGCTGGTATTGCTCTCGCTGTTGCTGAACAAGAGGTAAGGTCTGCCCCTTACAGTTATATGATGTACAGTACCTAATGACTTGTTCATAAGCACCTTTCATAAAGCAAACTTCAGGTTTGTCCTAAAAGGAAAAATAATTGTTGTGTGCACGTGTATGTATATATAAATATACACCCACACAAGTACATACACATACACATGTAAGAATGGCATGTCTGTACTTCTCTAAAGAGTATTCAGGACATAACACAAATCAAAGTTACATTTCTAAACCTAAAAAAATCTGTTATTTTGAGTATTTCTATACAGTGTATGTTCAAAAGTGGTAATGTCAAAAGAGCCAAGCTAATAATCAATATCTCATTTCAGTACACATCATACACATTAGACACTGCAGGTCACAGTTTATAGACTAAAGAGACCATGCAAAGGACAGAAATGAAACCTACACAGAACATTAGACCTGAAATACCTTTATCTCATCATCTGACCAGCTGCACAGGTCATTAAACATCACCTGCACCCTTGTACCATGCCTAACAACTCTAATATTTTCCAGATAGCTATCTAGCCTTGAAGATATCAAGGGACTGAGAATCCACCACCTACCTTGAACACAACTCCAATGCAAATCAACCGATTCTTTCCCTTCCCCCCTTTTCCATTAAGAATTGCTGCCTCAGCTCAATTTCCAATTACTGATTCTCATCTTTTCTTCCCTGTTGGGCTAAAAAGCTCTCTTCTAATATATCTATTTTCTCCCTGTGAAGGTATTTATGCACAGTAGTCAAGTTACCTCAATCTTTCCGATAGGCTTAACTGATAGAGCTCTAAGTTTCCAATCCCACTGCATTTTCTTAGCTTTCAAATAATTTATGCTCCCTTTAAAACTGTTACCAATTTTTCAACAATCTTTTAAAAATGCTGACACCAAACCACAAACACAGTAAATCCTTACATAGACAAAAATCACATAGCAATTCCTGCTCACTACTTTTTATACAGACAAGGATAATACAACCATATTATCCATACAGATAAAAGCAGTCAAACGCTTTGTTTCCAAAGCAAAGATTTTACTGTGATACTTGAACACTGTCAGCAAGCCTTTTTTTGGTCAGAAGTACTAGGAAATTTTCCATAAATCCAAGATAATATGTGCAACAACAGACCTGATCTACAAGGTTCCAGTTATCAGACTGGCAGTGACTACGTCAATATTTGTAACAAAAACATTCAGATTGGTCTAAATGAAATATTAGAATGCAAATGTGTATGTGAAAGCACCAGAAGATAGAAAAGGAGTTTAAAGAATGGTTTGTATTGATAATCCAGGACACTGTTGACATCAATAAAATCTGTCATCATTGGGGAATGTGCTGTCTGCATCAAAATCAGAAAACCTGTGTTTTCAAACAAAAGAAATTTTACTATTGAACATCAATGCATCATTATGTAACTATGTAGCAGTGAAACAGCAGAAGATTGGCAGAATTGCTTTAGATGTTCGAGGAGAAGGAAGAAAACACAGCCAGGTATACATTCAAAGTTTCAGATATCAAAATACTTAAAATAATTTCTCAGTATGCCTTTTATGGAAATAATTTCTTGCGATTCTTAATCTCCACTTCAGAGCTTGAACTAGAACTGTGTCTATTATCAAACCATATTCCCAGGACTGTGCACTACTATCAGCCTGCCATAATTTCTGAAGTGAAAAATGAGGGTATTAAACAAGGTAGATAAGAGCCAGTGCACTACAGAGCCAGCGCACAAGGAAACGGTGATTCAAGTTTACCTGCTGTGCTCTGTGAACACATTTAACAGCCATCCATTTTTGTTCTGAGCTGAAGGGATATTCAGCCTTCCTTATGTAGTCTTCCTGGAGTCCATCTAAACCCATCTGTATAAAACGGAAGTACCACCACAACGTCAGGACCTTTTCTTTTCAAACAGGTCTGCTATTTGTTGACTTGTTGAGACATCTTAGTTAACAATCATTACTTAGTTAAAAAACAGTTTCATCTCCAAAGTTGCTTTTGAGCACACTGTTCCAGTTTAGACAAGCTTCTGACAAACTAGCACTGAAAGAACCTAGATGCTTCTTTCAGGCTTCAGCATAAGTCAGACCATTTAACACTATATACTATCTTTGATCCAAGGATCTTGAAATACTTTGTAGATTATGACCATCCATAAACACAAGTCTTGCAATGGCTAGCAACATAGCTCTTGGTTTGACAAAACATGTCTATCACCCCAATGCTGCTTTTTTTTTTTTAATATCTTCTATGTAATTTCTCTGCTAGGAGGGCCTACAAAATTGTAACACAAGACTGTAGCAAAGTCTGGAGAAGGCAAGTCACTGATTTTAAATTTGAATGATCCAACTTGAAATGACTTTTTTTAAGTGATCAGAATCACCCAAACATTTGATCTGAAGCTAACCATGAGACTCCAGACAAAATGCATTTCATTTCAAATGCTGTTCTCTCCCCACGCCTGATGCAACTTGCAGCATTCCATGCTCTACAACCAAGTCCAAGAGGAAGTGCCGATTAAAGAAGATGTAGAAGCAGCAGCCTGCCATAAGCCATTCTTAGTACTTACAGAGCTTCACAACTCCTTCGCTACCTCCCTTTCCAGCAACAGATGTGAAAGACTCCTGTTCTTCTCAGTTTCTATGGGCTCTTGCCAAAACAACATCACTCTGGTCCTTTCCAGTCAAAGACTGGGGACTTGGAATGAGTCTCAGCAAGAAGATAGATACATCTCGGGCCTCAGTTACACAAGGAGAGAAAGACTGTAATGCATTCATCTTTCAATGTTTTTGAGTTTATTCACCATCACAGAAAAAAAAAAAAAAATCAAGCGCTAAGATGCCTTGCCATGTTTCTCAGTAGCTGTAATGGGTGTGTCACAGCATTATAAAAACAACCCAAAACATTTAATCACAGTGTCCGCAATTCAAACTACCTGTGCCCCGCATTTAAAATGCACTATAAATGCTGCAGTCACCAATACATCAGTTATCAACTTCTTACTGCTTCTGATGAGAACTGGGAAAGAGACAGCACAATCAATATTCAACAGGTAAATTAGCCTGTGGCAGGTAAAAAGACAGTACTAAGTGCAAGATTTTACTTCAAGTTCTAAATAATTTTATCTCATCTTTCAGAATGCCCAAAAATTTCCAACAGATAAGAAACATAGGAGATAAGCAGTTGCAATACAAATCTAGGAGAACCAAAGGAGAAGAAAGTGAGAAAAAAAAACCCAAACCACAACTTTCTACACACTTCCCACCTGCCACGAATCCAAAAACCACCATCGAGTACGCACCTTCATAGCAAGCGCGATTAAAGCCCCTTCTGTTGGCTTCCCCATTAATGTGTTGTTTCTAATCAAAGCATCATTGCACACACAACCAGCCTAAAAGATGAGGAAGGAAAGGGGAGAAAACAGAACACAAAGTAAATGCCATACAAAGCTCTTGTGCTACATCATCAATTAAAACTCACCTCTCTCTGCCAAGATCTTACCTCAACAATTTTGCTAATGGATGGGTTGTTATAACCATGAATAACTTCACCATCGAGCATCACCTCTCCAAACCTGTTATAACCTACTCCAGTAACCTGAAAGACAAACAGCCAAAGGCAGTGTGCAATGTAATGTTCACCAGGTTCATAAACTGTTTTAATCTCAGCTTTTTACTACAAATTACAGAAAATTTTAAAAAGACCATTCATAATGACTGATTTTACTCAGTGTGAATGGATTCTCCTACTCAGCTTCTAATGTAGGAGGTACTAGACTAAGAAATAAAAACTCTGAGGGCAAGTGAGTTCAATGAAATATATTAGAGACTAATTTTTTTTAAAAAGTAGCAATCTTATGCCTTAGCATAAATGCGGTGTATGTTATTTCCTTACAGTATTAGGCACGCTTTCTTTTTTTTCTTCTTTCTTTTGCTTTCTAATTTTTTTTTCTCCTATTCATCTTTATCCTGGTTAATAATGCATACCCCCTGCAGGGGAATGGAAGTACAGAGCAGAGTCCTACTTTCATCCAGTAAGAAGAAAAATCATAGTTGAACAGCCTCTCAGCTAAGACCTCAGAGAGGTGTTAAAAACAGTAAAATTGTATTTTTAGTGCATAAAACCAGGCATCCCACTAGGATCCTAAAAAAGTCTTCATGTCTACAGTATTAATAGAGAATATATTTTACAGCCATTTCAAGTTCTCTTTCAATTAGGAAAAAGGAGCTGATTTGACCCAGATGTAAACAAATTGTGCTAGTAGTAAAGAAAAAGCAATTACAGTATTCCTACAGAATTCTAAGAATAGAAAAATAGATACCAGGATATATAAGCAAACAAAGGTAAATTACAGGAAAGAATAAGAAAAAATGCCAGTATTTACGATTACAAAAAGTCAGTTACAAGACCCTCTGTTAATTGTAATGTGGAAAAAAACCTTGGTCAAGAAGAGTTTGAGAATTTAAGAACTTGTTTAAAACACTCCCACGAAACCATATCTAGGTCCACACCTTGCTGCCTTTCCATTCCTGCTGCTTTTGCTTCTCTTTTGTGCATTTACTTCAGTCTTTGCAGCAACTCCCCAACCTCAACAACCACTGTTTCATGTCCTGCTCCTACTTCCAACTACATCCATTATGAAAAAGCAAGAATGACAGTACATACTCAGTATGAAGGTTCACACAATAAATTGCCTTTTAACCAAAAGCTAGATATGCCTATTTTAAATGTTTGTAACGCGCAAATTTTATTTTTACGCACCCGCAACAGCAAAATAGCCTCAACTTTCTGTACTGAAGAAAAACAATCTCTCAACTTGTCTTTGTACTGTATCTCAGCATCTGTCTTTTACTGCAACCTACAGCCATCAAGAGATTTAAGAACTTCACATATTATACAAAAAATTCTTCTGTAACCAGGGAAGGTTTGGATAGCATAGCTCAAAGGCTGCAATACTAAATGAGCTGAAGAACAGAATTAGCTGGAAGTTGAAGAACGGGAGTTTAGCGCAACAAATTTACACTTTCTTAACTGATGCTTTACCTGCAGTATACTCAAGCATGTTTCAGCGGATATACACAACAAAGTAAAAATGAAAATTTAAGTCTAACAGAGTCTCACTACATACCTCAGCATGCTGCCCATCTGAAGTAAAAATATGAGTAACAGTCATTTCATTCTTTGTCAGAGTTCCAGTTTTATCTGAACAAATTACATTGCAACAACCTGAAATAACCAATTAACATTTGTAAGACAATGCTTGTTTCAAACAATGTAACTAACAAGAACAAAAGTATTCAAGACAAGCAAATTGCTAGAAATACTGCAGCTGTCTGTGAAAAAAACAAAATGATATTTAACAAAGACAGCCAATTTTCAACTCTTAATGAATAGCTGTACAACGTTCTTCACAAGTTTGTCCAATAAATAAAAAAAAATAATTAAAATCCCAAATTCACAACTCGTCTGAAACGCTTCTATTCACTACCTCTCCTTCATTTTATTCTGCTGTATCTCAAACTACATTACTGAAATCCCAATTGCAACTCCTGGTGAGGAGGAAAGCCAAGAGCCTGCTTTACAGCAGTCATTATTCTTTATCAAAAAGTGCAATGTCTATCTAACAATAGCCACAACACTTTTGTCACAGAAGTGTGACTTACTACTAAACCTGCAAATTTTAATAAGATTAAAAAGATACAGAAACGTGAAATTTGTATATGCCTTTTTAACTCAGGAAAAGAGTATTTTGAAAGAGTGTTGCAGTATCTTCAGATTTTTGGACACAATAGCAGGAATTGCAGAAGCAACAGAAAACCTTGCAACATTAATGAAACTCTGCTAGAGGCATTGGAAAAAATATTTCCAATCTTCAAATACAAAATGAAATTCAAATGCAGCAGCTATTTAAATTAGTATTTCTATTTCTTTTCCATGTCCTGTGCTTTACATGTTTCATGACTGAAACTGCGTACAGAATGTTTTTAAGCTTTAAAGTTTTTAAATGATTTTAAGTTTTAATATGAGCAGCACAACATCCTGAAGGTGCATTATGATTACAAGGCTTTTTCTAATATTCAAATTTGGATTTGTTTCCAATTGTCAGTATCATTCCTAAATTTACACCAAATTTAGTTTAAAAAACATTTTACAAGTCTTATTTAACAAGAACATCTTACAGCAAACAAGTATAAAGAGTACTCCACACATCCAATCACTCACGCAGTTTAGAGTATTGCTAGTGTGGCATGCTATTAACTGACAGACTGTTTATTTCAATTGAATTAAAAAAAAAAAAAAAAAAGTCAGAGGGCCCACAAAACATATACCTGAATTCTAACTGTGTAAAATGCATTCAGTTTAGAAATGTTTTAAAGATACCACCACATTGCTAGCAAAATAAGAACATCTGCTCTATTTTAACCATTAATCATCAATGTTTGTGTTGATTTTCTAACATTTGTATCAAAACACTATCTCTAAGTTAGTCAAGTCATACCTAGAGTTTCAACAATAGGCAGTTTTTTTACAATAGCCCGTTTCTTCACCATTCTCATCACACCAAGGGCCAGCGTCACTGTTACCACTATAGGGAGTCCTTCAGGGATTGCAGCGACAGCCAAACTGTAATGAAAGTAAATATACAAATCTTGTCTTAGAACATCATACATGAATACATAGTAATGATGCATTTACACTTCAGAACATCATTTCTGTAGCTGTCTGTTCACTGAGGTTAAAAGTGAAAGGAAGCAGCTGCCATGTGGTTCTACTTGTATACCATTCATTATAAGATACACACTGAAGACAGTAACAAAATGCAGTAACTTAGACATTTCTACTCATCACTTATGCAAAAGTATGAAGAAAAGTTGGGGGGAGGGAGAAATCAATTGTACATCTGTTTTGCCTGCACAAAACACTAATTAGGACTGTGTAAAGCAGCCCAGATTGTGAAGAGTAAGTGTAGTCACCACTAAACAGAACTGGGAAATGCCACCACTTCAAGTGACCACTGATCCACAGCTGTTACTTCCAGATCACCATGTGACAGCAAGCTAAGTGCTGGAATGGCACAGAAGGTCATTTAAAACAAACAAACAAAAAAACAAACAAACAAAAAAACCAAACCAAAAAAACCCCCTGGTAACACTGTAAACAAGATCACAATAACTCACTACACAATGCTCAAAGATGCAGGTCCTGGTGCTTTCCCCCCCCCGCCCCAAAAGGGTAATCTCCAGAGTCTGATCCTGTGATTTGAAGAAACACTTCTGCCTTATGCACTATCCACGTAATTAGCAACTCAGCAACTTTTCTAAGAGTACAAAGTTAGATCATCTAAATTCAGTGTTATTCTCAGCAGACAACACACTGGGATTAAGTTTCCATAATACACTAGAAAATGAACTAATGAACTACATGACTCAAGGCTTATAGTAACTTAGTTTTGTCTGATGCCACTTATAAAATTACATTTTCTTTACTTACTTAGTGACAGAAATTCAAACTGTACAACTCTTACCATCTGTTTGCAGATGCTCCACAAGACACTCAAATCACCATACAAATGCACAATTTAAGACTGACAAGAACATACCGTATCATTAAAAATGAGTATGAATTTGCTTTTTTACAGCACAAAGTCCATTTTCATTTTTAATTACTTATGTGAACTTAAAGGCAGAATCTGTGTGCAAGCAGATTATAATATACATCACTAGCTTTCAGACACTTGCTGTAATGCACGTTCTACACCATTTAAAAACAAAAATCTTACCTCACACCAATTGTGAACATGTCAAGTATATGCTTTCCTTGCAACCAGCCAACCAGCATAATAACTCCTATAAAGAAAACAGTCGTCACGATAAATATAAAACCAACATGTACTGTAGCCTCATGGGGAAAAGAAAAAGAACTCAAATAGCCAAAACCAAGCTTATCATTGTGCTACCTATAAAAATCTATTATTTCTTTCAGTGTCAAAGCATGATTCCATTAGTATGGCAAAGGTGAAGAAAGCTTCTGCCAGTCAAGTTGCCCAATCACACCAGCAGTGAGGTACACATGCACACCTTGAATCAGAATGCAAGACACATTGCAATTTAAAAGGAAGCATTTAGAGGACAAAAAGTAAGTCAGAAAAGTATGTTTGCAAGAAGCAGCAAGTAAATACCCTTATGATGAAAGTTATGTTACATTAGTAATCTTCAGATGATTAGTGGCATAAACTCAACATGACCATTAAAATGAGGAGTCAAAGTATTTAAAGAGAGAGATCAAGCCCTTCCACTTCCACAAGCCTACACATTAGTTTCAGTTACATAATAATTTGTAATTCTTTTACATAAATTCTCTTACCTATTATACCAAAGGAATACAAGGAAAGCTGTTTTCCCAAGAGATCCATGCTCTTCTGCAGAGGTGTCTTTGGAGCCTTGATAAATAGTAAACATGCAGTAGTTAACAAGCACAGGTTAAAAAGCATGAACTGTATCACATATTACTTCAGCTGTGCAAATTTCAAAACACCGTCACTGAATAAAATGCAGTTATACCCTATGTTTCCGTATGCTTACTTTGTGAAAACAGACTACTCTGTTCCATTCTTGTGTAGAATTCAAGAAGATTCAAGAACACTTCAATGAAATGAAAAATTTATTAGAAATATTGTTTGGGAGCTTTATGATGTCTACAGCAAATCTAATACAAAAGGTCATATCAAAGATTTTATTAAATAAATAAATAAATAAATAAATCATGCTGACTAAAAGCCACTGCACTTCTTCCAAGACCAAAAAGTTCTTGGTAACAAGAGTAAAACTGATTTTTCAAGACAGAGGAATTAAAGCCCTGGAAGTCCAATTATATCTCAAAAGGAATTTGTTAGTCATCTGCAGAAAATTCAGTTTAGCCAAATAGAAAAATATGGAAATATTTAGACAATCTAGTGCCAAAAAATAGTATAGAAAGGAGGAAGGGATACAAAGCAAAAATTTTAATTAAAAAAAAAAAAAAAAAAAAAAAACAAACAAACAAACAAAAAAAAACCAAAGAAAAACCTCAGGAAAGTGGATTTTTACATTGGATGCCAGTAAGTTTGGGTTTTTTAATAGTAATATATGGTGGACTACAGTATAGAAAGCGTGGCAAAAAAAGGAAGACGGGGTCATTGTAAAATCATCTTTGCTCAACAAGTTATGAAAAAAATCCATACACTCTATATAAGAAAGCTGGTATCACATTTGATTCACTCTTACCTTCAAAATTTACTTTTAAAATGAGATTAGTGTAATACAAACATCAAAAATAACCCTACAGTACTCACAGTGCTCTGATATTTCAGAATGTTGTTGGTGTAGAATGCTCACATAGGGGTTTTTCTTGTGGTTATTTTTTTCCATTAATAATTACACTTGTTACAATACAAACTACGTACTATTGAACAGATGATCATATTTTTGTCACATATGTATTAAAGTGGATACCACTTTGGTGACTGGATAGCAGTGTTCCCTTGAAAGGTGTAGTAAGGCACTGCAGCTAACAACATGAGGTCGGTGATGCATTTAATGCCCTTAGTTGCTCTGTTTTGGCAGATTTCAAAAATGTATATATCTGGAAAAAAAAGTGCTGCCTATACTATGCCTGATGATGTCCTCGCAGCTGGAGGCAGACTGTCTCCTTATGATCCTACATTTGTCACGCAGCAAGAGAAGAAGCTAGAAGGCCCTAGATACACAAAGCACTCAAGAGTGTGAGTGGATCAGTGTAACGCAATAAAGAAAAATCACTGTGGGACTTTGCTATACCAGAGTCAAAGGGAGCCTATAAAAGGTTACAGTGGAGATCATGAAGCAGCAAGAGATGCATGCATAACACCGAAGTACGCTGCTAATGAAGGGAAAACAGGCCTGTGCATGCAGCACACAAATCTGTCACACAAACCCCTTTTGCACAAATGTAGTTCCATACACTTCCACAAATTGCAATGGTATTTGTTCTACTGAATGTGGAATTAAGCAATGTAATTAAGTTTAACTAAGTTCCTATGGAATAAATTCAAAGTTTTAATGAATGAAATATACACTTACAAAATACATGTCTTTGCTTCTAAATATTCACTCTTACCTCTTCTGCTTGCATCATTTTGAAAACCTCCCCAAATTCAGAGTTTTCTCCTGTTCCAATTACTATCCCCTAAAAAAACAAAAACAGAGCCCAATTCAAATCTGAAGTTTAATTTTAGTGTTAGTGGTTGCTCGACAGCTTTGACTCAAATAGTGGGCAAATGCCATTTAGCCTTCTACGATTTTGTTAGCTTTGTTTATAAAATTAATTCTTGGCACAAGTAGGAAATATTTTTGCTAAAAAACGTTTTGCCTCTGTGAAACAAACTGATATACTGTGCACTGCTGAATTATTTAGTAACTACCAGTAACAAAACTCAAATAGGATAAGACCTATCTAACACTAGCCAAAACTGTATTTTCAGTTACAGATTTTCAAACACGTGAATGTAGTTCTAGATGGAAAATACCACAACCTAGGCAGAAGAGTTTCCCATCATCTGCTCCCTATAAATTTGAGCTCTCCTGGCGCTAGATTAGTTTTCTTTTTAAACCAATGTCTGAAAAAGCACCAATGAGAAAAGCGCTGCAGTGTATCACAGTAAAGTCTTCCATATTTCCAGTAAAAATTGCTATTTCTATTCCATTTCTATTGTTTCAGAAAACTTAAAATATATGTAGTCATTAAAGTACATTTCTCAATTGATAGGTGAACTTTAAAAATAAGAACTGCCTTCAAATAGTTGAAACATGGAAAATATTCTTCCCTATCAATAATGATTTTACCTTTGCTTTTCCACATCTGACCAATGTTCCCATGAAAGCAATATTGCTCCTAGAAGTAAGGTCTCCATTGGTTGCTGCTGGCTGAGGAGTTGTAGATTTAGAGCAAGGAGCTGTCTCACCCGTGAGACTGGATTCATCAATAGAAAGGTCCACAGCCTTTGAAAACAAAATACATGGACTAGGTAAAAAGCATGACAATCTTCTGTAAGTAGCTGGAAGTTTTAATAGAAGTTTCCCAATTTTGACCAGTAAAAATACATCCAATTTATTCATATGGTAAAAAAACATGTCAATAGCAACCATATTTTAAGGATCAGCAAAGCAACAAGCACTCCTACAGAATATTGCAGCAATGCGACAAGCTCTCACTTTGAAGAGTCGAAGTTTACTCATAATTTTATGGTCATGATTGTTTTTCTATAAAACATTCAAGAGGTTGCAACTATGATGCATTCGGTCACCAAACAAAATAATTAACTGGGACTGCAAGTGCACATACATATTATCCTCTCAACTCTTCCTCTGTCCACTTCCTCCTATCATGGTCCATTAAGAACTTGCTAACAAAAAGCATATTTCATACAGTGGTTTTTGTTCACAAAGTCTCTATAGGGAAAATGCTATTCAGACAATGGTCAAGTAGACTAGAGGAACAGAAGCTGCCTTTTTTTGTCTTAGGTTTTACTTTTGTGGGGTTTTTGGTAGCATGTGGGGGCAGTTAGAGAAGCAAAAGGTAAAAATGAATTATTCTGCATTAATCAGCTGACAGATGAAGAAAATAAAATTTGAGTTCTATAAATATAATCCAAAACAAAAAAACTTATAAAAAATGTAAACTGAAATGTCTTTCATCAACTGACATCAATTCTTGCATATTAATCCACTGATTTAAATGAATCTTGAAGAGAGTCAAAGCCTGAGTCATTAAATTATGATCACAAAATTTAAGTAAAATAATTTTGCATTATTAAAAAGTATAAAGCCACTATTGGTGACCATACCACTACATTTTAATATAACCTTCAAGAAAAACAGTGTTAAAGGATGCATAATAAACTGCCAAATTTATCATGCCAAAACTCTTTGAAATGATACCACGTACAAAGAGCAAATAAGAATCAGTTACATTGCTCTCGGTACTGCCACACTATAGCAGATTGCCCCAAGGTTCAAGTTGGGGTTTTTTTGGTGTTTTGTTCGGGTTTTTTTAAGTGGCACGATAACTCTGATGCATTCCAGTTCTAGCTGGACAACAAAATGAACACAGGCTGCTAGATCAAAAATAATTTAGTCAATGTTAAAAGAGGATAGTACCTTTACTAAAGTGCTTTCTGATCAGTCAAATCCCTCTAATTCCTGCTATTCTCTCAAATAGTTACCAGTGTAGTACCCATTTTTAAAAGATGGATGCTGTATCGATAAAGGAAAAGGGACACTTGTCAAAAACTGCAATGCATCTTTCAATCAAAGCCATAAAGAATGATTAACCCCAGAAAGTTCTATAGTAATTTCATACTTCTGATGTATTCCTCAGATTCCAAGCTGAAACAGGAGGAAAATGCCACTTTGCTACTGTTCAGATTTAGCCATGAGCTCTGAAACACTTATCACTACCAAAGGACCAAAAGGAATTGTGTTCAAAGCGTACACTGTTATAGGCATGTTAGTTCATGATGTAATATTCTGGCTTTAGAGAAGATTACCATAAAACTTGATGGACCACTCATTAGCATACAGAAAACTTGGGCCAGAAAAGGTCTTCAAATACATTTCAGAAAACGAGATTGTCCCTGCACGATTAGATCAGTGAAGAAACTTCTTCTCACATATATGAAAGGCTTCAGAAAGTAAACAGTGCTTAATTACCATTTCTACAGTTTTCTAGGACAGTGTCAATCAGAATATGCTGAAGAGATCTAGTTCTTTAGCTGAAAAGATGATCTCCATTTAATTTGTTTTAAAACTCACCACCCCGTAACAATGCCCAGTAGAGACAAGATGAAAACAAGATTACATGCTCTTATTTTCAAATGATCTGCAGGAGTAGTTGATATAAAGATGGCACAAATTTTCATCTGGTGTAGGGCTCCAGACAGCTGAGAAACTTCTAATTCCCTTTGTAAGAGGTCCAAGCACGCTGCTGTCATAAGCTTATGAGCAAGAAAGTAGATGCTGCTACAACAGCAGTTTCATACCAATGCAGAGACTATACAGTTGCTGAGGGATGGAGAAACTGTTTGCAGTCACAAAAAAACAAACCCACTCAAGTACTAACTACACTACAGGGGCTAACAGCAGATGATCCAGACAAATTTCTCAGAAGCGCCACAAATTTGTCTCAGAAACTAGCTCGTTTGGGCTTCGTCTATAAAATGAGCACTGCATTAAACCAGTATCAACTGTGGATATATTGGATATACAGCTCATCATATCCAGAAATTACTTTAACATGATAGATAGCCCAGATATTAGGCATCCTCAGGTCGCCCAATCTGACAGAAAAGTAACATGACACTATTCAACCAAAACCATCAAAAGCAAGATGAACATATATACACTCCACTCCATTTTTAGAGAATCTGCAAGTACTATTACAGTGCTATTGCTTCAACTCAAGCACTTCCAGCAGTGCTAATATTACGAATCAAATATTTAGTAAACTAGAAGATATCACAACACACACTGATGAAAAAGTGTCAGAGAGAAAAGATTACACTGGCACAATTCCTGCCCCCCCCCCCTTTTTTTTTTTCCAATATTCCATTATCAGAGAACACTGAAACTCTAGCCTAACGATTAATGCAAATAAAGACTTGAAATCACCTGCACCAGCTGCCAAAATATTTTATAATTCAGACTGAAAACAATTATTTCACAACTTGTTTAACCCTGAGAAAAAGTACTCAACTAAAGTTTTCAAGAATGCATTACTACATAAAATCGGAAAATGCTTTCCTTTCATGTCCTATCATCAGAACTACATATATTGCTAAGAATGCACAATTACATTTGGGAACTGAATTATTTCAAAATTTCTATCTATATAGTTGTAAATTCCAAACAATAACACTTATTGCACTTTAGTATTCAGTGGCTATCTTCTCTTCCCCTCTGTTCTAAGAAAAATTATTAAAGCAATATTAGGTATATACCTCAAATAACCGTAGATCAGCCGGGACTCTGTCTCCAACAGACAGGCAGACTGTATCACCTGGGACTAAATCTCTTGCAAGTGTATGTTCCACCCTACCTTCTCGTACACTGTAGGTAAAAACATGAAGAGCATAAGAACATCTTTTCTGGCATTTTGTCAAATAAAAGCATTCACTGTTGACTACGCATTGCAGTGTTACTGGTTTCAGCAAAATACTGTTTCTATTTTGCTGCTTGTTTCTTAGAAGTTACACATCAGTAATATAATTTGAAGTGAGCAGAGGGGCAACAACATGGAGTAATTTTTTAGGCCCACACAACAGTCTTAAAAATGAGCAAAAGCAAAGCACATTCTGTGTCAGCATAACAGCTTGGTATAAAGGCGTTAAGTTCAGTAAAATCTTTCTTTTACTCATTTCAGATTGAATTTAATACGACTTAATTTAGAACTGAAAGGACAAACAATGCCATACCAATGGCATTCTGGAGGCACAAGTTTACTAAGCTCTTCAAGAGATTTTTCCGATCTGTACTCCTGCGGAGACATTAAAAAAAAAATAAAGCAGATAATATTTTTAAGACAGGCAAGCGTTAAACAACAATAAGATATATCTACAAGTACTGAAAGTTATCTTATTAGTAAAGTTGTATTAAAGTAATATTCCAAACAATCAGATAAGATATGCCCTTCAGCAGTTCTATATTAGATACTGTAAAAGCAAATATGGTCCAAACACTGAAAAATTTACAGGTTTAAGAATTTGCCTACATGCATTTCTTCTGAAAGAATAGCAGAGGTCCTTTGCATTTTCCTTCAACATCTTCAGGGCTTTGTAATACTTGCAGTAATGCTTCTAAACTCAGGGATCAGACACATGATTAAGTTCTACAGTTTAACAAGTTAGTAACAAAATACTGCGTTCATGCTCTTAGCCCCAGGAGAACCAAGGTATCACAATTCATCTCAACTCAATAACCAGATTACAGAATTAAGGTAAAGAAAGATATACAACACAAAGACAAAGCAATTTTGGTTTAGGCACATACTGAGTGAAGCTGGGTATTTAGAGAATGAAAATTTTCTTATGACTTAGAAAATTCCTTAAAGATAACTATTATTTTTTGTAAAATTTCTGTACAAAATTTAAGTCAGAGCTACATTTTCAAAATCCATTTTATATGAAGTTAAATACTTAAAAGTACTTCAACACTGTTTATTCTGAGTGCTTCTTTACAAGTACTATTTTATGGCTGAGTATAATACCCATATAGATGCATAAATGTTAATGTAGTTACAGCAGGACAAATCACGCACTTTAGAAAAGGCAAAAGACTTGGATGAAAGCACAGAGCTCTTTACTCAGCCATTCAGAGCACAATGCATCAAGACGACTACTTCAGTCTTATAAATAGAAGAGTTTACATAAAAGCAATAATCTTATTTGGACAACAGCTGTCTTACCTGAACGAAGGCAACTGTAACAACAATGAGTATTGCCTGCAAGAAAACAAAAGTGAGTAAAATAAAAGAATTCCAAATGGCCATGAAAGTAAGTGACAATATTTGGTTTTGCTCAGCCATAGTTATTACTACGTATTAACAATATGATTTGGAAACAAACTTTCCTATGCTCAAAATCACTTGGTATCCCTTGGGGCTGTTATAAAAGCGATGCCATTATCTATTTACATCTGCTCTAATGATGTCCAAGAACTCAATAACCTGATTTTACTAAAAATAAGATTAATAACTAGATAGTGATTTTGAAGAAAAACTTCCTCTGCTCCATGTTTCTAAAGTGAGCAAGAGACAGCAGTGGAGAGAGATCCATGACACAAATAGAGAAATTGGTCTGAATGAAGTGTGAATGATGTTCTCTGTGAACAGAACAAAGGTTAAAAGAATGACATGTTAACTGCTACAGAGCATCACAGTTGTGGTTTCATTCAAATAACCAAATAACAGAAAGACTAAGAATAAACTGAAGACTAGAAATAAGGTAGCAAGCTAAAGAACAGGTCTGGAGCCATAAAATACCCAGCAAGGAGAACTAGAGGAGGATGAGACTCAAACTCTGCCCAAGACTCCCAAGGAGTGAGACAGGACACTGAGTACACCCCAAACAGCCA
This sequence comes from Mycteria americana, assembly GCF_035582795.1. Lineage (NCBI taxonomy): Eukaryota > Metazoa > Chordata > Aves > Ciconiiformes > Ciconiidae > Mycteria > Mycteria americana. The sequence continues at coordinate 48,153,436 of NC_134366.1, read as the reverse complement.
AGATCCCAGAGATCCCAAACAAAAAAAGCTAAAAAAAGTTGCTCATGAGGAATAATCCAAGATAAGTACTACGGCCTCAATAGCAAGCCTTCATAGTCCCCCATATCACACACAATTCTGGTCACAACACTTCAACATAAACATCATGGGGCTTGTAAGCATGGGATGTGAAAGTGAGTGCGTGAATGAAAGCTATTACAGGAAGTAACAAAGATCAATTCTGTGTAAAGTAAGTATCTTTCCCTTCAATACACTCTCAACTTGAGTTTTGTTACATTAACTTAATTTGTTACTGAAATTGTGTTGTTACACTTTCTTACAGAACCATAACACAACATCCATTAATTAAACCTTTAAAGTATGTACTGTAACTACTAAAAAAAAAAACCCAAAATATTACCATTATGCAAGAGGAAAAACTTTCTTGAAGAACTCTTAACTAAATAAAGTATAAATCCAGTTAATCTGCCTTATTTCTGATACTAACTTTAGCCTCACCAACTGAATATTAGTAAATAACTATATATATTCCATCTTTCCATGGAATATTTCCACCACAGCTACACATGTTTCTTTTGGAGGCAATATTATCTTCTACAGTTCACACTACCCGACACAGCTTTGCATTCCTAGCCTCACGTCAGTCTCAGCTTGTGTCTACATGCAATGGCTTGCATCAAGAAGCCAATGCCCTCCAAATAGGAAAAGGTATATGTAATTTTTTTAATTTTTTTTTTTTTAAATCTTCATCAGTTCCCAGTCCAGATCAAAAAGCTTTACAATACCTTTTTATCAGCAGAGCTAAAAAGACGGCAAAAGCTTCAAGCCAGCATTGCCACCAAAAGAAATATATATCATTGATCTTTACCAGCAAATTAGTTTTGTTGCTAAGGCTCTGAGCACAGTCACAGAAAAACTGCACTATTATCTGAAAATGAAGCAAAACAAATATTCACTAGGTGAAAAAGTGGGCATTAATAACAAGACTAAATGGTAGGTTAGTCCGTAGTTATACAAAACCCACAACTGATGAACTTTTAACTCAACCACTTTTTCTCCATATTTTAAAGACACTTCTACCAATGTTCACGAGGCTGTTAAAGACACCTTCTCAGGCTGTAGCATAGAATGCAGAAATTAATACTCCCTTACACTAACTGTCCTGTTTTTTCTCATTGCCTTGCTCAAGTGGGTTAGGAAATAGACTTAAGAGCACTAACCAAGGAAAAAAAACAATGAAATAATTCAACTTTCAGCCACAACAATTAAATACATTTCATAATACAATAATTTACCTAAATTCAACTTATGAAAACAGACCATTCCAAACTAACACTATATTCAAATTCAAAATTGCATGATTTTTCTTAAAGAAGCCATATAGTTTATCTTCCAAAGAAAACTATTCTTTCTAGAGAATTAGAGGGGTTAGGAGCAAACCTCCAGTTACCTTGAATTAATTGCAAAAGTAAAACTCAGAGAGTGCAGAGCTCAGCAAAGACAAAAAAACAGCTAGAACTTGCCTCTGATCATAAAGAAATCCCAATTTTCAGTTATCAACTATCACCCCAAAAAGGTCAAAGGGATTATAATTTTATTCTGTGTCATTTGCAATGACAAATCTTTAGCAGTACTATATTTGCTCATTAGTTTAGCACCCTATTTAACTGCAAACTTCTACAAAAATTCATTATTTCAGCTTCTCTCTTCCTTCTGCTATTTCTAGAGAGTTCGGGTTACATTTCTTTTTCATGTTTTAAAAAATTACATCTTTCAAGTAAATTCACAGAAGGCTTATGTTGGTTTCAATTTGAAACTGAAGCATTATTTAAGATAAAAATTACATAGAAGACACCAAAAATTGCTCCTCTGAACAAACGCCTAAACACAGGCGTTTCAATCAATGAAAGAGTAAAGATGCAAGATGCAGCCAGATAATAATTTACGGATGTATTCTGATACATACTACTATCAGTGAAGAAGAAAAAACCAAAATCCAGTCACAAACTTAACAGATTTAATGACAGCACAGAAATCAAATTCATTAATTAGAACCACGTGATCCCATCCCACATCGGCATTCATGTGATGTTGAAAGTACATGCGGTCACACACTCTGAAGTACTCTCAAAGAAGATAAAATTTTAGTTCCTTACCACAGTGATACTGACAGCATCATCAAACTGATGCATTAAAACACTGATGACTGCAGATGCCAGGAGAAGCATAATAAGGGGATTTTTAAACTGAAATGAAACAGAACAGTAATTCAGCAATACTCTTGACAGAAAGACCATTTTATCTACCTCTCAAAGCACATCTGATCTATTTTTGAAACTTACTATTCTATAATTAAAATATTTCTAACCTACCAGTGCAAACAAAATCTGACTCTGTACAGTTCAGATTTTACTTGAGTTTTTTTTTAACTATCAAAGACCTTGAAAGGCATATATTCAATACATAACAGAAGAAAACTGTTTCTTACATTTCTTGATTCACATTTTTAAGACAAAAAGAATAATCTCCTGTATTTGTTTAAACAGACAAAAAGAAGGCTGAAATATATTCAAAATGTCTTTGAGATAACACGCTGATCCTGTTCCCAGCAACTGATCACTATCAAGGCAGCAATATATTTCCTAATTTCAATTCATTATTTCTTGTTTTACAAGATGTAAATTTTCCTTTTAGATCATATGCTTTCTTCCATTTCTAAGGCTAAAATAATAAAGAATCTTGCTTCTACATGACAGCTGGTTGCTAACATGGTCTTTTTTTGAGAAATGTTACAAGAAAGAACATTCCTACAATTAAAGCAAAGAACATTCTAAAAGCACACGATAAGCACATTCGAAGCAAATATGTATCTTAAAAAATCCTACCTAAAATAGACTTGGTTAACATGCTTTAGAACTGTTCTGATGCATCTGACTAATTTGACACTACACATGGGAAAATAAAGCATTAATGCCAGAAGACAGCTAGTATGTGATGATGTTCCCACTGCTGTCATCAGCAGAGCACTGAATATCTTCTTAGTCACTCCCAAGTAAAACAGTTTCTCTAGAATTACCCATCTATTACTTCAGGGTTTACTCTAGAACTTGACTGCACTGCTGCTCAGACAAGGTGCAGGAAACATTGACCAAAATGTTTAACATTACAAATTCATTAGAAAAAAATCTTCTGTGTGAAAAGTGGCTGTAAATATCTTGTGTAGCTGGATGGCAGGGGAGGGCAGGAGGAAGTAGTGATGCTTGCACATCATTTTGAGAAGCTCCACGGGCTCATACACACACACACACACACACACACAGTAAGTCACACCGATAGGAAAAAAATTCACACGTGACTTCTGCCAGTTCTGCTTAACACCAGAATCAAGGCTGGCCCCACCCCCACCCTCAGTTCAAAGGCAGTGGTTTTGCTTTTTGAGATTTCCTTTGTCTATTAAGGTATTCATACTTCATGTTCCATTTAAATGTTTACCAGTCATACGCATTTGAGTCTGACCTTAGTGCTATTCGTGCTCAAGTCTTTGCCTACAGGGAACTTTATTCCGCTTCTCCAGCCCTCAGGCTAGTTATGAATGGTACCCTTTGGCTAGTTATGAACACACATTTAAGAACAAATCATGTAATTAAAATACTGGCATGTACCTAAAAAAACCTTTTTCAATAGGTAAATTAGACATAAATTATAGAAGTTCCAATTTCCTATTCTACTAGAGTTTCCCCACTCTTATAAGAATATGTTCATGCACACAAAAGCTAAGTAATAAAGAGCAAAACTACTGACAGGCATTAAAACCAAGAAGCAGAAAGGACAAAAATCTTAACCTGGGAAATATATTTTTTCCACAGTGGTTCATCTTCATTAATATCAAATTCATTCCATCCATGGAATGCCCGTCTATGACAAACTTCACAGTTTTTTAAGCCATTCTGAAGATTAGCCTATTAAAATATGCAAAGAATAACACAGTCAGCAATTACACTAAGCTAGACTTCAAAATAAATTCCAACACCAAAATGTATAGCCTTAGATAATAAAAATTTGGCCAACATCAGAAAGACAAGCTTGGTACTAATGTTTGTATGACAATAAAAGCTAACTAACCACTATAGTAAAACACAATTTGGCAGTACTTAAGAGTACTTCAACAAAAAATTCACAGAACTACAGAAGCAGATGCTGTTTCACATCTCTAAATGATTGTTGATCTTCCCTGCAGAAAATTCTCCAGCAAGCCAAACTGTGGGCATAGTTCAGACTCTTGAGGATTATGCCAGGAGTTCAGTTACTCAGCCAAATGACACAGCAATAGCTTCAAAGTCTTGAGCTGTTGGTGACCAGCATTTATCATGGTGTACTCCTCAAGCAGTTAAGCATACAGAAAATGAAAAAAGACCATCCATCACGAAAATTACCCAGATTCAATGGTTCATAAATCTGTCAATGGGTAGCTTTCTCAATCCTGTTCCTCCACTTGAAATGGAGGCTACCAAAATAAATTAAGGACATTAAGGATACCTTAGAAAATGGAAGCAATAGCTACAAAAAAACAGAACAAAATTTTATAGGAAGATTGACTCTAGCAGTTTTACTAACAAAAAGCAATCTTCAAAACATACAGAAATCTGACCATTTTCAAGTTGAATCTCATCCCCCTCAAAAAACCCGTTTTTTTTTTTTAAACATTAGAGATTAGAGCATTTCAAGTAACAATTTAAAAATCAACATGCTTTTAGAAGTAGACAATAGTTAATATCAAGCTGCATAATAACACACAGACTTTCAATGACAAGATCCATCTGTAAGAAATATCAAACTTATTGTTTGGAAACATCAGTGCTTTCTTAAGAGATGCAAAATCACTTACTTGCAGAATGCTTGCAACTTCATCAACTGGCAATTCACTTGCTTTTTTTGAAGACAGTACAGGAATCATTGTCTCATTGTCACCATCAGGGATTTTTTGAAGACGTGCAACCTAAGAAACAAAACCAAAGCCTGAAGGGAAGGGAAGGGGAGCACTAACATTTCATTTCAAACAACACATACCAGAGCACTGCAGTATTAATGCCATTAAAAGGTAGGTTTTTTATAACAACCTGCACTTTAAAAAGAAAAAAAAAAAAATCTATAATTCAGCTTATTTTCATGCAGTACTATCTGCAATAAAAAAAGAAAACACTGGACATGCAACTGAGAAGACTAATTTCTGTAATGATGCTTTAAGCGATGACAAAGATCCTAACAGTTAAATATATTCATAATCCTTTAGCTCACTATTGTCAATACCTGGTTAGAAAGTAATCACTCCAGCTAAATTTCACTCCCTGCCCCTACTTTCTACTCATTAATGAAGGTGGTCAAAGCAGGCCTATTTACATTTTCTTGTACCCAAAGAAAGGAGAAACAACATTAAGAAAACCTCAAACAAGAGCACAGATGCAACTGAAGTCATAAAACTTGACTACAGTACAAAAGCTTCAAGTCAATGCTATAAAAAGTAATGTTTTTCTGTAATTTTAGGAAGTTAAAATTTTGTGATCCGCAGAACAGAGCAATAGCAACACTGATCGCACAGCTTAGCACTGCTTTCGTATTTTATGAAGCTTTAGAGTTTCAAAATTCTTGCTTATTAAATGAGAAGCTGGAGTGATATTTCTTCCTCCTCACTATCTGACTGCACCCACAATTAGTATCTCATCCATCTTGCCACACACACGTGCCCCCTCCATTAACTCGAAGACACGTGGCATGCAAACATGCATACCACAGAAATGGAATAGGCACAGTATTTGAATAGGCAGTTTTATAATTTTATACAAGACAGTAAGTATTTTTTTTAATCTCCTCTGTGGACGCTGAGACTTAAAATATAAGATAAAGTACTTCAAGATGACAATACATTAAAAGATTCCAGCATTTTTACACCCTAAAAAAAGGTATGACAATCTTCATTTTCTATACCGCATGCTGTTTGCCATGTACTCAAATATGATAGCTTAGAAATTCAACTCTGTATTTGTTCTTCTAGCTGCTTACCTAAATAGACTCCACAAAGACTTCATCGCAGGGGCCCAAGGGAACAATGAACAAAGGTGAAAGTGCTACAGTTGGAACTTGCATGCTTTCACTTTCAAGATAAACCCTTGGAAACTCTCTACACTTGCCATGTAGTTCCTAGCAAAACAGTAAACCAACAAGACTTGCTACTTCACTGTAATTGTAAGAAAGCAGGTCTAGAGAGTAAGATGAGAAACAGCATAATATGGGGTGTGGGTTTGAGCTCTCGGGCAGGGGGGATGGCAGACGAAAACTGCACCGTAACAATGTGCTTGCTGGCCTCCAAAGAGGGGGAACCCCTTGGACCCCACTCAGAGTTCTGTAGCCTGAAGCCAGCAGGACTGAGCAGCTGGGCTGCTGGAGTGCAGCTCAGCAAGGGCAAAGAATGGAAGCTCAGCTACACTCTGCCACATCTCCACCCCAGTTCCCATATTTCATTCCACTGAAAGAGCTTTGTTTTGTTCTTTACTATCCTTTTAATGATACATTTATGCAAAGACCAGAATTAGAAAGTCTGTGGCCAAATGTTTAGAGTATTACAGAATATGTGACTTAAATACGCTTTAGCATTGGTCAGGTACTTATTGAAACCTTAAGTACATACACTGATGTAAGTCTTCTTTAAAAATGATGGTGAATACACATTATTATACACTATAAAGATATACATTTACAAAAATTACCTAGCAAGTTATCAGTTTATCAAGCAAGTTATCAGTCATCAATTTGAAACCTTTACATGTTTCAAATTAGACAAGAAATTGAGTCAAAAAATATTTCAGCCATGGTTCAACAAAATAACAGACTTTCCTCTCTCCACATATGTATATTTAAAGTATTTTAAAAGAACTATTACTTTCAACATCAGAAGAAAATCATGAGTATAATTCTGTTCCTAACAAGGGGTCTTTTTACAAAACCCAATGCTAACAAGCCCTTACACCAATAAGGTTACACTACTCTGGACCAGAGGGACAAACATTTTCTCCACAGTTTAAGGCTTCTCACAGAACACAGCATCATAAGACTCCCTCTACAAAACAGAACTATTATTAAAGCAGCTTAAGCTGACCACAATAGCAGCAGAATGGCAGGTATTTCAGTTAGGAAGAATACATCATGCCCGTAAGCCTTACAAAATACTCTTTGGTATATACAAGTTCATTTCCATAAAATTTCACCATGGAAAGTGATGCATCATCATGACCACTCAGTCTTCCACGCAGACAGCCAGCCCTTGGTTAAGTGTACCACCACTTTTACCAGCATCCATGAAGCACTTGATGCTCACAAGATTCAGTCCCTAGGAAGAAAGTTTCATTCGAATTCACCTATTCTGCAATTAAGAACACACCCAGTAACAGCTGCTGTTCAGCCTACACATACAAACCAACATTAAGTTAAACCACTTCAATTCTCAGGGAATTGCCATTGCAGATAGTAACTTTTCATATTTTAAATGGTTATACTTAATTTTCTTTGGATTTTAACCTTACTTCTGTTTCAGTTTTCTTGGACCACACACTTTTCTAAGCCAAACATTCACCCTCAATTTTGCCACATCTCCCTTCTTTGATAAAACACCCTACCGAATTACTAGCTCATGTTCTTTTCTTTAAGCTTTCCCATCCTAAGTACCAGCTTTCATTTTTCATTGAAAATAGATACCACATTCATGGTATTAGCTACCAAATACCAGTTCAAGGCTGGAAACCATTAAGCCTAAGTGCTGTTTCAAAATATATGACTTTGACCAAGATGACTCCACATTCGCAACAAAAATGCTGAGCAACCAAGCTTTCCCACTAACAGTAGACAGAAATGAACTGACAGTCATTACAAGTTTTAGTGCTGAGAAAAATCTTTTTCCCTATACCAACTGACATGGCTGCTAAACCCAATTAACACTTCCAAAAAAGAATAGATAACTGATCATTTCCCTAATATTATCAATTAGGACTTCAGGAAGTCTAGTAATGAGCTTTTTGACGATATTTTAAGAAGTTAAATATGCTTAAAACAAAAATGTTAAAGTACTCTCAGAGATCAGGCTTTTCCAAATAAATCTTCATTAGCACAGAAGAACTGTGCTACAACAAAGCCTATTTTGACAACCTGTTTGCAACAAACTCAAAAAGGCATTGATTCTGAATGTGTGTTTCATTCATATTATCTCCCACTTCTACGAAGAATACTGTACTGTATGCAGTGAAAAAAATCTACAGGGAAAGTCTGGTATAGGATTAGAAAAATAAAGACTCAGAAGGTCTTTTTATAGGCAGATCCTATCTCTAGAGCAAAATTACATATCATAAGACAATTCTGGATGGATCCTCATCTAATTTCTCAAAAACTTCTACAATCTGTGTAGATTAAACTACACTTGTAGTTCAGAAAATAACAGTTTCAAATATCTAACACTTTGCTACCAATTAAATTCAATTGCTTAGCCAATAAGAAACTGATCACTGTTCCCTTCATCACTACCTTCCAAAATATAAAAGTGGGTTACACCAACAGATTTATGTCCAAAAAAAATAGTTGGAAAAAGTGCTTGCTATCTGCTGGAACACAATAACTATATTCAAGCAAATAATTGCCTTTACTATTACTTCTTCCATACTGTCGGCAAGTGCTCTACAGTCCTTTGCACTGCTGCCCAGATCTGCACACTGGAGATCTGGGCGTCTGCAACACCTTTTAGTGTATCCAACAGAAGCTATCCCCAAAACCACAGTGTTCTATATTAAAGGAATCAACCCACATATAGTAAGATGTCTTCCCATCCTATGCTGCACTTAATTTTCAAGCATCTATCAGCTGATACCCTAAAAAACTTCAGTACGTCGTTGCAGGCCAAGTTTTTAATATGGATAATTGGGCTAAGAAATGATACTGGCCTGCGCTGCTATATCAGATAGGCAGCACATACATGACCACTGAAGCTTTTGGAGCTGTGAGCACAGCTTCCCATTCCCTGCTTGCAGCTAACTCTACCAAGGAACAAAGCAGCATGATGCTAACTAACAAAAATAAATAGCTGCCTCAGGAAGGACTTCTCTTGGACCACTTCCAATGTACACACCACCATTTCTAGACCAAGAAACATGCATCAATCATATGACCACGGAACTGTGACCAAAGTATGTTTATCAAAATTAATACAAATTAGTCTGGAAGGCTTACACTACCAGAAATTCAGAGTTCCCTTCTGTTTTCTCTCAAGAAAAATCTAGTTAACCAGTTAACAGTGATGTGTTACTGTTTCTTCTTCCTCATACACTACAAAATTCTGCCTACCCTCTTTCTACCATGACTGATACCAAGTACCAACAACCTACCTCAACCATTCTGTTTGTCAGCTTAGCAGGAACAGTCCATTATCAATCAGCAGGGCTCACTGACATCGAGATACTTTTACAATTATTTTTTTAAGCGGAAATTTTAGCTCTACTTCCTCAGAGAATGCAAATGGCAGGACCTACATTCACTGAGAGTGGTCTAAAAATTTAGAACATTCTCATAGCAAAATCTATTTTTAGAAAAATTTGTGACCAAAACATTTTGACTAATTAGCTAATATAAAGTCCTGTAAATGTTACATGCAGTTACTCAGCTGACCTATAAGCGCAAAATACAAAGGTGGTGTAAAAACAAAACTGAGAACAGTAAAAGTGGAAAAAAAAAAGGTTTAAAAAACAATGAAATTTAAGTTGAGGTAAAGAGAAACGCTACTTCTTTCTTTGAAAAGTTCATTCAGAAACCTGAGAGACAAGAATGCATCTGGGTTTGGGCACTTTGCTCTCAGAAAGAACTGTTTACCCTACCACACAAGAAGTCTCATTGGCAAACTGCAGGTTAGTAGAGCCAGTTCTTGGGAAACACTGTGGCACAACTGTTAGTGACCACATCCAGGTATATGCCTCTGTATCACAGATACCACGTGATTGCTACTGAATCATGCTGTGTGTAATCAATAGTAAAATTAATGAATGTACACATAATCAATGTGTAATTAATCAATGTACATTTAATCTTAAGTATATGTACAGTACGTTGTCTTTTCGACTTGAAATATTACATGCACCTGCTCAGGAACTGCAGCTTTATTAATGAGATAAGGATATTAGAGCATGTTGTCCAAGGTACACTTCAAAGCCCACATTCCAGACCCGACTGCTATTGGTGATTGATGAACCTGTACTGTGAGCAAAACCTTGTAAGAATACTGGTGAACTCAGAACAGGCGAGATCTAGTGTGCCATGCCCTGACTAGAGATCCATCCAAACCCCTATCATCTCAGGGTTCCCAGCATCAGAAAGGACATATGATTTTATACCTTGCTATCACCTTTTCTGAGTTATTAATAGTGATCTGCCTTGCAAGGGTTTGTGCCTTTCTTACTGGGATCCCAAAAGAATCAGCACTTCCTCACCCACCATAAGAATTAGCTTCCATTTTTCATCTGCCTTCCCCGCAATGAAAAAAATTATACTGTTCAACAACATAATAAAAAGGTGTTTCACTGAATACAAAACAGATTGACACTTACAAGATTCTCATTTCCTGAATTTTCTGTATGATCAAACTATGTGATGTATACTAAAAGGTTTAGAAAGCTCAGATCCTACTAAGCATGTTCTTCTCCAGTTCTGTACAATTCAGAGCCAGGATGGCAGGTGTGGAGGGGTAACGACAGATAGATCAACTACTGTAGACATCTGTGCACACGGTAACATAATAAAATACCAAGCCCTTACCTCTTCTGCACTGTCTGGCATCCTGAAAGTACACAGGCCTAGAGAGCAACTAGATGTCAATGGGCATAGAGGTCTGAGTCTCCATGTGTGCGCACATGGACTTTGGAAACGGTTCTCACTAGGAAAAGACTCTTGGAAAATACTCTAACCCAGAATGGAAGCAACCCTCTTTTCTGTCAGTTCCGTCAGATATGAAGCATCAGTGCAAAGTCTTCTCCTAATTAGGACATGGTGGCTACAGGTTTTGGAGATCCAGATCTTTAACCATCTTACTGTGCATCTTCAAACTCTCCATTTAAATAGGTCATTGCTCAGCACCATGACCGTGATTCCACAGAGTCACTTTCTAGCAATTACCTTAAAAATATATATTTCACTAGATGCACCTTTGCCTCCCCCATTTGTCTAGAAGGCAAGGTGCTTCTAGAACCTCAATACAGGTCCCAGCCAAAGAAAATGACCACGTGATGACAAGACACAGCAAAAATCCAAGCACAAAAAAAAAAAAAAAAGCATTAGGCAGGCTCAATAGTTACAGTAAGTCCTAGACCAACTGTACACCCAGAAGCAAACCCTGGATTCATAGTAGGATTCCAGAAGTGGAGGCAGGGTGGAGAAGAGCATGTGAAGAGCCCTCAGACCATTCTGGAACAAGCAATCCCAATGTGGTTGTGACTATGATGCAACTTCCTCCATGAAATTCTGCCCGATCTTAACAGGAACTACATCTCCAGAGAAATTCACCAGTTACGCTAACAAAAGAAGCAGGTGGAAATAGCCGAGTGTGGTGGGTACAGATTTAATAAAATAAATAAAAATCAGTGCAACTAAGTTCACAAACTACAAATGCAGACAAGCTACAAACTTACCTTGATAAAGTACATTCCATTATTTAATGTCTTATTCTTGGCTTTTGCACTATTTTTTTAATGATGTGCAGAAAATTGGAAGTTACATTCAGGAAGGCTTCATCTATACAGACTGCATTGATATAGTTGTTTGTAACTCATATGTAATTAAATCAAAGACCAATTACTTGCTGTATTCTCAACTAGCAATTTCTCTAATGAGTCTCAAAATCCTGTACATTTAGATATGAAAAATACTAAAATACTGTGACTGGCCAATAAACAAACCCCTATAACAGAAGGCTCAGAGGAGATGGGCAAGGGCAATGCACCCATGAAGCTCAGGAAATAATGTATGGTGTGACTAACCACAGCTGTTGCAAAGAAGCTAACTTTACCTCAACACAATGGGGACTGGGGGGTAGCCTTTGCTTGGGATAAACAATTATATCAGTTGAGTAGACAGCGGGTGGTGTAAACGTTTCTCCCTGATTTCATCAAAAGAATGTCAATGTCTGAGTTATACATCTCCCCATGCTGGTCTGGCTATGTGGTTCAGCCCAACACATGCACTGGACAACCAACAATATTTCAAAGAAAGCAACAGGCTTGAGCTGGTTTCAACCCACATATTCGTTTCGGCAACTGGGGATGCCCAGCATCATGACGGTGAGCATCTTACAGAGACTGGTAATGGGAATCACATTGGTATTGTGACTGAACTGTGTATAGCAATTTCTCTATTTTGCTAAGTGTAACTTACAAAATTACTTAAAACATAGCACAAATGTATCATTCTGCTAAATCAGAAATCCCACGTAACAAATATCTTCAAATACACACATTTTATATTAAAGATTACACCCTCCATACATGGATTATCTAAAAGAACCTGGTCAGAGAGTATTATACTCTGACAAATACCTTTATGGGAAATAACGCTGTTTTCTTAGAGCAACAAGTAAAGTGCCAACGCTCATTCAACACAAATATCCATGACCAATTTGCAAAGAGTATTTTACTTGCCACTGCAAAGAGCTGTCCCTTCCCACCCCCAAAAGGTTGAAATCTGCAGACTAATGAACCACTTGTTTTCTCCCAAGCACTGCTTGCACAGGAGAAGAAATACTTTTTTGAAAGCTTTGAAGTTACTGTCTACTGTCTTCATTTGAATGGACTCCTTTGGAAAAGTGTGATGATTTTTCACTTCTGGGGAAAACGGCTGCAGCAGCCCTGTATTCTAATATTCAAAGGAATTTGTTCCTGTTCAACAGTATTTTAGTTTAAACATTTTACCAGGAGTCCCCATATCAAAGGAAGTGCACACAGAAAAGTTCTGTCTCTAGAAAAGCCAGAAGGAAAGAGAAACCCTAATCTGCATTAATGAGTTCTTGCAGAGTAATTTCTATCCTGGGAGGTCACATAGTTTCAGCCCCTTGCTATTCTGTGCTATTTCGTAAGACTTTACAGAAAAAAGGCAATATTCAACCTGGCACAGACATCGTTAACCAAAGAAATATAAATATGCAAATTATGAGAACAACCTGCTAGGCTGCCCCATGAGCCTGAAAAAACCTGCCTTGTATTTGAGTACTATTTCAGCAGTGCTTAGGACTTTCACTATGGCCAACCACCAGCCATAATGCAGAACTGTACCCCTTGGTACACAACACTTCTGCATTTCTGACCAACTAAGAAACAGAAATCTGAATACCGGCACCAACCGTTTTGAATCTCAAGGTTTGCCCAATCTTAAAAGTTGTAAGAGAGACCTACTCCCAACCTCATCTACTTCAGGCAATGTAATAAAGACTAAGATGCTCCATTTAACATCCAACTTACTAACTCTACAGTAGTCTATAAAGCTCCAGAACTATTTTCAAGTACTAAAAACACTTAAGTACTAAAAATATCTTCTAAAAAAACACTTCCCTGAGAAATATGTCTCTGCAATGTGAAATGCATCTTACTCTTTCAGGATGTTTCACCACATCTTCTTTAATTTAAAAAAATAGAAAGGAAAGTAGGACATCTAGTACAACTGAGGCTACCATCACGACAGTAAAGCTGAGCAATTTTCTGTAATCATAGTATATTCCATGTGGTTATCTTGCAAGCCTTGTGAATGGCAACTGCCCGCTCTCTAGCTAGAAAAAATATTTCACAAAAATAATGACACCTTAACCTGACTGCAGTGCTGTAGATTGTAGGAGTTATGGCAACAAAAATTCAGACTAAAACCCCAACACCATGTCTGTCCAAACCACCTTCTCTTCCTTTAGCCCATTTATGTAGTATACAGTTGAAACTTAAGAAGGCCAAACATTCAAACTCTGTATTCAATCACTACAAAAGATTTACCATTTAGAGCACTTCTGTATACTCAGGAGAATGTACTATGATGAATTTAAAGCCTGGTTGCTGACAGCCTTGAGGTGGCATCGGAGTTACCAAGAATGCATTGACAAACACACCAGACCAATCTGTATTTGATTGGCAAAAATATTCAGCTTTGATTCTTCCTGTTCAAAAAAAACTCCTTGAACACTGGAAAAGTCTGCTTGAACATTTCATACATTTGTCATTACTTATTAATCAGAAGAACAAAAAGATACAGAATCCTAAGCACACACTAAAATGATCAAATCAATGCTAATACCTTGATGAAAGCAAAGTTTATGTATAAGAGCACTGGGTCAGTTCAGAAACTCATCACCCAAGGAAGAGAGCGCTGATGGCCCTATCTCACTTGACTCCAAATAGCATACACCTCTGCTTAAATCCTGATTCACATGAAGCCTTTTAGAAGCTGAAGGCCAAAAGCCTTTAAGTCTAAATATCAGTCATTTATCTTTCCAGAGAGTTGCTAAATTTCTAGAAGAGAACATTTAAGCTTAGAAATAAGATCATATGGCTCCTCTCCAATAGTCTGCTTCTATCTCATAACACTTTGAAGTGCTGAGCTTCTCAAAATGAAGGATGGCACTTGAACAGCAAACACTAATAAAGAATTTTAGCACCCTGTGATATACTACTAATGTATCCATGGCATGTGCAGACTTTAGTTGCCATATAATTGTATTAAGCAAAAACGCCAATAGAAATATTTGCTCAGTATTTGTTTGAAATAATGAATGAAGCTCCAAGACCCAATCATTGATTATATCCTTGACACCTATGCAGTTACTTCATAATGTGACAAAATAAAATTCTAATTAAAAAAATCCTGAACTTACTTTTACAACAGTTCTCAGGACCAAGCTGGTGTCAGTGCCAATTTAAATGCAAACATAACTCACTGCATAATTACTCTACTTATGGTAATAAGCTTTCTTATAATTAGTATCAAGAAAGCAACAACATTGTATTCACTAAGCTTTTTTTTTTGTGAATTATGTATGCAGAAAAAAGTGCTGCAGAAAATTTATGACTTAAAAATATTTTAAAAGCCTTTGTAAAAGATTCTGTAGGCTGCATCTGCTAACCCATTATCCATTTTATCCCTTCTAATTGTTTAGAGCAGAATGTTTACAAAACAAATGACTAGAAGCAGATGCTTGTCCCAAATTTATACCTTGATTATTGTATTTTATTTTCCTTCTCTGCATTGTAACTTTACCATTCCTTCTAGCTCCTACAAACCACACTGTAAATGCCAATTTTATCACCCAGTGTCAATTAGGTATCACCTGGAGGAACTTTCACCAATTCAAAAGCAGGTCTCGCAACTAAAATCTACTTATTAACTTATTCCACTCTTGCAAAATTCCACCATGATCTATGGGTGAATTTATATTGAACTGAAGCTATGACTACATATAGAAGTGAGTCGAGCTAATGGTCTGCTTATGCTAAAAGGAGGAGGTCTCACTGCTTTGTCCCTCACTATTTTTGACATTAACTGGATACTTCATGAGCCCTTCAACTTGCTAATTCAACAGAAAGCCATCCAACAGGGGGCAAGGGGAAAGAAGGACTGGGCTAACCTTCTGCCAAGCTAGGAAGCCAGACAAACTCAACAACCATGACAGCCGACAACACATACTGCAGGAACACAGCTGAGAGTAGATCTTCTTTCAGCAATAATGAGACCATTTCATTCAATCCTATAGAAGAGCATCCCAAGATCACCACATACTTGTCAAACTCTTCACCAAAAAAGCAAGCAAAAATGTTTGTTTCTCTTTTGTTAAATTAGCTACCCTGACAATTGTCTGCATTTTCCTTACACCACTGTTTTTCCTGACTCACTACAAAGATATTATGCTATAGACTCCCCACGTAAAGGAATTACAAAGATAGCAGAATTATAAACATACATTCTGCGATGTCCGAACTCAAGCAGATTCCATGTTGAACCACTGCTAGATTATATAGATTAACATTTCTGATTTATCTGCATGGGAAAAAAGGGGAAAGGAAAGACTAAAACTATCTAATGCTCCATCAACCGGTCAAACAACAGACTAAAATATGACACTTCAACTGAAAAAGAAATCTATGTTTTCTAATGCAAGACAAGTGCTACGTTAACTTAGCAGATATTCAAGTTATCAAAGCACTGTTAAAAGACAGGAAGATATCTACTAGAACTTGTCTTTAGTGAAGACTTCACTTTAAAAAAAAAAAAAAAATCTTCTCTCACCTTATCCTCCAAGTTTAAGGGACGAGAGGTGACTTTTTTGCCAACATAAGCGTAAAGTATTGGGTTCTAATTTTCTGCAAGCTGCAGATGGCAAGAAACAGTAATCAATGAATATTAAAATTCTTGTTTCACCTATTAGTTTATTAAGAAATCTTCTACATGTCAAAAGGAACATGAACTGTTGTGATACCTCCAAGTCCATTTCAGAATTTCTAATGTTTTCCATCATAAATTTCATTCTTATTATTTTGGATATTACTTTCATGAAACAACTGATGATGCCACTCTGGAACAATTTAAATTGTTTTTAAGTCACTGCTGCCGCAGGCAACCCTTCCCCCTCCGTTTTCAGTTGCATGTACACACGCTCCACCCCTTCGTCAGTGCTTACAGCTGGTTAATCCATGATGAGCTAGTCCAGGGTGCTAACTCACTGCCCCCAAGAAACAAAATCTATTCACTGATCTTCAGTCTGTTAGTTTAGCAACTAAGCCCATTCTCACCATTTAAGAAAAACACCCATGAAACTCACTAGGAAATTCAACTGCACTTCAAGCACACAACAAACAAAAACGACTCACTTGTCATCTCAGGATTATTTGAAGAACTAAAGCATCTTTTTCAAAGAAAAAAAAATTCTTGACTTATATCTCATTATTCATCCAATTATCAAAATTATCCTGAAATTATTACTGACAGACTATAGGCTGAAATTAACAGTCATCTTTGAAGATGAGCTGAAATTTACCAGGACTC
Source organism: Mycteria americana (assembly GCF_035582795.1). NCBI lineage: Eukaryota > Metazoa > Chordata > Aves > Ciconiiformes > Ciconiidae > Mycteria > Mycteria americana. The sequence goes on along the minus strand of NC_134366.1, from coordinate 48,136,348 downwards.
AACACAATTAAGATTAAGGAGGATTTCAGAATCATCACATGATGTTCTTATTACTTACAGTAAGTCCCATCTGAGTTTTTGTACCAACCTTCTACATGATTTTGGGAAAGTCTTTTTGGCTTACAGGTGGGAAAATGTTACTCTGACCCCTTCTGTGAGGCACTTCATGGTCTGAAAACAAATGCTACAGAAGGCCTTCGTAACAAAACAGTACTCCTATGTAACAATTTGTGTTTGTAATCATAGTCTGACCTTAGAGCAGAGAAGCTCAAAGTTGATGTAACCTAAACTGTATTCTTCATTTTTCTACTAAAAGGCAGTCTTCTACAAGACAATCTTCAGTAGAAGAAAGAACCTGTCACAATCTAGAAGATGGTGATAAAAGAAAGAAAAAGAATTCAGACTACAAGGCTAGAAAATTACTTAAAACATCCCAAAGACATCAATGGAGAGATCAAAAAATTACAAAAATTACAAACTGCACTCAGAGTTATGTTTTGTCTAAACAGCTGCAAGTTCTCCTGACTGCCTGCAGTTTAAGAAAAAGCTCTGCTTATGGGAAGAGGTCACAAAATTCTATCTTTCCAAACAGAAATACAAACATCATTCCTCTAAGTCATAGTTTTATTGAGCTAAGCAGAAGTCTTCCTATGATGGGAAATTCTCTCTTCCCCATTACCATAAGACACATGAATGTTTGCGGAAGTTTAATCATCCCAACACAAGAGACAGGAACCATGACGTCTTGGGACAAAACATTAACTAGCTTAGAGTAAACATACAATACTGCTTATGAAAACTGAATTAACACAGGAAAACATCAGTTTTCCAAACCATCTTATCACTTCCCAATCTCGAATATTCATCCAAATACTGGGGGAAAATATCTGCCATCTCTTGCTCAATATTCAAACTAAAGAGACCTTTCAAACACAAATTTGCAAAACAAAAAAAAAGTTTAAAGATATTCTAACTTTAATCTTTGTTCTACAAGATTACAAAGATTCTTCAACTGTCTCATGGAGAAAATACATTAAGGATCCTCTAAGAGTGCTGAAAAGTTCCAATATGAAAGCTGCTAGTGTCTAGCTGTCTCAAAATGTCAAATGGATAGAAAAAGAAGAGCTCAGAAATATCAAGAACACCAAAACTGACAGTAGACAGTTGTAAATATATGTGCCTGTCTGGAGACTCAATTATGAGATGGGGGAGTGGAAAGAGTGGAGAGGAAGTAATTCAAATGTTAGGAGAACCTACTCAGTCTTTTTATTCATACTGAAGTTTAGCTTTCCTCCTACCTCCAGAAGCCATTTTGCAAGCCCTCAACAAACCATAGCATTTATTTCTGCCTTTGAAATACACATCTGATCACCTTTTATTTTTCCCCTAGATAAAGCTTTTTTTTAGTTACTTCTATCATACAAATATTACTAATTTTTAAACATAATTTATTTATTCCATAAGAAACTTCATAAATGCCATCTTTGTGCTACCAGCATTCAGAAGAATTAGAATGGTCCATACTATCATATGCAATTTGATTATAAACTACATCTGTCATATACTATTTATTTGGTAATACAACTAAAAGGCATTAAAAGTCTTCCTGCCATTTTGGTTTTGGCACACAAATGTCAGACAGCTACTTTTTCCCCTCTAAGTGTATTTCTAGTCAATGGCATTATATCCGCTTTGCTTCCCCCACCCCCAGTGCTCCCGTTCAAAAAATCTTTTCTTTGCAACACAGTGACTGAAATGCAAAGGCACTGATGCTACTTCCATCAGCTATCTAGCCTCCTAAAACAAAGATCAACCTGCTAGAGACATTCCCCCACACTCCAAAATTCCTTCTACCTGACAAGTTCCATGCTCTTTATTACAAATATTCAGTTGGAAGACACGATTAATAGAATTAAGAAAATGCTAACATTATTTTAAAGTTAGAAGAGTTCTGAAATGCCAAATTATAATAACCTACATAGTTTTCAACACAGGTTGGACTTCACAATTACTACAACTTTCCAGTCATGGAAGACAACCATATTTCAAAACAGAACAATATCCAACTGTAGAAAATAATTTAGTTAGTCTACACCACAAACTCAATCCAGTTCTTCATTCAAGTCAAACTATTAAAAAAGCACCTCTCTTCAAAATGGGGTGGGAGGAAAAGGAGCTCCTATGTCTCACATAACAACCTATAGCAAGGAAATCCTGTAGCCACCTAAAAAAAAAGTCCATCTAATATCTTCAAAGAATACTGATGACATAAGCGGGGTGGGGGGAAACAACAGTTCTTTTATTATATGTAGTAATAAAAATAATACATTTCAGAGATTTTCAACACCCAGAGTCAACTAGAAAGAAAAAAAAAAAAAAAATCGGGGAAGCTCACAGTCACTATGACCGATGCAAAGGGGCTTTCAAGGTTCCCAGAGCATAAACTGAAGCCCAACATGGAAAAACTGAAACAACTCCCTGGATTAAGTCATTTCCATCTAGATAAGGAGAAAGCATAATAGAGCAACTTCTTTCAGTACATAAGAGTTTACAGCTTTATACCAACCAGATCTTTCAAGTGGTAGAACTTGAAACTTCAGTGACACTTTTTAATCAAATACTGTCCCCAAGAGAGCAAAATTAAGTCATTTTTAAGAACACAGAATATGCACAAAAATATTTCAGCACAAAATGCAACTAATACTTCTCAATTTCACCCTGAAAGATAAAATTTTAACAAAAGCATATAATCTAAGCAAATACCAAGCAACTAATGCTTAGAAGCCCCTATCTAAATAAAACAAGAGATTTCTATTCCAAACACATAGAGCACTAAAACACTCAACAGATGTTTCAAATATCTGTCAAGAGAGAATAAAATCTGACTGGTTAGTTCAACAAGCAGCAGTACAAATAAAGAAGAACGATGGTCCTACAATTCTTAAAACTACAAAATGCAGATCGAAATTCCTACCACGAGATTAACATACAAGAGCAACCCTGCAAAACCCTGGAACTGTAAAACATACACACGCACCAGTAGGAGTTGTCACCAAATTGCATGCAAAAATCCTCTTAGCTCCCATGAAGTCAGTGACTCTGATGAGACCTTTACCTTCATTTTCCATCGAAATTGTACTTGAGTCGATAGTTACAAAAGTCTTTAGCAACAGCAGCACTGGAGTGGGAGCTGAAAGGTGAAGAGAGAGATGCCCCAAGATCCCAGGCAATCACACTGCTCCCTCTGCCCCCACCTGCAGCAACATCTGCAAGAGAAACCAGCGCTAAAAGAGGAAAAAAATAATTAAAAGAAAAAAAAAACCACCAAAGACAAAACCCAAAATCACCACAGCCGAACCCTATAGGTCTCCAGCGCCTTTCCATTCACACCAGCGCGGAGCAGGCACACGCACACCGGGAGCCCGCAGAGCTGTCAGAGGCCACCAAGGATTAGGATTAGTTGCCCAGCAGCCACAGCAACACAGAGCAGCGCCGCCGCATCCCCCTCGCCACAAGCGCCGCGAACAGCCTCGTCCCGCCCGGGGAGGGGCTCCGCACGGAATGAACGCCCCGCACCTAAAAATAAACCCTCACCCCAAGTAACCCCCCGCCCCCGCCGCCCTGCCCGCACCCCGTCTCCTCAGCGCCAGGCGGAAGGGGAGCTGGCGGAGGAAAGGAAAAGGAAAGGAAAGCGGCGGCTCCCTGAAGCTCAGCGGCCCCGGCGCTGCCCACGGCGACCCCCGCCGCGGCTCCCTCAGCCGCCCCGGCCCCGCCCGCTCACCCTGTGGCGCAGGCCGCCGCGGGAAGCAGGGTGATGGTGGTGGTGCGGAGGGGGAAGAGAGGCGCAAGCGGCAGCTCCCTCACCGCCGCCGCCTCCTCCCTGCCGCCTCGCCTCTCACCTCCGTGGCTCGGGGCAGCAGCGGCGGCGGCACGGCCGCATCCCCCCTCGGCTCCGCTCCGCTCACTTCCGCGGGCGGCGGGGGAGGGGAGAGGCGGCGGACGGGGCGGAGCGCGACAGCGGAAGGGCGGGCGGATCCCCCCCTCCCCGCGCGCACGGGCGCCTGCGCCCCAAAAGGGGGGCGCCCGCTCCCGCTGACCGCGGCGGGCGGGAGGCCGGGGGGGCCGCCCTGGTGTCCCCGGGCTGGTCAGCCACAGCGCAGCGAGCCGCCAAAATAAACGCGTTTAAACGCCCCAGCTGGGAGCTCCGGAGGTGCCCCCCGCGTGGAGGCCTAGCCCCCGGTGCCCACCTCCACGGCGAGGTCTCCTCACCTCCCTGCGCGGGTAGAAAGAGCACGTTACCATGAGGAAGATGGAGCCGTGAGCAGCGTTGAGCGGCCTGAAGAGTGACCGGCGTGGGCAGCCGGAGAGCGGGGAGCACCGCTGCCCTCTGCAGCGCGCTGGCCCGGGCTCTGCCCGAGGGGCCGTCGCCAAGCGGAGGAGCCCGGGCCGTGCCCTCGGCCCCGCCGGCCTCCGTGCCAGGACTGGGAGCCAAAGCCGGCCCTCCAGGCCCGTGCGCCGGGCTGCTCGTGGGAAAACACTCCCGGCACGGCCACTCACTTCAGGGTTTTTCTTTGCCGCCTTCCATGCTGTGTGTCCCCGAAGCAGTGCTTGTATGAAAACGAGCGTCACACGCGGAGCAGCTGCCATTTCTAGGGTTACAGTATACCCAGGCTAGACTTGTAGCCTGGTTAATTTGTCTGGTGATTCGAAACTATCATGTCCTCTCAACTGTTAGTAAAAGAAAGGCTCAATACAAAATCTTAAACACTTCAAGTGGCTACTTTTAAAACCTGGTTTTAGCTACCAGTCACGTAATGATCAACCCTTATCGCTAGTTCAGTACTGCGGAAAGAAAAAATGCTTTACCAATTCAATTATGTTTACGTAGACACCAAAGGAATATTATTTGAAACTACAGTTCCAATGCTGAGCTCCAAGGCTGGGGAAGTTTTTAAATAAAAGTAATTTCCACTGAGATAACAAATTTCATATTTAAGGTAAGATGCACAGCACTAGTAAGAACAAAATGCCTTTTGACTTTCAAGGTCAAAATCTAATGGAGACATGCTAATTGTAGGCTTTACACCCCGTTTCTAAAGGAGCATGACAACATGGTCTGAGAAATACAATTGCATTGACATCTCATGATTAACGACCTGTCACCTTGGCTTTGTTTTTCTTAAGCAGCAGAAGAAACTAAAATCAGTCTTTGTCAGTTCATAAGAAGCATTTAACAGAACTAACTTTCAAACATTTTAATTAAATCTCCCAACCCATAATAGCATGCCTCTTGAATTCCTCAGCTAAACAAGGTGAAGTTAAAGAGCGTACTTTCCTCTTTTGAAGCTCTTGAAGATAAATTTGTTTGAGTGCTAAAATAATATAAACTTGTCAATATATTGTGAGAGGTAAAGAGAGAGTTACAAGTGCTGATTTAAAGTACGGGCCCTAGATATTTGCATTCAGGACAATAAGATGACAACACGCAGGTTAATTGTTTGAGAATACCTAATGCATAATTTCAGACCTGTCCCATATAGCTGCCACATTACCTGAATATCTCCGTGGCTACCCCATGAAGTATCCCACTACAAGTAGGTAGCACTGTCATCGTAGCAATGGCTCTTCTCCAAGATACTGCTGCTGCTAACTTGTTTGTAAGGCAAGCAAAGAACCATGTTGAGCTACCTGTGATGCGAGTTATGATGCCTCAATTTCAACACAAAACTGATGTACAATAACTCATTAGGAAAAACAGTGACTTTGTTAAAACAGGTAGCTCTTGCTTTCAATATCAGATGTTACCATTAAATACAAAAAATTTATGTAAATATTTTCATGAAGGAAAATAACCCAGAGCCTGTAGGTCCTAATACTGTTTACATCCACAACATATTTGGACTTCTTTACACTATGCTACGAGAAGTTTTGGGGAGAAGATTGGAAGGGAATTCTTGAACATTACTGAGCTTGTTGAGCTCAGTAATGGAGCTTTTGAGCTATTGAGATCTGGAGCTATTGAGCTACAACTGGAGCTATTGAGATCTAAATATCAGTGACAAAGTCTGCCTATTAAGAAACATTCTTTGTTCATGTGTCTTAAAAGAGGACGAGAAAATCAAAAGCAAGCCCTACTGCATAGTGAGAACTAAAAAAAGCTTCATCTCCGGGGTTTAATCTCTTTCACATTAGTGTCCATCTGCCAATCATACATGCCTGTGATGCTGCCAGGCAGCTGGGAAGTGCCTCTTCTGCATTATACCAGGACTCTATCCATCCTTGAAAGTTATATTGCTGTTTCTGCCATACTCTACACCTACAGCCAGTGGCTGTTTAATAAACAATGCTCAAAGACTTTTATCTCCATCTGCTGCTGAATATTGTTTCTTAAAGAAATCCTGACCTTAATACAGAGGAGTATTAGGACAGCCCTAGTATCTTCAGGAAGCCTTATAAGTGTGTGGCAAAGGCATTATTTGGCAACCTAAAGCAACATTATTAGAATATAATTGTGGAGATAGTCTGAAATTAAAAAAGGCTTCACTTACAGTAACCAGTTGTAGCCAGTCGTACTCACCAATTACAGTAATATTTGTTTTACATTTTTTAATCTTGTAAAAAAATTTGCAATAAAATGCTCATCTGAATATCCAATGAGCAAACGTGTCTAGCCACAACTGAATAATTCCAGTGAAAATACATATACAAATTAGAAGAACAATTACAAATTCAAATATGAAAGGCCAAACAATCTCTAAAACTTCACAGTTAGAATCTCTTCTTAAAAAATAGTACTTGGCAGGATATGCAATACTCATAGGTTTTGGGGGCAAAAAGACTGAACATCCTAATGGTTGTTAGATCACTATTTTTCTCTTTCTAGTTTGCAGACCTGAAAATACTTTCTAAAAACAAGTGAAGTTGCTGATAATAGGCTTGCATTCAGGAGAGCAGGGTTTCATGAGCATTCAATGCCAACTTAAGCAGCCCCCAGCCCCAGGCATTCTCCTTCCTTTGGTGTGTTGTCAGGTTTATATGCCACAGCGCACCACTTAAGTGTCCTGCATCACCAAAAAAAGAGTTCCTGTCATCCTGTCACCCCTCCCCACCCCATTCCCTCGCCATCCTTTTCTTCTCAGAAGTCTCCTAATTTACCTCCTGTTGATGCTCAAGTCAGCCTTTCCTCCTGCAAGTGGCCTTCAGCAGCAAGGAGCCACTAGATTATCTCAGAACCGCAACCTCAAACTGACCAACACCTAAGTTTATGTGGGAACTGATTCATGCCCAGAATAACCCAGCAGATCAGTAAATACAGATGTCTCAAATAGAATCAGAAGCTGTTACTCTGGCACAGCCAAGAGAGTAGAACAGGTATGGGGAGCATAAATAGGTACTGCAGCTTTCAGTACTTTCTGTGCTCCCCTAGACCTTCAGCGCTGAAAACTAGTGATTTGATAAAATGATTTGGTTGTTTGGTTGGTTGGGTTTTTTAATAGTGAGCTGTAAAAAAGCATACTTATCTTCTGTATGAATCTAAAGGCAACCCAAAAGGTTGCTTTTAGTTGCCTTTCTGTATCTTCAGAAGAATTAAGAGCCTCTGGAAGGCTTGGAAAAATTACAAGGTAATAAGTGTGACATTCCGGATAGTACCATTGATCAGTTGGAAAGAAAGGAGAATTCAGTCTAATGGCATTAAACAGATAGGCCTTAACCTGCAGCAAGTTAATATGCAAGCTTAACTTTAAGTTTGGTTTAGTCTTCAGGATCACAATCAATTCAACTTCATTTCAGCTACTCTCTTGTGTTACAACACTACCAGAAGTAGTAAAAACAAAAAATAAAACTAACAAAGATACCTATAACTGCATGGTTCGCAGATTGGAGATCTATTATACAGAATTCTGTTGAAGTCAGTTTTCAGACCATAACAGCACTTGAAATACGTGTTGCTCTGAAGTGAGCTTCCAGATCCTTTCAAAGGATCCTGTTTAAAGATGCATTTGTTTAAATTCTGTCAGTGTTGAGTAATGCTAATGAAATTACTACAAATTTTGTTAATTTCATGAGAAGTTTATTTATGCATTATAATAAAAGAAACATTTTTCTGAATCATAGCATCGATAGGATTTTGATATGGACAAAGCTTTCTATAGCACTTCAGTTTGAGGCAGAAAAGGTTAATATGTGATCCTTCTGTCAAAACAGGCTTCTCAACTATTTGCTTACTTTGCGTTAGATATAATTCAAACCACCCTCAATAGACTGAGCACAAATTAGCTTTTCTGGAAGAAAAAATTACTTCTGGTAAGATGGACTTTCATTTGATTTAATCTCATTATTTGTTGACTTTCATCTTGATGTCAAAAACTCACCAGTGCTTTTACAGTTCTTTACAGAGTACTTGTATGATTGGAGTCAGGACAGGGGAGGGATGATACTGGAGCTTCTCATTTACACACTTTAAATGGCATGTATCATTTGTAAAGCCTGTATTGCATGTTTCCTCCCCACATCCTTTCTATCCATGCTGTTCAACTGATAGCTGATAGAAGCAATCACCTCATCTCTGAATAGATTTCTCCAGAGAAAAATCCATGGTAATTCTACATAAAGTTTGAATGCTTTTATATATGGGTATATATATATATACATATATACATACATACATATATATAAAATCAGTTCCCTAAGTTTAAAAGATGATAAATGATACAGTTTTCCCATAGGAAACAAGTACTCATTTCATTTTATAAATCTGAGCATGTTAAGATGTAAGAAACATAGCTACATTTTCAAATTACCTTAGCTCAGCCCTGTCTTGACACTGTGCAATTATGCTAATTAAGGAACTTTGGTTTATGGCAGTCTTAAATTAGATTTCACTGATTTTTAAAACACCATTAAATTTAACCCTCTCATCCCATCCCTAAATAGCATCCCTACTAACATTCTACGTTCAGAGAGGGGGTGCAGCACCACAGCAGTTTAAGTTGACATAAAATCAGCCTTTTGTGATTCTCCTTTTGCTCATGGTTGGTTCTGCGCTTCCTGTGTGCTGGCCCTGGCACTGTCATCTCTTGGTAACCCGGCTCGGGGGGACTGATCCAGCCAAGAAGAACGCCTGCCTCAAAAAAGGCATTACTGCTGAACTCCCAGAACTGGTACAGGAAGGCAGTGTGGGGTACTGGCAGGACTATGGGAGCTCCAACCTTAAATCAGCTGTAATGAACATACACTCTCAAAGGATTCAAGAAAATCTGGTTTAATCTCTCCTCCAGGGAAAGACTAGATGAATTTGTTTTCTGACCATAGCACTCAACTGTTGTCTCAAACTATTTCATCTTCTATACTTTTCCTGATACCTTTCATCTCTCCCACATATTCCATACTCACTCGCCATTCTCTTCCTTCAGCTACACAATTTTGAAATGGTTAAAAATATTAATTGCATATTTTCCATAGAGGTTTCCCCTCCCTTCATTTAGGGCATACAGAGCTCTTCAGCTGTTTGTTTTACCCTCAGTGATTGTTTTCAAAGTTGACTACTCCAGTGAAAGCTTCACTGCTAAAGCGGAAGCTCTCAGAAGAAGTGCCTCTATCCTATCTACTGAGGCTTCACATTTCCAGAGACAATCCTACTCATTTTGTGAAGTAAAGAGCTAGTTTCCTGTTGCCTGTAAGAGAAAGCCAAGAGACACATCCAAGGAGATTGTGCTCTATAATTGGAATATGCTGTGAAGCAAGCTACTATTGGAAGCCTGAGCCGAGGCAGGCAACATGCCTTGTTAGGACGTCTGCTACCGGACACAGGTACCACTCCTCTGCACCATCAGCTGCAGCTACAGTCATGTTATGGCCCGAGTATAGCAGAAGGTGGAAAACTGCTCCCTAGTAAAGGTTTATGTCTTGCCGAAAGATTACTGCAATTCATTAAATGGGAAAGAACAGCACCCCATTTACTTTTACAATATTTTCAGTTGCATTATAGTAAGACGGCTGTGGTGGAAAATAAAGGTGTTTCAACAATGAAACCATAAACAGTTAAAAAAAACACAGCAGTAGTGAAGTACTTTAGTTTGAATTGATTCAAGGCTAACGTGCCAAGAATTTCAGGAATGCTGCATATATTACAGACAAGTAATCTTGCCAAGTCTCTCTTGGCACTTGGAAATTCTTTTTCAAGACTATTGGTGGGGGTAAAACAGGGTGAAGGTAATACTCAGTAAAGAGCTGGCAGTTAGTAAACAGATGTTTCCGTAGTTATAAGATTTCAACTCCTGGCAAGAATAAGATAATTTGTTTGATAAACCACTTAAAACATAATGTGTTGGACTGTGTAATTTTATTCAGACTCAGAGCCAAAAATTTTATCATGTGAAAGCACGCAGTAGCTTTTCAGGTTGAGAGAAATTAATTATAAACTTTTGTTTTACAGGAGAGCTCACATTCACTTCCCTTTTTATTTTCAGAATTACTACTATGTGTACATAAATGGAAGTCAAGTATTCAGAGGATTTTTTTCCTCCCTTATGTCTTAACAAAAGTAGTCTGAGGTCACGTTTTTAAAGCTGGTAGAGGTTACTGATAAAAGCAATTGATGTAGCCTGCTTCTGTTGCAACTATGTGCTCTAGTGTAAAAGACCCCTAATCTTAAGGTAACCCCAAGTGGTGAATTGAAAGACTAAATCTGTATTCAGATGCATTCTTAATCGACCCGAACAATAAGGCTGCAAGGGGAGGAGTAAAAACTGTACACACAGGTTATGTAATACTCAGAAACTTCGTGAAGTACACTCAGTAAAAATACCCACATTTCACAGGGTTGTTCAGACCTGGTTCCTACCCAGCTACACAAGCTTGTGCTAGGACAAAACGGAGGTGGGAGCAAGTGCTCAGAAGTGTTCCCACACCACTGCTGATGAATATCAAACTTCAGCACAAGGGAATTAAAAAACAAACATCCATTTCAGGGCAGCACAAAAAGGCTCCTAACTGCCTTGGAAATAGGCGCTAGAATATTTTCCAGCAACATCACCATCTTTAGCCTAACTCTTACATTAAATAATAGATCACATACTCAAGTCCATACATCACCACGGGTTGGATACAGCCCTAACTGAAATTGGCAGGGGTGGATATGGGAGGGACAAACCCCATGGCTATATCATATGAATTGGGAGGGTATATTCCACCAGCCTGTTGCAATGGGAGGGTTAAAAGGGCCCTCAGGTGCCCCTCTCTCTCCCTTCCAGTAAATCAGCGACTAATGTCAGCTGCATTCTGTGCATCTGCAACAAGCCAAGAAGCACCAGAGGGGGATTTAATTTAAAAAGAGTTGAAACTTGTACCGTACGCCCTCCTCCCCACCATCTGGCTAGTGGGGACATTCTGTACAAATTCACTGTGCCAACTGCCTATTCAGAAGGAAAAAAAAGAAGTTTCTCTTTCAGTAAAAATATTAGGCAGTTCCCGTTCCATCTTTAAGGGCCTCCAACGTAATCCAGATCTATTGAGGAGTTCTGAGGATACCACTTTATTTATAGACTACAGAAACTGGCAGTGATAGATCACTGAAAAGCTTGTTTCCTATTTGAAGTTCAGCTTAAAGTAAATTATAACCCTAAAGATTCTATATACTATTTGAAAACTGCCCAGAATCTGTTTATATCTAATCATAGACATGACTTCTATCATATATCTGACATATTTCATATATTATATTTAAGGTCAGAATATTATCATATTGTAAGATGTATTGATATTATTGTTATGAGATCATATTTGTCATATCACATCAAATATATATTGCATTGTGTATTTCTATGATTCCTATCATATCTATGATTTACTTAATCATAAATCTATATGTTTATATCTATCATTAGTTTATCTATCATTAGGTTATATCTAATCATATCTATCCAGCCATATATCTATGCCTTATTTAATACGCTGAACTAAAAAGATATCAAGCTGTAAACATTTCTGATTCATCACTCATTGACCTGTGGAAAATCATCCATCCAGGGAACAAAAATAACCAACAAAACACCACCACACCTATCATTGGAAGCCTCCGACATTGTAGGAGCAACATGGATTAATTAGAAGTTACTTATGTGTGTATGCAGTAGGAACCAAAAATCTTGATTTTGCTACTCTTGAAGTTGCAGAACAGGACACCTAAAGAATTTTTTTCAGTAGATATAGATTGTAGTAAGCCAGGTATTTTTAAAAATTTGTCTTTTATATCTCACATAATTTTCACTCCAAATTGTTTTCCCTTTTCAAAAAGTTGGTATTTGGTTGTTTACATCCTCACATCTTCAACATGTGTACACAGGCTGATGCTGTTTTTCACTTCCTGGGACAGATTACAAAGGATTTTAAATTAGCTAACCTTAGTGTTTCTGTTTTTCCTGTTGATAAAGTCTGTTACACCCTGAGCCGTAGCCTCACTGGAATATCTGAAGAGAGAGCTAGGTTTGAAGAAATTAAGCTTTGCAGCAATTAAGCTATTACATCCTACAGAGTCTAATCAAGATCCTACTTCTAGGGTCAAAGCATAAAGAATGCAGAACTGTAACAGAGAAACTGAAAATCAGTGAGAAAAAATAAGGTCCATTTTTAGATTTGCCAAAACCTTTAAAATAGCATTTTCTTGTGCAGTTTGTGACAAAAGGAAAACCACCTTTTTTTTCCCCCCCAAGACCTAGGCCACTTAAAGAAGTACATCCATTTTGAAGAAAAGAACAAGTGACTTCATACATTTCTGCAGCCCTTCACACAATAGCTTCTGATCCCAACAGGAACTTTTTAGCAAATATTTTCTAATGAGTTCCAGGTTTACTGCAGGTATACAAGCTTCACAAGCACTTATCTTTAAGCAGTACTCTTTTTTATGTTTACATGATTTTGAACCAGCATAATCATTTGTGACAGTAATTCCTTTCAAGCTTTTAAAATAGCTGGGGCATGACATCCTGTCCTTCCATGCAAAATTAGCCCTGCTCAAACCCAGTGCCTCTTGGAGCACTGTAATTGAAGGAACAACTACATGAAATTTGTTCAGGTTTAAAAGTTTCTAACAGCAATGCCAGCACTTCTGAGTTCTATATATAGGATGGTTGCAAATATATTTTTTTAATGCTAGCCGTCATTGAAAATACCACACGTTAAAGGCAACCACTATTAAGATTGCTATCACTAATTCAGGTTCCTCCCTTTGGCCTGCGTTCAGGCTGTAGTAGCCTATAACAAACTTCCTGTGGATGCAAAGCAAATACCATGAAGAAAGAGGCATGGCATGGCATGAACACCAGAGAAAGGCTACAACCAAAAGCCCGATTCCTAGAATACTGCTGTGTTGATAGCATTTGCAGTTCCTGGGCTTTAATATCATATTCTTTGATATTACATGCTGGTTCCTGGAACTGTGCAATTATAATCAAAGATGCTTTGCCTATGCTGAAAAAAGTTTCTAATCCTTTCAGTTGCATAGAAAAGCTTGAAAGCATGAACCTCAAAACTTGAACAGAAAGGCCAAATGAAATTTCTCTGAAAAGAAATCAGAATTTGAAAGGCTAAGTCATTTTTGTAATTGTTGGGATTGACAGTCCTGAAATTTCTAGCATTCAAAAGCATTTTCAACTAGCCTTTTTTAATGCCTCTTGAGCATTTTCTGCTCCAATTCATTTTAAAATATGGTAATAAATAGGGCTGTTATATTTCTGTCTAATTTCTTGGGGAGAAGTGTGAATATATACATGTGTTACTAAGTGCACGTGAGCCCAGTACCTCTTAATAGTAACACATGTTCAGTACATCTGATGGTGTGATAAGCTAGTTTGACAGGGCACAGCTGAAGAAATTCAATTAAGAAAACAGGAATCACAAGCATCTGTTTTGTTTGACTGCCTCAGAACTTTAAATGCTACCTAAATTTTGGTGGGTTTCTTGTCTTTCAGTGGCATTAGAAATGTTAACAACAAGGTCCCGTAAATTAAATCTAATCCATCAGTATCTGGCAGACTTATTCACAGTTTAAAAAGGGAGGAAACAGGGGGATGGGACAGAGAGAATTTTTTAATTAAAAATAATGTGTTTTATTTGTACACAAATAAATCTACAGTAATGGAATGTATCTTAGTTTTGAAATCTTTTCTCTTGGCCTTCAATCCTCGACTTACTTGTTTTTACATACACTGCTCTACCAATTATTCAAATAATGCTGTAAAAGTCCAGCTTAGTCTCTCTCTAATCTTTAAGCTTTCTACTGCACTGCCTATTCTGTTAAGGTTTTTCATTATACTAGATTTCAGAAGTGGCAGCCAGCCCGCTCCACTCCCCCCTGCTCCCCAAGCAATAGTTGTCAGCAGCAGCCATTCACTCATGATACTGGCCTAAGTGAAGAACCTGACCATATCTGATTGAGATGATAGTGTCACTAAAAGTGCCTAAATGAAAAATAATTTTTCAGGAAATGTAATACAATCCTATTTTAAATGTCAACGATATAAGAATTCTTCAGCAGACCATCTCAAACTTAGACTCCAAAAAATAAATAAGCATTGACCATTTAGATTAGTAAGTTTTCAACTTCTTAAAATAAGGATTTGAATAGTGTAAACCATTAATCAAGAGCTGCCACAGTCCATAAGCAGCTAGATAAGTTGTCGTGGTTTAGCCCCAGCCGGCAACTAAGCACCACGCAGCCGCTCGCTCACTCCCCCTTGGTGGGATGGGGGAGAGAATTGGAAGAGCAAAAGTAAGAATACTTGAGGGTTGAGATAAAACCAGTTTAATAGGTAAAGCAAAAGCTGCGCACGCAAGCAAAGCAAAGCAAGGAATTAATTCACTGCTTCCCATGGGCAGGCAGGTGTTCAGCCATCTCCAGGAAAGCAGGGCTCCATCACGCGTAACGGTTACTTGGGAAGACAAACGCCATCACTCCAAATGTCCCCCCTTCCTTCTTCTTCCCCAGCTTTATATACTGGGCATGACGTCATATGGTATGGAATAGCCCTTTGGTCAGTTTGGATCAACGATCCTGGCTGTGCCCCCTCCCAGCTTCTTCTGCACCTGGCAGAGCACTGGAAGCTGAAAAGTCCTTGACTGGTGCAGGAACAACTAAAACATCTCTGTATTATCAACACTGTTTTCAGCACAAATCCAAAACATAGCCCCATACCAGCCACTATAAAGAAAATTAACTCTGTCTCAGCTGAAACCAGGACATAAGTTCTTCAAGATGCTAAGGGACCACAGCTCCTCTTTCCTTTTGTCAAAAAGGCAGAAGCTCAACACCTTAATATTAGGATCCTTGTTTAGCGTAGTGCTTCCTTCAAGTGGTTTGTATTAATTGCTGTTTTCTTATGACAATACCAAAACCTGCTCATCTTAAAATGTGTGTATGTAGATAGATGTAGCGTATGCTTGAAAAATTGACTAGTCATGTCTGACACAAAGTAGTGCAGACCCAGCTTATATTTCAACCATAAGATGGTAATTCAAAGATGTTTATCTGAAGGGGCAAAATATCCAAGCTTCAATATCAATTATCATAATTCAAGAAGAAAATCTACTTAGGGGGGAAAAAAAAGAAGAATCTGCACATCCCTGGAAAACTTCATACAATCCTGACAGGAATTTCTGTGCAACTATACAGTAGAAAATGGCAGAGCAAATGTGGATTTCTTCTGATGCAGTCTCTCAAATATTGATCCAAATGAGCTTAGAAGAAGCTAACATGACAAAGAGGATACCCAAGCCACCCATCTCTATTAGAAGACAGAGTTTTCCAAATGCATTTGTGAACTGCAAGGAACTGTTAGGACACAAGAATCATTTTGACATGATGGTGTTAAGCGTAAAATATTAAACAACATAATACCCATCAGCCCCAGAGAATCACAAAGTATTTCAGATTCTGGACATACCACGCCAGGGATACACAGCAATCAGTTAGCAGTTTTTATGCTTCAGAACAACAAAGAATAGAAATTAGGGAAAATGTTTCATTAGAGAAATGAGTCAAGCCTCTGTTTAACCACAAAAATCATAGCACTTTAGTCATTCAAAGCAAGCAGCACTTTTAATGTGTCATCTCAAATTTAACATATGCATAGTTTTTATATACCAAAAAGTATACCACTATTATTAAGCTTAACTTGACATGTCTAAAGCCATTATAATGAAGTTTTCATTAGTAGCCATATAGATTTCTTAGTTGTCCTAATAGAGAAGTACTATGTCATTTGTAATACCCACATATTTCATAGAGCACTTACACTGGAAACTTGAGGCAGCTACACCAAATGCATCTTTAGATACAGAAATCTTTAGAAAAGCAAAAACAAAGCCAGACTACAGGTGCCCCCCCTCTTTTTTTTAACCCAATAGTAGCACTTGGACTACCACAGCCGTAATACAAGCATTATCACTGTTACAACACTGGTAATAATAGATCTCATCTCTCCTATACGCACTAAGAGAAAGCATCATTTCCTATACGCACTAAGAGAAAGCATCATTTCCAGCTAGAGGTTAACTTGTGCGTGATAGGAGGTACTATAAATCTCAGAGCAGAGATCAAGTACCAGCTATTTCAGCAAAAGCTGCTAGGTCTTTTACTGGGTAATGTGTCCTGTTCAGACCCTTTAGCTGCATCCTCAGTATGTCATCTCCAGGCTGACTAGATGTCTGAAATTCTTCCTACTTGGAACAGTTGATTCTTGCAAAAGTCTTAGATTGTCACTTGAGGACATGAAGTGTGTCCTTTAAAATGCCTGTAGTCCCGTAACTTCAGGAACTGTGTGTCAAACATATGTCAGATTCAGTCATACTAATGTTGCTTGGTATATAATGACTACATTTATAGACAAAGTTAAACAGTGCCATTTTGATTCAACTAATGTAGATTTTAAAGCTGTGAGGAATTACTTCTGTAATCCAGGCTGACTGTATATGTAACAGAGAACTTCTGTCTGTAAACTGTGCACAAAGACTGTAACCTCCATTTCATCTATATATGAAATCTTTTATAAGCACCTCTAACCAAAATTGCAGAGCGTGGGCTGACAACAGATAAATTATTCCAAAGGTTAAATACTGGTTGAAGGGTGTACCTTATTTCCTCTTTGCATGCAACCTGCAAGCTTTTTTCTCCTCGATTAAAGACCCATCCTTTGTGAGCACTGTCTTCCTCAAACAGTTACTTGGAGATAAGACTTTGACTGTTAAACTGGGCGGAGTTGCCATTTGTGAGGGAAAACAAAAGGCAAGGCAAAAGAACAATGCACTACACAAGCAAACATCTGATAAGCTCTGCGACAAGAACATCCTCACAAGAGGAACTGTACTCTGTTCCTACTCAGACCTTACAGCGACTTACAAATCCTGCCCAGTCACAGTTAGGACAGTGATTTGAAGGAAACACAGCTTGATGCAACACAGTATAGGTGCTATTATCCAACTCTAATCAAATTAATTCAGAAAGCAGCGATTGAACTGTGACCTCGAGAAAGATAAATATGTTTTCATGGCAGGGAATAGCTCTCCCATGACAGTTAGGGGAATATCCTGCCTGGTCTCCAGCAGTCTGGTGTCCTCTGGTTGACTGACTTGTTAACTGACTAAGCTGCAGCAGGGAATCAACCACTACCAGGTATCTGAGTCAAGGATTTTTTCAGATATGTTCTCCAGAGTAGGGTTTGGGGTTTGGTTTTTTTTTTAATACCCAAGAGGTGACAACACTGACTGGAGCTTTTCTAGTGTATGAAGTACTCATGATTGTTCTCCCCTGCATGATCTCTTTGACGAAATGCTGCTCTTAAAGGCAGTTTTAATTGGATGCCTCCCCTCTTACCAGTCTTATTTTCATTAAGTGTGTGGGTGTTTCATATCTTTGAGACTTTTCTATCCATGAGTTCTGCAGTTACTGGGGGAGAGGCACAGATATAGCTCACCTCCTTCAGAAAAGAGGCTAAAAAGGGTTCTGTGAAAGCAGCTGTGTTAATTGCTAAAGACATACATACTCTCAATGCCAAGCACAATGTACAAATCATTCTGTGCTGCCTCAGTTGTGGACTCCCAGAGCTCATTTGGTGGTTTCCCTAAAGGGCCAAACCCCATCTGTTAATGTTCATGTATAGAAGCTCATTGATGGTATCACTCTTATGCATGAACTGTTAGCTAGGGAAATTATTTTGGCATTCATCTCGTGGCTAGTGTGTAGCTCAAAAATAATTCTAAGGAAGTATTGGCTGGAGAAGCTGTAAGAAATGTCTATTTACTGCTAGGATTCAGAAGGAAAGCTCAGCACGAAACAATGGTTCCTCCATTTTCTTTAACACAGGTCAGATGTTCTTTGGAAGCTGATTGTAAAGGAAAAAAGCATCCTGTGGTTTCTTTCAGGAAAAAGTTTTATCTGGGTCCAACTGGGATTTTCAACAGGAAGTCTAAGTTTTGCAGCCATGTTTTGGAAGGAGGTAACC